>NC_091185.1:35236649-35394149 GCF_040958095.1 Procambarus clarkii | reverse complement strand
AATTCTTACCACAGCCTAGTTTGTTACAACCCCCCCGCACAAGCACTTAGTAAACCTTGTTAATCTGTTAAAAATCACGAGGTTTAGTATCCAAACCCACAATTCAACTCATGCCACAAACAAAAGCTAACCTAACTAATAAAATTTGACAAATATTTGAGTGTCCAACATCAACATGTTTAAATTCATAAATTTCTCTGCTGTCAACTGACAACAATCCTCCAACATCAGGAAACATACATCCTATCCTTACTGACATAGCTAAATAACATTTCCCTACTCTATCATCAAAGACTAGCTATTAAAATCTCTTGTCTCTTCACTAGCCAAGTTCATGTGTCCTCTAGAGCCGGCCACACCGTGCTCAAACATAAACATTAAAGTTATATCTTCAGACTGAACTTTCAGTCATCCGGGAGCGTACTACGGAACTATCAGGTTCACATCCGTGTATTAACCACTCCCCAATCAATGTCAACCTTGACATGCTAAGGAACACACCTAATGTTTATTACAAGTATCTAAAAATATAAAAAAAAATTCCTATACTATATCACAGGTTTCAGCTGACTGTACAGCCAAATGTCCTCACTCACTAGAAGTGTCAATGTTTATATTGGTCTGCCTGTCCTGTGTATAAACATTCTGGAACAAAAATAGCACACAACATAATTTTCCATAACCATTTGTTCTGGGCTTAAACAATGTCACAGGGGCTTCGATTTTGATTACTGACCAATTTATAGAGTAAAATTTTCATATATTATACCAGAATTATTTTAAATCTGTTTTTCAACATTTATAAAGTATTGATTCTAAATCTGTTTTTCAACATTTAAACAAAAGTGTACAGATATTCTTTACACCGATGTTCAGAGCCAACTTTGTTGTTTGTATCAATTGTCCATATTGAGTAATCGAGGAAAAAAAGCGATGCTGCTGGATGCTGAATGTAGTCGCTGACGATGACGATGTCGATCTTGCTTCTTCCCATGTGTAGACATCAGTACCTGGTCCTCTTGTACTCCCATCCGGTAGTCTTGAATGACGACAGAGTGTAGTAGAGCAGAGTGCCAAGTGACAGCTGTAGAATACTGTTACTTCGGCCATTAATCTTGCTCTCGACAGTCCACACGCCTTCATATCAATCACAGTTCACACGGCAGTCTTGATGTTAGCTTGACGGCGCAGATGACCACAGGAGAGCAGGACTGGATGTACCAACAGTCTCTCGTAGCAGGAGTGATGTTAGAGGGTCGTAGAGGCGGGTTGCTTGTTTGCAGAACAGGTGAATCTCGTCTTCCATCATTGCTCACGTCATCTCCGGCGTTTCTTGATGTCACCAGGTTACTAGGCCGTAAACACCAACTGTGTATACCCTCGTACCGCCGACTTTAGGCCAAAGGAGACAATTTTGCGACCTTCTATTGGCGAGTCCCGGTACTCTGTAGGGAAACCGTGCCTTCCACCTGTGACCGCCTTAGTTCTGCTTTCTTGTTACTTCAGATGACGTAATCATTAATCTTCCGGCGAAATTCTTGAGTACTGCTACGCGCTTTCCATTTCTTGACCTCTCCTCCAACACTGCTGGAATGGCTGCAGTCTTGATGACGCAGCATGTGGGTAGTGGTGTGTTACGGCCCTCTCGGGTCGCAACCGGGTTCTTACTCTGATGTTGTTAGAGGAAGGGTATCCGGCCCCAAGCCAGTAGTGGCTTTCAAGGAATGTGATCCGTAACGCAAGTAAATTAAAGGGAAAGGGAAATAAAGTCAAAACTTAATATAATATAATTATCATCGTCACCAATAAATAAGATATAAACGATTACACGGGAGGGGGGGGTATAAACACTATAATATACACTGTTGTCTTCTTCTGAAGACTCTGGATCTTCACGGTGCCAAGCTCTCGGAGCTCTCGTGGCCTCACGACGAATCCTTTGAGAATCTTGAGTCTACCCCAGCCACAGGCCAGCCAAAACACAGTTCCACTGGGGGCACCGTCGTGGAGGCCGTCAACCACAAGTCCAGCAGATAGCTGGCAGGTTCCAAATCAGCGACGCTGGTTAGGCCACTCCACGAGCGATACTAGGGACGCGCCCTAGTCAGGAGCCTCGTGTGATACCACAGATCACTCTCCTTTCCACAACACCCCAGTGGTTAAGCGTCTCCACCAGTCAGTCCCGGGTATGACAATCCTTCAACTGCCGCTTCACAGGCAGGGTAACACCACAGTGTTCATCCGGGGGGCGACTCACAGCTGCTGCAGCAAACACTTGGTGACGAGACGGCTGCCTTGGGTAGACTGACTCAACTTCCATTACAGCAGTCCCAGGTCGACTCTGTAATCAGACAAGTCATCAGTAACAGGGACACACAAAAACACCTCACTTACAGGCTTAGACACAAACGCCCGACGTATCCACTCCATAGATGGCGTTGTTGTCTGAGCACCACCTCACCAGAGGTCAGTAGCGGCTATGTTGTGAGCTGAACAGGACTGGAAACTGGCCCTTGTGGCCAGTACACCTCGTCCTCACCAGGTGTCGTCGTCCATTTGGAGGGGGTTTCGGGAGCTGACCCACAGATGGCGTGGTCGTCACTGCTCCTGGCTCGGACGCTGGATTCGGGTCCGTAACACCTCCCCACCAAAAGGAATTTGGTTTGGGGTTCTATAAAGAGAAACACAAACCAAATTAGTACGAGGACACAACTCCAAATGGACTCACGTACCCTGTAAACTGGAACGGCGAGGCAGTCTCGTCCACAGAACTGTCCTAAGGAGACACCCTGGCACAAAGGGAACTTGAAAATGGAAGGCAATGACCTGCCAGACGTAATTTTCCACACCTCCACTGCGATGTCAAACAGGGGCATCATCTCACCTCTCTCGAGTAAGGATCGGTGTAGACATGATGTGGGCCGACTCGACACTTCCCTGTGTCGTGGCACCGATGATGACTGATCACAGACGGCATTTCTAGTACCGGTCCGGTAGTCCTTCAGGGAGACGGGAACCTAATATACAGGGGTTTGATAATTTAGAGTGACAGCAACTGTGGGTAAGTCAATACTTACTGCGTACTCGCCTACTAGGTCCACACCTAGTCCCAACAGGGCTGTTCGTACATTGAAGATGGCATTCGCTCTGCCACCGTCAGGTCGACCAACGTTCCGTATAACACTGCATTTAGGCTCAGCAATCACGCGGGGGGTGTCAACCTGTCGGAAACAGTCACTCATATTATCATTTCTCGTACCTCCTGTATCTACCATCACCTTCCAGGTTCCTTCTTCGACTGCAACACTCACTGTGCACGTCTCCAATCCCTGGGACCTCTTCTCGATTTTCAAGGGAGCCATCATTTGTCGGGTTGTCCACTGGTCCTTACTGAGAACACATATGAGAACAAAACAAAACACCGCTAAGAAACATTTGGCTAACTTAGGGATAAGCTTCCTGAGCCTGTCATGTCCATAGCTGGCAATATCCACTAGCCTGGCTTGGACCAAAGAGGGCACTAGACCTATCGAACATACCTCACATACCTCCGACGTCTGGGGAAACTCTGGCCGGTTCAATGAACGCTGTACCTTGCCATACCGCAATTACACATCCGCCTTCGCTCCAGACTCTTGGTATCCGTGGGAACTTGCACACGAGACCTCTCTTCATGCCCAGGTGCTTCCGCCATCGTAACCGCATGTTCCTCGTCGGGAGAAGAATCGGGAGACACTGCTAGAATGCTGCAGACTCTGTCGTCAATCTGTAGGCGAGAGGAAGGATTAAACATTATATCTGAATCCGGGTCTGACTGTACCTGGAATTTACCACTGCCCACTGTTACCTCAGACCTTGCTGTTCTGGCTGACTCGTCCGCGACCTTGGGATGATTGTTGCTCCAACCTGTCACCAAGTCGTTGGCTAGTACCACGTCAATCCCAGCTATAGGGAGGGCATCGACTACTGCCAACGCACATGTGCCGCTGAAGTAAGGCGAGTCGAGGTGTACCAGCACTAAGGGGGCGATGTACTGCGTCCTAGGAAACCCGACTAGGACAACCTTTTGTCTCCTATCCACACTCACTCCCTCGGGTAACGAGCTACTCACGATCAGGGACTGGGCTGCTCCACTATCTCTGAGTACTACAACAGATCTACCAGTATGACCACTCGATACATACCCGCTTGAAGTGTGAGGGCCGAACAAACTTGGTCCTTCCTGCGTAGTCGTCGACTGGCTTCCTGCTGGTGGTGTCACACAGCTCATCAACATCACCTCCCTACGAGCGCCGTTACCTCTTCTGCCTCGGCACATAGCAGCTACATGCCCTTTCTGCCCACAAGTCCAGCACACCACATTCCTCCTCGGACTCCGGTGTTTCGGACTGCTAGGACTAATCCTTCGAGGGCTACTTGGGGGCGTCTTCTTAGCACTTTGTGGAACGGGGGTCTCCTCTTCGTCATGAGGTTTGTCAAACCGGCGTTGGTAATTCCTCGGGACGTACTTAGCAGACGGCCTATGAGTCAGGATGTATTCCTCAGCCATAGTGGCTGCCGCACTCAAGGTCTCTACCTGCTGTTCCTCTAAGTACGTCTTCAGGTCTCCAGACAAACAGTCCTTGAAGTCCTCTAACAGTATGAGCTGCTCGAGGTCTTCTTTGGTCTCCACCTTCCGAGAGGCAGACCATTCCTGGAAAAGTCGCTCCTTGATTGTGGCGAGTTCGGTGAAAGTGTGCTCTGAGGTCTTCTTCAGGTTTGTAAACTTCTGCCTGTACGCCTCAGGTACCAATTGGTACGTCATGAGCACGACCTTCTTCACCTGGTCATAATCGCCAGAGTCGTCAAGGGACAACGTGGAGTAGGCGATTTGGGCCTTCCCAGTCAGGACTGACTGTATCATGATGGCCCAATTCTCCCTTGGCCACTCCAAAGAGGCAGCGACTTTCTCGAAGGCTGCGAAGAACTTTGAAACTTCCTTCTCGTTGAATTTTGGGACCATTTTAATGTTCCTTACCGGATCGAAACTACTGGTGTCCATTGTTTGCCTCCGACCACCGCCTAACCGCAATACTTCTAGTTCATGTTGTCTCTGTCTTTCTTTTTCTTCTCTCTCTCGCTCTTTCTCTTCCCTCTCTTTAGCGATTTCTAGCTTTTTCCATTCTATTTCACGGTGGATCTCTAGTTCACGCATCTTCACAGTAAGTACACTTATATTTAGTTCACTCTCATCACTTTCGACATCACTGCTCTTACCTTCCTTTTGAGTGGAAGCTATTTCCTCACCTTCCTTTATACTAGGTGCCTCGCCTTCCTGTTTCTCCTCTGCCTTCAAATGCCGGTGAACCTTGAACAAGATCTCCACACGGGAATCACTGGCACGGATCTTGATCTCCAGGTAGGCACTCACCAGTACGAGTTCCTGTTTGCCCAGATATTTTAATCTGGCAAGACAGTCCTCTCTGTTCAGAAAAGCCTGAACATCGTCCAGATCATCGATGGTAGCTTTTTCTGCCATTGTCACAGATGGAACACTTAGCACTTAACACACCGCTCCACTTTAGCACTTAACGCACCGAGCACTGTTCTACGTCAATATTGCACTTTATCGCACCAAACACTGCACTTGCCAATATTGCACGTAATTACATCGGGCACCGCACTACACAATATTGCACTTAATCACAGCGAACACCTCGCTCTACAATATAGCACTGAATCACACCGAGCACCGCGCTACACAATATTGCACTTAATCACAGCGAGCACCGCACTGCACAATATTGCACTTAGTCACTCTGAACACCGCACAGGACGTATAACGTCCTAATAGTCACACAGGGGAAATTATTTACAGGGATTACGCCACTTCACCACCCCTGTCAAACATACTTGACAAGAGGTCGGATCCCGCTGGGGATGCCAATTATGTTACGGCCCTTTCGGGTCGCAACCGGGTTCTTACTCTGATGTTGTTAGAGGAAGGGTATCCAGCCCCAAGCCAGTAGTGGCTTTCAAGGAATGTGATCCGTAACGCAAGTAAATTAAAGGGGAAGGGAAATAAAGTCAAAAACTTAATAATATAATTACTGTCACCAATAAATATATATAAGAAGATTACACAGGGGGGGGGGGTATAAACACTATTATCTACACTGTTGTCTTCTTCTGAAGACTCTGGATCTTCACGGTGTTCACGATGCCAAGTTCTTGGTGCTCTTGTGGCCTCACGATTAATCCTTCGAGAATCTTGAGTCTACCCTGGCCACAGGGCAGCAAAAGCACAGTTCCACTGGGCGCACCGTCGTGGAGGCCGTCAACCACAAGTCCAGCAGATAGCTGGCAGGTTCCAAATCAGCGACGCTGGCTAGGCCACTCCACGATCGATACTAAGGTCGCGAACCCTTAGTCAGGAGCCTCGTGTGATACCACAGATCACTCTCCTTGCCACAACTCCCCAGTGGTTAAGCGTCTCCTCCAGTCAGTCCCGGATATGACAATCCCTCAACTGCCACTTCACAGGCAGGTCAACACCACAGTGTTCATCCGAGGGCGACTCACAGCTGCTGCAGCAAACACTTGGAGACGAGACGACTGCCTTGGGTAGACTGACTCAACTTCCATTACAGCAGTCCCAGGTCGACTCTGTAATCAGACACGTCATCAGTAACAGGGACACACAAAAGCACCTCACTTACAGGCTCAGACCCAAACGCCCACCTATCCACTCCATAGAAGGCGTTGTCGTCTGAGCACCACCTCACCAGAGGTCAGCAGCGGCTGTGTTGTGAGCTGAGCAGGACTGGAAACTGGCCCTTGTGGCCAGTACACCTCGTCCTCACCAGGTGTCGTCGTCCATTTGGAGGGGGTTTCGGGAACTGACCCACAGATGGCGCGGTCGTCACTGCTCCGTGCTCGGACGCTGGATTCGGGTCCGTAACATGGTGATCTCGAGACAGCTACCCCGGCGTTGTATGGCACCTCCGGTGACTGCTATAATGTGGACAGCTCGCTGGCCCTGACAACCTCGTTAGTGACGTGAGGCGTCGGCCGGGTGACTCTTGGACAGTCACTCATCCCCCAAAGTAACTGATGTATGAGTTACTGGGTCTTGTGGGCGGAGGTCTTTGTGTAACGTGCCTCCCCCCTCGGTCTTTACAGACAAGGGTTCACGTGTGGCTGGAACAACTGGGTCGGTGTACCAATCAGACCTGGGAACAGACAGACACAACACAGCGGAAGCATAGATATACTCTGGGTTTGGTGGAGGTGGAATCCCAGAGCATGGTAAAAGCTGCTACCTGAGTTAAGTATAGAGACAGTACACCTCATTGCCTTTACAGGAAAATCTAATGAATACTAAATTATACTAACCAAGGAAGTTACTTTACTGTATAGCACGAGATCTCGTCACCATAGGGTGGCGAGACTGCACCTGACTACTGATGAGTGATGACAGAGGGTCATCCTCATCTTCCGACTCGTCGGTGAAGCCATGAGTCAGCACTGCTGAGTCAGGAACTAGACCCGCTGAAGGCAGTTCTAATTCCTCTCTAGCATGATATTGTTTCAATTTATTTACATGAATTGTCCTTTCCACCTGGTCCTCGAACACTCCTTTTATAACAAGATTAACCGGCCCCGCCCTTTTAATTACTCTATATGGTCCTCGCCACCTCGGAGCTAGTTTCCTACTCTGATTGGCGGGGGCAGCCTCATTCACTCTCAATACGAGGCTTCCTTCCGTCTACTCAAGAGGGCGCACTTTCTTGTCATAAAAATGAGCATACCGAGTCCGTGCCTTCTTGGACGCTTCAGCTGCAATATTCCATGCATTTCTCATTTTTCCAAGGACCTCTGAAGGATAGTCCTCCCCGTATGCAACATTATGTCTGTTAAGCAGGCCTGGGGGGAAATTGCATGAATTACCAGTAAACAAATGAAGTGGTTGGGTGTTAATTGATTGGTAGATGGCAGTATTCAAGGCGAACTGAACATAGGGTAGGTGTTCATCCCAGGTGTTTGCGTCATGTTCAGCAAGGATTGCAAGCATATCCTTGACTGAACGATTAGTCCGTTCCGTCATTCCGTTTGCTTGTGGGTGGTAGGCTGTTGTGAGAGCCGAAGTTGTCTCTAAAATCTTACACACTTCTCTAAATATATTCCCATTGAATTCTTGACCCCGGTCAGAGACTAAAACTTTAGGAGGTCCGAATACAGTAACGAACCTACGCAAGAACGCATCTGCAACCGTACGAGAATCCTTCTGAGACCGCTGCCACCATTGTAACACGGGGAGGGTGTTCTCGAGCTATCTTTCCTCCTTCTTTTCCTTCTACCCGAATTCTTACTTTTTATTTCTCTACAAGGGACTCCATAACTTTTACTAAAGCCGACTCCACGCCACGTGGTCCTAAGACGATTGACCGACTTAGGATTCTACAACCCGTATGACGTGACCTAGACTTTGAGCAAAACCCTAGAGTCGCCTCCGCCGCCACCGCAAGACCAGTAACACAGAGCAATGATCGAGGTCTGGATCGATCATGCTAATTAATCAACATTGGGGCTTGATCCCCACTAGTAACCGATGACCTTGGAAACTTAGAGTGTGGAATTAATTACACGGGAATGATGAATTCCGACTCGATGTTAGAATCGGCGCCCAATCCAACTCTGCCTCGTGTGGCCCACGTGACCAGGACAAGTTCACATATAACAAACACATGGAAATAATAAAAATGCAGAATATTAACTAATTAATTTATTACAAGAAAACTAAAACAAAAACTAAATATGTTCACTCCCTACTTGACCTGAACGGCAATGAGTTGACTATCCCTATAAAAACTCATAAAACAACTCTACCTTGGGCGACCAGCTCTAGATGTTGGGGGCTGGTCTTGGGAGAGAGGTAAGATGGTTGACCTCTCCCAGTTGATCTGGAGTCCACACTGATCTCCCTCTCTCTGGTCTTCCCCAGACTAGAGCATTGTATTGTTCCGCATCGCTTACCAAGTTACTTAGCCAGGTTTAAGTTATAACAATTAACCTCTGTTGTACTTAATTGATCCAGACTGGTTGAATTATTTTACTGAAGTTAAATTACACAAGCATCTAACGGCAGAGCTGTTCCCGATCACCAAAATGGTTATTTGAACTTTGAGAAATAGTGGACATGTCAACTCTGATGACCTATGACCGCCGGTCACTCGCGCCTTACAACTTAGATCTGATTCGTGACGTCACTGATGGTGACTTAACTCAAATCTCCTAATAATTAGAATACTCTTGGTACTATAACCAGGAATATTATACTTTACAATTTTAATACAAAATGAATAAAGGCTAATTTCTCTAAATTACTGAATACTATAGGATGGTTCATTATACGCAACTATGAACAGAGACGCCCGCCATTTGTGACTCAGACCTGCTAATCCCCAGGGGAATGTGCGTTGTCGAGGTCAGGTCCCTACACGAAACTTCTGAAACCTTCTGGAATAATTCTTACAACAGCCTAGTTTTTTACACGGACGTTATTGAGCAGTGTTTTGTGATTTGGGAACTGAACCGACTATAAAATCTTGGTATTTCGCTAGTGCTAACATCATTCACTATGTACCAGTGAGTTGTCCTGATCCTCTAACTTATACCAGAGAGATAAAGACCTGGGGGTTGACATCACGCCAGACCTGTCCCCTGAACCTCATATCAAGAGGATAACATCAGCGGCATATGCCAGGTTGGCTAACATAAGAACGGCCTTTAGAAACTTATGTAAGGAATCTTTCAGAACATTGTATACCACATAATGTCAGACCAATTCTGGAGTATGCGGCTCCAGCATGGAGTCCATATCTAGTCAAGCATAAGACTAAACTGGAAAAGGTTCGAAGGTTTGGCACCAGACTAGTACCCGAGCTGAGAGGTATGAGCTACGAGGAGAGACTACGGGAATTAAACCTCACTTTGTTGGAAGACAGAAGAGTTAAGGGGGACATGATCATCATTTACAAGATTCTCAGAGGAATTGATAAGGTAGATAAGGACAGACATTTTAACACAAGGGGCACACGCACTAGGGGACACAGGTGGAAATTGAGTGCCCAAATGAGCCCTAGAGACGATAGAAAGAATTTTTTCAGTGTGAGATTAGAAAATAAATGGATTGTATTAGGAAGTGATGTGGTGGAGGCTGACTCTATACACATTTTCAAGTGTAGATATAATAGAGCCCAGTAGGCTCAGGAACCTGCACACCTGTTGATTGACGGTTGAGAGGCGGGACCAAAGAGTCAGAGCTCAACCCCCGCAAGCACAACTAGGTAAGTACAACTAGGTAAGTACAACTTGGCAAGTACCAGTGAATCGTCCTCATTATTTAACTTATACCAGTAATTCGTCCTCGTCTTAAGGTTATCTTTCGGGACTTAGCGTCCCCGCGGCCCAGTCCTCGACCATGTTTTTTGTTTCACATTCCCAGGAAGCAGCCCGTAGCAGCTATCTAACTCCCAGGTACCTATTTACTGCTAGGCAACAGGGGCATCAGGGTGAGAGAAACATTTTGCCCAATCAGCAAAATGTCAGCAGCACATTCTGAGTGTTCAAACGTCAGCAGCACATTCTGAGTGTTCAAACGTCAGCAGCACATCCTGAGTGTTCAAACATCAGGAGCACATTCTGAGTGTTCAAACGTCAGCAGCACATTATGAGTGTTCAAACGTCAGCAGCACATTCTGAGTGTTCAAACTTCAGCAGCACATTCTGAGTGTTCAAACGTCAGGAGCACATTCTGAGTAATCAGGCGTCAGAAGCTCATTCTGAGTAATCAGACGTCAGCAGCACATTCTGAGTGTTCAAACGTCAGGAGCACATTCTGAGTAATCAGACGTCAGAAGCTCATTCTGAGTTCATCGTTATGTATCAAATATTAATAAAATTAGTTAAATTTGTATAAATATCTACTTTATCTTGTCAAAGAAAACGGCGTGGTTTAAGAACACATTCCGGAGCTCACTACATGTGGCAGGGACACCACTAACATGTGTGAGCTCACTACATGTGGCAGGGACACCACTAACATGTCTGAGCTCAGTACATGTTGTAGGGACACCACTAACATGTCTAAGCTCAGTACATGTGGCAGGGACACCACTAACATGTCTGAGCTCAGTACATGTTGTAGGGACACCACTAACATGTCTGAGCTCAGTACATGTTGTAGGGACACCACTAACATGTCTGAGCTCACTACATGTTGTAGGGACACCACTAACATGTCTGAGCTCAGTACATGTTGTAGGGACACCACTAACATGTCTAAGCTCAGTACATGTGGCAGGGACACCACTAACATGTCTGAGCTCAGTACATGTTGTAGGGACACCACTAACATGTCTGAGCTCAGTACATGTTGTAGGGACACCACTAACATGTCTGAGCTCACTACATGTTGTAGGGACACCACTAACATGTCTGAGCTCAGTACATGTTGTAGGGACACCACTAACATGTCTGAGCTCACTACATGTTGTAGGGACACCACTAACATGTCTGAGCTCAGTACATGTTGTAGGGACACCACTAACATGTCTGAGCTCACTACATGTTGTAGGGACACCACTAACATGTCTGAGCTCACTACATGTTGTAGGGACACCACTAATATGTCTGAGCTCACTACATGTTGTAGGGACACCACTAACATATCTGAGCTCACTATATGTGGCATGGACACCACTAACATGTCTGAGCTCACTACATGTTGTAGGGTTACCACTAGCATGTCTGAGCTCACTACATGTTGTAGGGACACCACTAACATGTCTGAGCTCACTACATGTTGTAGGGACACCACTAATATGTCTGAGCTCACTACATGTTGTAGGGACACCACTAACATGTCTGAGCTCACTACATGTTGTAGGGACACCACTAACATGTCTGAGCTCACTACATGTTGTAGGGACACCACTAACATGTCTGAGCTCACTACATGTTGCCGGGTCACCACTAGCATGTCTGAGCTCACTACATGTTGTAGGGTTACCACTAGCATGTCTGAGCTCACTACATGTTGTAGGGTTACCACTAGCATGTCTGAGTGGCCTACATGTTGCAGGGACACCACTACCAGGCTGTTGCTTGGTGCGGCCCGGAGGTCCACATATCCACCACTGCTTGGTTTGTCCGGCACTTTTTCCAGCATACTAACCAGTTTCTCTTATAGACTTCAAATTGGTTCCGCAATATTTCTTTTATCTGCTGATAGGATATTGAACAACCTTGGACCATTGATGTTCAGACAGTGTTCTCTGATTGTGTCTATGGCCCTCTACTCTTCACTTGCTCTATTCTGTATTTCTTTCTATATCTGTCACTCCAGATGTTGTCGTTTTACTGCTGAAACTTGGTACCTGTATAGACCAGGTCGCTAAGCACTCAGACCCTTATGTTTGCCATGCACTCAGACCATCATGCTTGTCATGCACTCAGACCCTAATGCTTGTCAAGCACTGAGACCATCGTGCTTGTCATGCACTGAGACCAACATGCTTGTCATGCACTGAGACCATCGTGCTTGTCATGCACTGAGACCATCGCGCTTGTCATGCACTGAGACCATCGTGCTTGTCATGCACTGAGACCAACATGCTTGTCATGCACTGAGACCATCGTGCTTGTCATGCACTGAGACCAACATGCTTGTCATGCACTGAGACCATCGTGCTTGTCATGCACTGAGACCATCGTGCTTGTCATGCACTGAGACCATCGTGCTTGTCATGCACTGAGACCATCGTGCTTGTCATGCACTGAGACCATCGTGCTTGTCATGCACTGAGACCATCGTGCTTGTCATGCACTGAGACCATCGTGCTTGTCATGCACTCAGACCATCATGCTTGTCATGCACTCAGACCCTAATGCTTGTCATGCACTCAGACCATCATGCTTGTCATGCAGTCAGACCATTATGCTTGTCATGCATTCAGACCATAATACTTGCCATGCACTCACAACATCAGGCTTGTCATGCACTCAGACCATCATGCTGGCCACTCAGATCATCATATCTGTGCAACATACTGGATTTCATCTCCTCCGAAAAAAATCATTACATATCCAAAAATAGCGATTTATCACCGCAATTAAAAATCAATTGACCACAATATTATCATCTAAGAATAGTTTTCAAAGTATTATTATTCCAAAGCTTTAAACAGGAACGACTGTTTTGTCCACAAATGGGAAAATAATTAGGAAAGAGAGGCGAGTCTCAGTCAAGCAATATGCCTCCATTAGCGTAGGCTCGACCTGGGAATAACAACTACTAACCCTTTAAGTGGTTTCCTTTACTGAGGTCATGTTCGGGAATTTGTTTTGTGAGTGAAGAGTTGTAGTTGTATTCACCTAGTTGTATTCACCTACTTGTATTCCCCTAGTTGTATTCACCTAGTTTATTCACCTAATTGTATTCCCCTAGTTGTATTCACCTAGTTGTGCTTGCGGGGGTTGAGCTCTGGCTCTTTCGGCCCGACTCTCAACTGTCAATCATTCAACTGAGATATATATATATATATATATATATATATATATATATATATATATATATATATATATATATATATATATATATATATATATATATATATATATATATATATATATATAAAAAGTTTGTGAGGGTACCACCTCTGGTGCCAATGTGGGGACCCATAGCCTCGGAGAAGAAAATAGAAAGTATTCAGAGGAGACCTTGTGGTTTCTCACTGAACACTAATATTATCTTCTCCTACCACCCCCATTCTTTTGTATGTACACATATATATTTACTTTATTTGAACTTTGTTACAAAAAAGGAGTTACATATGGGTTACAAAGATGGTTATCATAGGTTGTCGAGTTCCTCCAGCTCCTCAGATGTCGGGCAGGAACCCTGGATGCAGTGCGCATTTCCCCTCTGTATTGCCACACTGAGGCGCTGAAAAAGAAAGCTTGCAGCTCTCGGGTCCCTTGTTGTTTCAATGAGCCTAGAACCCAGTTCCTTCAAAAAACTGGTAGCACTTTTACCCCAGGCGCCGAGTGTCTCAGAAGCAATGGGGACAAAATTGTAGTGGTGATCCAGTTCTCTATACTTACGGGATTTGGCTGCTTCCCTGTGGGTGGCAGCGCCACCTGGTTGTGCAACCCTGAGGTTAATGTAGGTGTTAGCCAGGGTTGATACGCACGTGTAGTCCCATACCAACTGCTTGCCATTCTTCCAGGGGGTTCTTCCAGGGTATATATATATATATATATATATATATATATATATATATATATATATATATATATATATATATATATATATATATATATATATTAGTATATTTTGGTAGCAGTCTTTCCTGTAGACATATATTATTAAATATGACCGAAAAAGTAAGATTAATAATTCTAACACGAATTTTCTCAATCTTTCGTACATTACGCTTCACTGTTGGAGGTAAATCAAAAATCACTTCTCCAAAATTCATTTTTATTTCTAGTCTGACGCGACACGGGCACGTTTCGTAAAACTTATTACATTTTCAAAGACTTCACAAATACACAACTGATTAGAACTTACGTCTCTCTGATATTATATCTACATTTGAGTGAGGTGGGAAGGGTGATGTGGCATTAACACAAGACAGAACAGGAGGGGATATTAATAGGGTATTAAAAGTATCAACACAAGACAGAACAGAAACAATGGGTATTGAATAGAAGTGTTTGTAGAAAGCCTATTGGTCCATATTTCTTGATGCTTCTATATTGGAGCGGAGTCTTGAGGTGGGTAGAATATAGTTGTGCAATAATTGGCTGTTGATTGCTGGTGTTGACTTCTTGATGTGTAGTGCCTCGCAAACGTCAAGCCGCCTGCTATCGCTGTATCTATCGATGATTTCTGTGTTGTTTACTAGGATTTCTCTGGCGATGGTTTGGTTATGGGAAGAGATTATATGTTCCTTAATGGAGCCCTGTTGCTTATGCATCGTTAAACGCCTAGAAAGAGATGTTGTTGTCTTGCCTATATACTGGGTTTTTTGGAGCTTACAGTCCCCAAGTGGGCATTTGAAGGCATAGACGACGTTAGTCTCTTTTAAAGCGTACTGTTTTGTGTCTGGAGAGTTTCTCATGAGTAGGCTGGCCGTTTTTCTGGTTTTATAGTAAATCGTCAGTTGTATCCTCTGATTTTTGTCTGTAGGGATAACGTTTCTATTAACAATATCTTTCAGGACCCTTTCCTCCGTTTTATGAGCTGTGGAAAAGAAGTTCCTGTAAAATAGTCTAATAGGGGGTATAGGTGTTGTCTCTGAAGAGACAACTAACACAACACAAATATAGAAGCATCAAGAAATATGGACCAATAGGCTTTCTACAAACACTTCTATTCAATACCCATTGTTTTCTGTTCTGTCTTGTGTTGATACTTTTAATACCCTATTAATATCCCCTGTTCTGTCTTGTGTTAATGCCACATCATCCTTCCCACCTCACTCAAATGTAGATATAATATCAGAGAGACGTAAGTTCTAATCAGTTGTGTATTTGTGAAGTCTTTGAAAATGTAATAAGTTTTACGAAACGCGCCCGTGTCGCGTCAGACTAGAAATAAAAATGAATTTTGGAGAAGTGATTTTTGATTTACCTCCAACAGTGAAGCGTAATGTACGAAAGATTGAGAAAATTCGTGTTAGAATTATTAATCTTACTTTTTCGGTCATATTTAATAATATATATATATATATATATATATATATATATATATATATATATATATATATATATATATATATATATATATATATATATATATATATATATATATATATATATATATATATATATATATATATATATATATATATATATATATATGTCGTACCTTGTAGTCAGAACGCACTTCTCAGCCTACTATGCAAGGTCCGATTTGCCTAATAAGCCAAGTTTTCCTGAATTAATATATTTTCTCTATTTTTTTTCTTATGATATGATAAAGCTACCCATTTCATTATGTATGAGGTTATTTTTTTTTATTGGAGTTAAAATTAACGTAGATATATGACCGAACCTAACCAACCCTACCTAACCTAACCTAACCTATCTTTATAGGTTAGGTTAGGTTAGGTAGCCGAAAAAGTTAGGTAAGGTTAGGTTAGGTAGGTTAGGTAGTCGAAAAACAATTAATTCATGAAAACTCGGCTTATTAGGCAAATCAGGCCTTGCATAGTAGGCTGAGAAGTGAGTTCTGGCTACTAGGTACGACATATATATATATATATATATATATATATATATATATATATATATATATATATATATATATATATATATATATATATATATATATATATATATATATATATATATATATATATATATATATATATATATATTTATATTTCCTCACACACACATCCCCAGGAAGCACCCCATAGCAGCTGTCTAACTCCCAGGTACCTATTTACTGCTTGGTGAACAGGTTCACCGGAACACTAGGAGTATGGCCACATAGTGCAGTCCACTCAGCCGCGAGGCCCCCTCTGTGTGTGTGTGTGCTCATCTATTGGTGCTCACCTATTTGTGCCAGCAGGATTGAGCATTGACTCCTGGATCCCTTTCTAGCCATCGGTTGCTTACAGCAATGACTCCTGTCCCATTTCCCTATCATATCTAGTTTTAAATTTATGAATAGAGTTTGCTTTCACAACCTGCTCCTTAAGTGCATTCCATTTTTCCACTACTCTCACGCTAAAAGAAAACTTCCTAGCATCTCAGTGACTCATCTGAGATTCCAGCTTCCACCCATGTCCCCTCGTTCTGTTACTATTCCGTGTGAACATTTCATCTATTTCCACTTTGTCAATTCCTCTGAGTATTTTATACGATCCGATCATATCCCCCCTCTCCCTTCTTTTTTATAGTATCGTAAGATTCACACACAGTTCCTTCAGGAGAGTGTGTGTGTGTGTGTGTATTCACCTAGTTGTGCTTGCGGGGGTTGAGCTTTGCTCTTTCAGCCCGCCTTTCAACTGTCAATCAACTTTTACTAACTACTATTTTTTTTCTTTCACACACACACCCAGGAAGCAGCCCATGACAGCTAACTAACTCCCAGGTACTAATTTACTGCTAGGTAACAGATGCATCAGGGTGAAAGAAACTCGGCCTATAGTCTCTCGCCGGCGCCGGGAGTGTATGTGTGTACTTACCTAATTACACTTACTAATTGTTCTTGCGGGGGCTGAGCTCTGGCTCTTTGGTCCCGCCTCTCATCTGTAAATCAACTAATGTACAGGTTCCTGAGCCTATTGGGCTCTATCATATCTACACATGAAACTGTGTATGGAGTCAGCCTCCACCTCATCACTTCCTAACGCATTCCATTTGTCAACCACTCTGACAATAAAAAAGTTCTTTCTAATATCTCCGTTGCTCATTTGGGCACTCAGTTTCCACTTGTGTCCCTTAGTGCGTGTGCTCCTTGTGTTAAATAGCCAGTCTTTATCTACCCTATCAATTCCCTTGAGAATCTTGAATATGGTGATCATGTCCTTCCTAACTCTTCTGTCTTCCAACGAAGTGATGTTTAATTCCCATTGTCTCTCCTCGTAGGTGATTCCTTTCAGCTCGGGTACTAGTCTGGTGGCAAACCTTTGACCCCTTTATAATTTAGTCTTATGCTTGACTAGATATGGACTTCATGCTGGAGCCGCATAATCCAGAATTGGTCTAACATATGTGGTATATCATGTTCTGAAAGATTCCTTACACAAGTTTCTAAATGCCGTTCTTATGTTAACCAACCTGGCATATGCCGCTGATGTTATCCTCTTAATATGAGCCTCAGGGGACAGGTCTGGCATTAAATCAGCCCCCAGGTCTTTCTCTCTCTCTGACTCTTGAGGTATTTCATCTTCCAAATGATACCTTGTATCTGGTCTCCTGCTCCCTACACCTATCTTCATTACATTATATTTGCTTGGGTTCTCGTGTACCACTGTGTGTGTGTGTACTTACCTAATTGTACTCACCTAATTGTGCTTGCGGGGGTTGAGCTTTGGCTCTTTGGTCCCGCCTCTCAACTGTCAATCAACTGGTGTACAGATTCCTGAGCCTACTGGGCTCTATCATATCTACATTTGAAACTGTGTATGGAGTCAGCCTCCACCACATCACTTCCTAGTGCATTCCATTTATTAACTACTCTGACACTGAAAAAGTTCTTTCTAACGTCTCTGTGGCTCATTTGGGTACTCAGCTTCCACCTGTGTCCCCTTGTTCGCGCCCCACCAGTGTTGAATAGTTCATCCTTGTTTACCCGGTCGATTCCCCTGAGGATTTTGTAGGTTGTGATCATGTCCCCCCTTACTCCTCTGTCTTCCAGTGTCGTAAGTTGCATTTCCCGCAGCCTTTCCTCATAACTCATGCCTTTTAGTTCTGGGACTAGTCTAGTAGCATACCTTTGTACTTTTTCCAGCTTCGTCTTGTGCATGACAAGGTCAAGCCGCATACTCCAGGATTGGTCACCTTAGAGCAAGGAGAAATTCCAGAGGTAAGTGAGGGAATAGCTAACCAGGAACCACTGGAAGAGTTTGAGATTACCAGTGGGGAAGTAAGGAAGTGTTTACTAGAGTTGGCCGCATACTCCAGGATTGGTCTTACATATGTGGTGTACAAGATTCTGAATGATTCCTTACACAGGTTCCTTAACGCCGTTCTGATGTTAGCCAGCCTCGCATATGCCGCAGACGTTATTCTCTTTATGTGGGCTTCAGGAGACAGGTTTGGTGTGATATCAACTCCTAGATCTTTTTCTTTGTCTGTTTCATTAAGTACTTCATCTACTATTCTGTATCCTGTGCCTGGCCTCCTGTTTCCACTGCTTAGTTTCATTACTTTGCATTTACTCGGGCTGAACTTCAACAGCCATTTGTTGGACCATTCACTCAGTGTATCTAGGTCATCTTGTAGCCTCCTACTATCATCCTCTGTTTCAATCATCCTCATAATTTTTGCATCGTCGGCAAAAATTGAGAGAAACGAATCTCTACCCTCTGGGAGATCATTTGGGGACCAGAAACAGTATAGGTCCAAGGACTGACCCCTGCGGGACTCCACTTGTGACGTCTCGCCAATCTGAGACCTCACCCCTCACACAGACTCGTTGTCTCCTGTTGCTTAGGTACTCCTCTATCCACCGGAGTACCTTCTTTTTCACTCCAGCCTGCATCTCCAACTTTCGCACTAGCCTCTTGTGTGGCACTGTATCAAAGGCTTTCTGACAATCCAAAAATATGCAGTCTGCCCACCCTTCTCTTTCTTGCCTTATTTTTGTTGCCTGGTCGTAGAATTCAAGTAACCCTGTGAGGCAGGACCTGCCATCCCTGAACCCATGTTGATGCTGTGTTACAAAGTTCTTTCGCTCTAGATGCTCCACTAGTTTTTTTTTTCGCACAATCTTCTCCATCAGCTTGCATGGTATGCAGGTTAAGGACACTGGCCTGTAGTTCAGTGCCTCCTGTCTATCCCCTTTCTTCTATATCGGGACTACGTTAGCTGCTTTCCAAATATCTGGCAGTTCCCCTGTTGCCAGTGATTTGTTATACACTATGGAGAGTGGGAGGCACAGTTCTCTTGCTCCTTCCTTTAGAACCCAATGGGAGATTCCATCTGGGCCTATAGCCTTCGTCACGTCCAACTCTAGTAAACACTTCCTTACTTCCCCACTGGTAATCTCAAACTCTTCCAGTGGTTCCTGGTTAGCTATTCCCTCACTTACCTCTGGAATTTCTCCTTGCTCTAAGGTGAAGACCTCCTGGAATTTTTTATTCAATTCCTCACACACTTCCTTGTCATTTGTAGTGAATCCTTCCGCCCCTATCCTTAATCTCATAACCTGTTTCTTTACTGTTGTTTTTCTCCTAATGTGGCTATGCAACAATTTAGGCTGAGTCTTTGCCTTGCTTGCGATGTAATTTTCGTATTGTCCTTCTGCCTCTCTTCTCATCCTGACGTATTCATTCCTGGCATTCTGGTATCTTTCTCCAGAGTCCTTTTATTCCTATAGTTTCTCCATGCCCTTTTACTTTGCTGCTTAGCTAGCCTACATCTCTGATTAAACCATGGGTTCTCATTTTCATTTCTCTGTTTTCCCTTTGGACTGGGACAAACTTGTTTGCAGCGTCCTTGCACTTCTGTGTGATGTAATCCATCATATCTTGGGCCGTCTTTTCCCTGAGCTCTGTTTCCCATGCTATATCTGTTAGGAATTTTCTTATCCCCTCATAGTTTCCCTTTCGGTATGCTAACCTTTTGGTTTCGGTATCCCTCCTCGAGTTCAATAACCGTTCTTCAATCAAATACTCAAACACCAGTACACTGTGGTCGCTCATTCCTACTGGGTCCTCAAAACCGATTTCTCTTATGTCGGAGTCGTTCAGAGTGAAGACTAGATCGAGTCTCGCTGGTTCGTCATTGCCTCTCATCCTTGTGGGTTCTCCGACATGCTGGGTTTAAAAGTTGCTTGTCACCACCTCCAATAGTTTGGCTCTCCACGTATCCTCGCCTCCATGCGGTTCCTTGTTCTCCCAGTCAATCTTTCCGTGATTGAAGTCCTCCATGATGAGCAGGTGGGATCTATTTTTACAGGCAGCAGAGGCTGCCCTTTCAATTATAGTGTTAACTGCCATGTTGTTGTTTTCATACTCTTGACTGGGTCTCCTGTCATTTGGTGGAGGGTTGTATATTACTGCTACTACTATTCTTGGTCCTCCCATTGTTATGGTGCCTGCTATGTAGTCTCTGAACTCCTCACAGCCCGGGATGGCCATCTCCTTAAAACTCCATTCCCTTCTCATGATTAGGGCCACTCCGCCTCCTCCCCTACCGCCCCTCTCTTTCCTTATTACTATGTACTCCTGGGGAAACACGGCATTCGTTATGATTCCAGAGAGTTTTGTTTCAGTGAGTCCGATTACATCTGGGTTAACTTCTTGTGCTCTTTCCCTTAGTTCACTTGTCTTGCGTGTGATCACATCTATGTTCGAGTACATCACCCTGAAACTGACTCTCTTCTGCTTCTTTTCTGGTGGGACCTTTGGGATCTGGGGTGAATGGGAGCTGGGGGGACCTGGCACGGGGAGATTGGTGGAGGAGGGAGGGCTTGGGGTGGTGGGGGAGAGGGGGAGGGTACAGGGGGTGGATAAGAGGGGGAGTGTACAGGGGGTAGGTAAGAGGGGGAGGGTACAGGGGGTGGGTAAGAGGGGAAAGGTACAGGGGGTGGGTAAGAGAGGGAGGGTTGGGGAAGCATGGGGGGAGGAGAGACTGTGGGGGATAGGGGAGATGGGGGGGCTTGGGGGGAGATAAAAGGGTGGAGGGCTTGGGGGGCGTGGGGGAAAAGGGAGGGCTGAGGTGGGTGAGGGAGAGGGGAGGGTTTAGGGGAGTGAGGGAGAGGGGAAGACTTAGGTGGGGTGAGGGAGAGTGGGGGGCTTAGGGGGGGAGGGGGGGGGGGAAGGGAGGGCATGGGGGTGGGAGAGACGGGAAGGCATGTGGGAGAAGGGAGGGCATGGGGGATGGGGGAGATGGGAGGTCCTGGGGAGTGGGGTGAGGGGGAGAAGGGAGGTGAGTGGGAGGGGGTGGGTGGGTGGGGGGAGGGTGCCCTAGGTGGGTACTTAGTGGGGGCTGACAGGGGATGGGGCAGGTTGGGTGTCTGTTGGGCAGAATGTGGGGGTGGTGCCCCAATCCCTGTGGCTGTTGCACTGTTTGAGGAGGGTTCTCCACTTCCCTCTGGGATTGTAGGGTTCTGGGTTGTGGTACTCTGATTTCCTTCTCTCTCATTCCCTCTCTCATCCCTGCGCTCCTTCCTCGCGTCTGCTGTCTGTATTCTCTCTTCCCTTGTCATATCCCTCAGCAGGAATATTTTTTTGAACTTCTCTACACCTGCTAGACAGCACTTCCTTGCTAGCAGTTCCTCTTTCGCGATTTCGCTCATGAAAACCACCTTTATCATTCGGTCTCTGTCCTTGTTGTACTTTCTAAGCCTGAAAACCTTTTCAACATTTCGCTCAGCTCCCTCCATCCTTACCTCTTTAAGGATCTCTTTAATCATGTTTTTGTCCTTGTCTCTCCGCTCCTTTGGTCTGGTCCCTGTTTGCTCTTTAATGCCTGCTACTACTACTACCCTATTTCTCTCTATCAGCCGGCTAGTACATCTAGCCGCTTCCTGAGAGGAAGCCACTTCCATGGCAACTTCCTTAACTGAAGACCTAGCTTCAGGGCTCTTTTTAAGCATTTCAGCAAATGAGATCTGGGTTGTGGTGGTCCCCTCCACAGTAGCATTCCCATCTCCCTGGGGTACGGTTTGTGCCTGGTATTGTGGAAGAGTCTCCTTTAGGTATCTTATCTCCTCCTTTGCTGCCCTTAGATCATCTTGCAGGTTAGCTACTGTCTCCCTCATTACCCTCAGTCCTTCACTGAATTCATTCCGCATTTGCTGGAGTACTTCCTTCATCCAGGCTTCCTGTCTTCCTGTTTTTTTTTTTTTTGTGTGTGTGTGTGTGTGTGTGTGTGTGTGTGTGTGTACTTGAGTGAGTGTGTGAATGAGAGTGCGTAAAATCAATTATTTGAACTCACATACTTGTTCCGGCAGGATCCTAGCATTTAGCTTTTGGATCCCACCTTTCCAGCAGCCGGTTGCCTATCGCAATAACTATTACTATTATATCCTCTATCAAATCAACTTCTAAAACTTTGAATTATTTTCGCTTCCAAAAACTTTTCATTTTATTGATTTCTTATTGTAATTACTCTCGCGATAAAATAAAAGAATATATCATCTATTTAACCATCAGCTTCTCATTCTACCATCCTTGTTCTCCTGATCATTAATCATTTTAATCATCTCCTTTTTTCCATATTCGTATTTAATTAAGAATAAGGAAATTAAATGTGATTGTAATACTCTCGGCTCTCTGACGTACATAAACATTCTTTTTGGATATATACATCTATCTGTTCGCCTCTTTTCTCGGTGAATATTTTTTATATTTTTTTGAGATATATACAAGAGTTGTTACATTCTTGTACAGCCAACAGTAGGCGTAGCGTTTCGGGCAGGTCCTTGGAATACGATCCCCGCCGCGAAGTATCCTTTTACAACCAAGTACTCATTTTACTGTTGAGTTAAACAGAGGCTACAGTTAAGGATTTGCCCCCAGTAAATCCTCCTTGGCCAGGATACGAACCCATGACAGAGCGCTCGCGGAACGCCAGGCAAGTGTCTTACCACTACACCACGGAGAATATACAGAGTTTATATATTCCTGGAATATATTCAAGACTGGCGTATACTTATAGGCTGATCATTAGTATACTTATAGGCTGGTCAGTATACTTATAGTCTGGTCAGTAGTATATTTATAGACTGGCCAATAGTATACTTACAGGCTGGTCAGTAGTATACTTACAGGCTGGTCAGTAGTATACTTACAGGCTGGTCAGTAGTATACTTACAGGCTGGTCAGTAGTATACTTACAGGCTGGTCAGTAGTATACTTACAGGCTGGTCAGTAGTATACTAACAGGCTGGTCAGTAGTATACTTACAGGCTGGTCAGTAGTATACTTACAGGATGGTCAGTAGTATACTCTCAGGCTGGTCAGTAAGGTATTATGATGGCCTTAACAACCATACAAAGGTCAGTAGGTCGTATCCATCCTGCGAACCGTTTAAAGACCCGCGTTCACACGACACAAATACCCACAAACTAATTACGTCGAATGAGCTTATTTTCACCCATTCTGAGCACCTGGACACTGCAATACACAACAATTTAACTGATCACGAAACGGCAGAACGCGAACCCCTCGGCCGCTAAGGCTCGTTTGTTTCGGGAAGTTATATCGTACATAACACGGTAATCCAGTTACACAGATCCCAGAGTTATTAGGCAACCCAAATATTCCTCTGGTGCAATCTATCCAGTTGAATGTTGCGTTGCAACTACAGGTCGCTAGGGTTGTGAGGTAGCCATTAGTCAGGTGTCAGACGGGTGAGAGATCCGTGGAGCGAGGGAGTGGTATGTTGGTGAGTATGTGAGTATGATGAGGTTGGGTGGTCGGAAAGGAGTATGTTGAGTATGCAAGAGGAGTAATTATTGTGTTGGATGAATATGCTGGGTGAATAATGAGATTGTGGGACGTAAATAACGAGTATATTGGATGATTTTGTGCGAAGGCTAATGAATATGTTGAATTAGTAATCTGGGGTTGGTAATGAGTATGTTAGACGAGTAAATGTGGTGGTGTTATGATCCCAGGTAGCTGAAAAACGAGTCTCCCTTTTGAGAATGATTCTATCAGGCCTGACCTGACTGGGAGGTCAAGGAAATACAGAAATGAAGACTCATATGTGCAATAATTGGGTAAAATCGCTAAACAAATTAAGAATATAGGCAGTGAATCATGATATAGATAAATGACTGGTTATGAGATGTGGAAAGTTTGCTGGAGGCGTGAGGCTCGCATGAGAGGAACTTGAGCCACATGGGCTGAAGAAATCGTGAGAGGAGGGCGTGCTCCGTTTGAGCCCCTGTTATAAAGGAACCCCTGTTTGATATACCTTCAAGAGGAAGGAAGTGGACAGTCGTCTCGACAGAGGAATAAGTTAGGAGGCGTGTCAGCTTAAGTCAGGAACTGCTTAAGGGGTTGAAGAGCAGTTAAAGTAGTTCTGTGGGTAGCCTGAGGTCGCCGCCCCGTCAGAGAGCGCCTTGCATGAGACCTTATTATGGTAAGCCCAAATTTAGCCAGTTTACAGTGATTGTCGATAGTTGATCTTGTGCCCAACGATCATAGCGAATGTTTATTGATACGTTACGCATGTTTTGATAAGGCAGGAAGCCTAAATAAGAGGGCGAAGATGAGAGACACAGCTGGAGGGACGAACAGCATATCCTCTCCCGTCGACCGCCTGGAGCCAACTGACCGCTGGCAGCGGATGACAGCTCCCAGAGTGAAGAGCCGCCCTCGGGCAAGGCGGAGCATGGACCAGCCTAAACGGGGGAGTCCACTCTCACAGTATGTAGAGAGCAGGGAGATGTCAAGTGAAACATTAATTGTATGGTTTATTTTGTTTATGTGTTTTGGTTATGTGTTTATATATATATAAACATGGGCCACAAGAGGTCACCTGTACTGACCGGGGACCAGCCTCGCTACCTACGCTAAGTACCTGCCATAAAGTTTGAAAAATAACATACATAATATTACAAATATACGGTATACATATAATATTATAAATATTAAACATATAAATATATATACATATATATTGTTACAAATATACAATATACATATAATATTATAAATATATAGATATATACAACAAAACAAGGCAATATGGGAGTAAATAAACAAATTTGTGGCCACTGTAACAACTTCTTAAAGACGAAGGTAACGGGAATTGAATGTTATATCTGTAAGACTAGATTCCATTCAGCTTGTACAGGAGTGAGTAACACTACGGCACTGAGAGCTGGCCACTTGCTCTGGGTGTGTAAAAATGACCTGCCAGCTTGGAATATCCTAAAAAACCTTCTAGATAACATGACGCATGATCGGAAAACATCATTCATTGGAAGCCTACCAGCCATCCAGAAGGAGTGGGAAAGGAACAACAATTCTAATATACAAGGGGCGGAGGCTATAGTCAGGGATGAAACTGAGGCTGAAACTCAGGAAGTTGTAAACTCTGACTCATTAGGCCCGGATGTAGATGACAGTAAACTAGAAAGTGTACCAGACAGCACTGACAGCTCGATAGGTACAGACACTACGACGGTTCTCGACAGAGCAATTCAGAACAGAAGGACAGACTTATGCCAATTTTATGCAAAGGGCATATGCAGACATAGATATGCTGGTAATAAGAAAGGATTAGAATGCAGTTACCAACATCCCAAAAAATGTTTAAATATGCTTAGGAAAGGTGAGTGTCGATTTGGATCAATATGTAGGTTTTTCCATCCTGACATGTGCCAAACCTCACTGGAGGACAGAAAATGCTATGACCTCAGCTGCCCACACTTTCACGTGAAAGGCACGGAACGCTACATAAAGAGTGGCAAGCAGGATAATGAATTTGGAGGAAACTCTATAAATTTTTTATACAAGACCGGCAGAGAATTCATAAGGAGCAGCATGGAGAGTGTATGGAACTGGATGCCAGATCCACTTGCATTCCAGAATTACATATACAATTACCCACCGAAAGGGAACTACAACTACGACAGAAAACTGCCCTACAACAATCAGTACTGGTCAGAACAAACTCATTATGTCCACGAATAATGGACTTGCCGAAAAAGTCTCCCATTCAAACTATCACTAATAGAGTAACCTCATTCATCTTTGCCAATATACAAGGACTGAAAACAAGAACAAACAACAAAGTACAGTTCATAAATGGCCTCCTCACGGAGTCAAATGCAGTATTTGGAGCTTTCACAGAAACCCATGCAGGGGAATTGTTGGACAGTGAGATCTGGATTCCAGGATATAACCTATACAGGTGTGATAGGAAAATTAGGTCACATGGAGGAGTGGGTCTGTATATTAGGGAAGACCTTGTATGCTCGGAGCTCCTAAACGTTACAAATGAGGTGGTAGAGGTACTGGGATTAAAAATAGAGAAAATAAATTTAGTGATTACACTAATATACAAACCGCCAGATGCAACGGCTGAGGAATTCACAGAACAGATAAGCAAAATAGAGAATAGCCCTGATAATTTGGAGAACCCGATACCTGATATTATCTTCCTAGGTGACTTCAACTTGCCTAGTCTCAGGTGGAAAATAGCAAACAATAATATTATACCAGGAAATCTATCAGGACCTAACCAACCACAGCATGGTTGTCAGTAAGAGGTCATACTCTTCAAGCTTTCGGCTGTCGTAAGATGCGGCGCACCTCAGAAAGTAGGTTAGCCTCGGAAGGGAGCAGAGTGCTCCTGGCAGTTTGGGTTCGAGTCACTTCTGGGGTGTGTTTTCAGTTATATATATATATATATATATATATATATATATATATATATATATATATATATATATATATATATATATATTTATATATATATATATATATATATATATATATATATATATATATATATATATATATATATATATATATATATATATATATATATTTGTTTCATGTTCTGGCTTGTGTTGATGAAAATCCACCTCACTCAAATGTAGATATAAACAAAATCGGAGATGTGTAAGTTCTATTCAGTGTGTATGTGTTAACTAAAGTCTTTGAAAATGTAATAAGTTTTATGAAACGCGCTCAAGTGTCGCGTCAGACTAGAAATAAAAATGAATTTTGGAGAATTGATTTTTGAATTACCACCAACAGTGAAAAGAAATGTACGAAAGATTGAGAAACTTCGTGTTAGAATTATTAATCTTACTTTTTCGGTCATATTTTATAATATATATATATATATATATATATATATATATATATATATATATATATATATATATATATATATATACAACTTTAGAACACTTTCCCACCAGGAGACTCGAACCCTAGCCAGCACAGAAGCCTTCCAGCAACTGGCATAACAGGTACGCCTTAACCCTCTGCACCACCGCTCAGATCCCTAAAAGAGATGGTAATTTCGGAGTATTTAAATCCCCCAAAGATCAACACCTCCCAAGAGCACCAGAGCAAGTGAGGGGTTATTTAGACGTTAATTTCATCAAGTCCCTGTTAATATGGGAAGACACAGTGTCTCTGCTTAAGGCACAACTCTCCTAAACACGAGAGTTAAGTATACAACTTTAGAACACTTTCCCACCAGGAGACTCGAACCCTAGCCAGCACAGAAGCCTTCCAGCAACTGGCATAACAGGTACGCCTTAACCCTCTGCACCACCGCTCAGACCCCTAAAAGAGATGGTAATTTCGGAGTATTTAAATCCCCCAAAGATCAACACCTCCCAAGAGCACCAGAGCAAGTGAGGGGTTATTTAGACGTTAATTTCATCAAGTCCCTGTTAATATGGGAAGACACAGTGTCTCTGCTTAAGGCACAACTCTCCTAAACACGAGAGTTAAGTATACAACTTTAGAACACTTTCCCACCAGGAGACTCGAACCCTAGCCAGCACAGAAGCCTTCCAGCAACTGGCATAACAGGTACGCCTTGACCCTCTGCACCACCGCTCAGACCCCTAAAAGAGATGGTAATTTCGGAGTATTTAAATCCCCCAAAGATCAACACCTCCCAAGAGCACCAGAGCAAGTGAGGGGTTATTTAGACGTTAATTTCATCAAGTCCCTGTTAATATGGGAAGACACAGTGTCTCTGCTTAAGGCACAACTCTCCTAAACACGAGAGTTAAGTATACAACTTTAGAACACTTTCCCACCAGGAGACTCGAACCCTAGCCAGCACAGAAGCCTTCCAGCAACTGGCATAACAGGTACGCCTTAACCCTCTGCACCACCGCTCAGACCCCTAAAAGAGATGGTAATTTCGGAGTATTTAAATCCCCCAAAGATCAACACCTCCCAAGAGCACCAGAGCAAGTGAGGGGTTATTTAGACGTTAATTTCATCAAGTCCCTGTTAATATGGGAAGACACAGTGTCTCTGCTTAAGGCACAACTCTCCTAAACACGAGAGTTAAGTATACAACTTTAGAACACTTTCCCACCAGGAGACTCGAACCCTAGCCAGCACAGAAGCCTTCCAGCAACTGGCATAACAGGTACGCCTTAACCCTCTGCACCACCGCTCAGACCCCTAAAAGAGATGGTAATTTCGGAGTATTTAAATCCCCCAAAGATCAACACCTCCCAAGAGCACCAGAGCAAGTGAGGGGTTATTTAGACGTTAATTTCATCAAGTCCCTGTTAATATGGGAAGACACAGTGTCTCTGCTTAAGGCACAACTCTCCTAAACACGAGAGTTAAGTATACAACTTTAGAACACTTTCCCACCAGGAGACTCGAACCCTAGCCAGCACAGAAGCCTTCCAGCAACTGGCATAACAGGTACGCCTTAACCCTCTGCACCACCGCTCAGACCCCTAAAAGAGATGGTAATTTCGGAGTATTTAAATCCCCCAAAGATCAACACCTCCCAAGAGCACCAGAGCAAGTGAGGGGTTATTTAGACGTTAATTTCATCAAGTCCCTGTTAATATGGGAAGACACAGTGTCTCTGCTTAAGGCACAACTCTCCTAAACACGAGAGTTAAGTATACAACTTTAGAACACTTTCCCACCAGGAGACTCGAACCCTAGCCAGCACAGAAGCCTTCCAGCAACTGGCATAACAGGTACGCCTTAACCCTCTGCACCACCGCTCAGACCCCTAAAAGAGATGGTAATTTCGGAGTATTTAAATCCCCCAAAGATCAACACCTCCCAAGAGCACCAGAGCAAGTGAGGGGTTATTTAGACGTTAATTTCATCAAGTCCCTGTTAATATGGGAAGACACAGTGTCTCTGCTTAAGGCACAACTCTCCTAAACACGAGAGTTAAGTATACAACTTTAGAACACTTTCCCACCAGGAGACTCGAACCCTAGCCAGCACAGAAGCCTTCCAGCAACTGGCATAACAGGTACGCCTTGACCCTCTGCACCACCGCTCAGACCCCTAAAAGAGATGGTAATTTCGGAGTATTTAAATCCCCCAAAGATCAACACCTCCCAAGAGCACCAGAGCAAGTGAGGGGTTATTTAGACGTTAATTTCATCAAGTCCCTGTTAATATGGGAAGACACAGTGTCTCTGCTTAAGGCACAACTCTCCTAAACACGAGAGTTAAGTATACAACTTTAGAACACTTTCCCACCAGGAGACTCGAACCCTAGCCAGCACAGAAGCCTTCCAGCAACTGGCATAACAGGTACGCCTTAACCCTCTGCACCACCGCTCAGACCCCTAAAAGAGATGGTAATTTCGGAGTATTTAAATCCCCCAAAGATCAACACCTCCCAAGAGCACCAGAGCAAGTGAGGGGTTATTTAGACGTTAATTTCATCAAGTCCCTGTTAATATGGGAAGACACAGTGTCTCTGCTTAAGGCACAACTCTCCTAAACACGAGAGTTAAGTATACAACTTTAGAACACTTTCCCACCAGGAGACTCGAACCCTAGCCAGCACAGAAGCCTTCCAGCAACTGGCATAACAGGTACGCCTTAACCCTCTGCACCACCGCTCAGACCCCTAAAAGAGATGGTAATTTCGGAGTATTTAAATCCCCCAAAGATCAACACCTCCCAAGAGCACCAGAGCAAGTGAGGGGTTATTTAGACGTTAATTTCATCAAGTCCCTGTTAATATGGGAAGACACAGTGTCTCTGCTTAAGGCACAACTCTCCTAAACACGAGAGTTAAGTATACAACTTTAGAACACTTTCCCACCAGGAGACTCGAACCCTAGCCAGCACAGAAGCCTTCCAGCAACTGGCATAACAGGTACGCCTTAACCCTCTGCACCACCGCTCAGACCCCTAAATGAGATGGTAATTTCGGAGTATTTAAATCCCCCAAAGATCAACACCTCCCAAGAGCACCAGAGCAAGTGAGGGGTTATTTAGACGTTAATTTCATCAAGTCCCTGTTAATATGGGAAGACACAGTGTCTCTGCTTAAGGCACAACTCTCCTAAACACGAGAGTTAAGTATACAACTTTAGAACACTTTCCCACCAGGAGACTCGAACCCTAGCCAGCACAGAAGCCTTCCAGCAACTGGCATAACAGGTACGCCTTAACCCTCTGCACCACCGCTCAGACCCCTAAAAGAGATGGTAATTTCGGAGTATTTAAATCCCCCAAAGATCAACACCTCCCAAGAGCACCAGAGCAAGTGAGGGGTTATTTAGACGTTAATTTCATCAAGTCCCTGTTAATATGGGAAGACACAGTGTCTCTGCTTAAGGCACAACTCTCCTAAACACGAGAGTTAAGTATACAACTTTAGAACACTTTCCCACCAGGAGACTCGAACCCTAGCCAGCACAGAAGCCTTCCAGCAACTGGCATAACAGGTACGCCTTAACCCTCTGCACCACCGCTCAGACCCCTAAAAGAGATGGTAATTTCGGAGTATTTAAATCCCCCAAAGATCAACACCTCCCAAGAGCACCAGAGCAAGTGAGGGGTTATTTAGACGTTAATTTCATAAAGTCCCTGTTAATATGGGAAGACACAGTGTCTCTGCTTAAGGCACAACTCTCCTAAACACGAGAGTTAAGTATACAACTTTAGAACACTTTCCCACCAGGAGACTCGAACCCTAGCCAGCACAGAAGCCTTCCAGCAACTGGCATAACAGGTACGCCTTAACCCTCTGCACCACCGCTCAGACCCCTAAAAGAGATGGTAATTTCGGAGTATTTAAATCCCCCAAAGATCAACACCTCCCAAGAGCACCAGAGCAAGTGAGGGGTTATTTAGACGTTAATTTCATCAAGTCCCTGTTAATATGGGAAGACACAGTGTCTCTGCTTAAGGCACAACTCTCCTAAACACGAGAGTTAAGTATACAACTTTAGAACACTTTCCCACCAGGAGACTCGAACCCTAGCCAGCACAGAAGCCTTCCAGCAACTGGCATAACAGGTACGCCTTAACCCTCTGCACCACCGCTCAGACCCCTAAAAGAGATGGTAATTTCGGAGTATTTAAATCCCCCAAAGATCAACACCTCCCAAGAGCACCAGAGCAAGTGAGGGGTTATTTAGACGTTAATTTCATCAAGTCCCTGTTAATATGGGAAGACACAGTGTCTCTGCTTAAGGCACAACTCTCCTAAACACGAGAGTTAAGTATACAACTTTAGAACACTTTCCCACCAGGAGACTCGAACCCTAGCCAGCACAGAAGCCTTCCAGCAACTGGCATAACAGGTACGCCTTAACCCTCTGCACCACCGCTCAGACCCCTAAAAGAGATGGTAATTTCGGAGTATTTAAATCCCCCAAAGATCAACACCTCCCAAGAGCACCAGAGCACGTGAGGGGTTATTTAGACGTTAATTTCATCAAGTCCCTGTTAATATGGGAAGACACAGTGTCTCTGCTTAAGGCACAACTCTCCTAAACACGAGAGTTAAGCAGAGACACTGTGTCTTCCCATATTAACAGGGACTTGATGAAATTAACGTCTAAATAACCCCTCACTTGCTCTGGTGCTCTTGGGAGGTGTTGATCTTTGGGGGATTTAAATACTCCGAAATTACCATCTCTTTTAGGGGTCTGAGCGGTGGTGCAGAGGGTTAAGGCGTACCTGTTATGCCAGTTGCTGGAAGGCTTCTGTGCTGGCTAGGGTTCGAGTCTCCTGGTGGGAAAGTGTTCTAAAGTTGTATACTTAACTCTCGTGTTTAGGAGAGTTGTGCCTTAAGCAGAGACACTGTGTCTTCCCATATTAACAGGGACTTGATGAAATTAACGTCTAAATAACCCCTCACTTGCTCTGGTGCTCTTGGGAGGTGTTGATCTTTGGGGGATTTAAATACTCCGAAATTACCATCTCTTTTAGGGGTCTGAGCGGTGGTGCAGAGGGTTAAGGCGTACCTGTTATGCCAGTTGCTGGAAGGCTTCTGTGCTGGCTAGGGTTCGAGTCTCCTGGTGGGAAAGTGTTCTAAAGTTGTATACTTAACTCTCGTGTTTAGGAGAGTTGTGCCTTAAGCAGAGACACTGTGTCTTCCCATATTAACAGGGACTTGATGAAATTAACGTCTAAATAACCCCTCACTTGCTCTGGTGCTCTTGGGAGGTGTTGATCTTTGGGGGATTTAAATACTCCGAAATTACCATCTCTTTTAGGGGTCTGAGCGGTGGTGCAGAGGGTTAAGGCGTACCTGTTATGCCAGTTGCTGGAAGGCTTCTGTGCTGGCTAGGGTTCGAGTCTCCTGGTGGGAAAGTGTTCTAAAGTTGTATACTTAACTCTCGTGTTTAGGAGAGTTGTGCCTTAAGCAGAGACACTGTGTCTTCCCATATTAACAGGGACTTGATGAAATTAACGTCTAAATAACCCCTCACTTGCTCTGGTGCTCTTGGGAGGTGTTGATCTTTGGGGGATTTAAATACTCCGAAATTACCATTTCTTTTAGGGGTCTGAGCGGTGGTGCAGAGGGTTAAGGCGTACCTGTTATGCCAGTTGCTGGAAGGCTTCTGTGCTGGCTAGGGTTCGAGTCTCCTGGTGGGAAAGTGTTCTAAAGTTGTATACTTAACTCTCGTGTTTAGGAGAGTTGTGCCTTAAGCAGAGACACTGTGTCTTCCCATATTAACAGGGACTTGATGAAATTAACGTCTAAATAACCCCTCACTTGCTCTGGTGCTCTTGGGAGGTGTTGATCTTTGGGGGATTTAAATACTCCGAAATTACCATCTCTTTTAGGGGTCTGAGCGGTGGTGCAGAGGGTTAAGGCGTACCTGTTATGCCAGTTGCTGGAAGGCTTCTGTGCTGGCTAGGGTTCGAGTCTCCTGGTGGGAAAGTGTTCTAAAGTTGTATACTTAACTCTCGTGTTTAGGAGAGTTGTGCCTTAAGCAGAGACACTGTGTCTTCCCATATTAACAGGGACTTGATGAAATTAACGTCTAAATAACCCCTCACTTGCTCTGGTGCTCTTGGGAGGTGTTGATCTTTGGGGGATTTAAATACTCCGAAATTACCATCTCTTTTAGGGGTCTGAGCGGTGGTGCAGAGGGTTAAGGCGTACCTGTTATGCCAGTTGCTGGAAGGCTTCTGTGCTGGCTAGGGTTCGAGTCTCCTGGTGGGAAAGTGTTCTAAAGTTGTATACTTAACTCTCGTGTTTAGGAGAGTTGTGCCTTAAGCAGAGACACTGTGTCTTCCCATATTAACAGGGACTTGATGAAATTAACGTCTAAATAACCCCTCACTTGCTCTGGTGCTCTTGGGAGGTGTTGATCTTTGGGGGATTTAAATACTCCGAAATTACCATCTCTTTTAGGGGTCTGAGCGGTGGTGCAGAGGGTTAAGGCGTACCTGTTATGCCAGTTGCTGGAAGGCTTCTGTGCTGGCTAGGGTTCGAGTCTCCTGGTGGGAAAGTGTTCTAAAGTTGTATACTTAACTCTCGTGTTTAGGAGAGTTGTGCCTTAAGCAGAGACACTGTGTCTTCCCATATTAACAGGGACTTGATGAAATTAACGTCTAAATAACCCCTCACTTGCTCTGGTGCTCTTGGGAGGTGTTGATCTTTGGGGGATTTAAATACTCCGAAATTACCATCTCTTTTAGGGGTCTGAGCGGTGGTGCAGAGGGTTAAGGCGTACCTGTTATGCCAGTTGCTGGAAGGCTTCTGTGCTGGCTAGGGTTCGAGTCTCCTGGTGGGAAAGTGTTCTAAAGTTGTATACTTAACTCTCGTGTTTAGGAGAGTTGTGCCTTAAGCAGAGACACTGTGTCTTCCCATATTAACAGGGACTTGATGAAATTAACGTCTAAATAACCCCTCACTTGCTCTGGTGCTCTTGGGAGGTGTTGATCTTTGGGGGATTTAAATACTCCGAAATTACCATCTCTTTTAGGGGTCTGAGCGGTGGTGCAGAGGGTTAAGGCGTACCTGTTATGCCAGTTGCTGGAAGGCTTCTGTGCTGGCTAGGGTTCGAGTCTCCTGGTGGGAAAGTGTTCTAAAGTTGTATACTTAACTCTCGTGTTTAGGAGAGTTGTGCCTTAAGCAGAGACACTGTGTCTTCCCATATTAACAGGGACTTGATGAAATTAACGTCTAAATAACCCCTCACTTGCTCTGGTGCTCTTGGGAGGTGTTGATCTTTGGGGGATTTAAATACTCCGAAATTACCATCTCTTTTAGGGGTCTGAGCGGTGGTGCAGAGGGTTAAGGCGTACCTGTTATGCCAGTTGCTGGAAGGCTTCTGTGCTGGCTAGGGTTCGAGTCTCCTGGTGGGAAAGTGTTCTAAAGTTGTATACTTAACTCTCGTGTTTAGGAGAGTTGTGCCTTAAGCAGAGACACTGTGTCTTCCCATATTAACAGGGACTTGATGAAATTAACGTCTAAATAACCCCTCACTTGCTCTGGTGCTCTTGGGAGGTGTTGATCTTTGGGGGATTTAAATACTCCGAAATTACCATCTCTTTTAGGGGTCTGAGCGGTGGTGCAGAGGGTTAAGGCGTACCTGTTATGCCAGTTGCTGGAAGGCTTCTGTGCTGGCTAGGGTTCGAGTCTCCTGGTGGGAAAGTGTTCTAAAGTTGTATACTTAACTCTCGTGTTTAGGAGAGTTGTGCCTTAAGCAGAGACACTGTGTCTTCCCATATTAACAGGGACTTGATGAAATTAACGTCTAAATAACCCCTCACTTGCTCTGGTGCTCTTGGGAGGTGTTGATCTTTGGGGGATTTAAATACTCCGAAATTACCATCTCTTTTAGGGGTCTGAGCGGTGGTGCAGAGGGTTAAGGCGTACCTGTTATGCCAGTTGCTGGAAGGCTTCTGTGCTGGCTAGGGTTCGAGTCTCCTGGTGGGAAAGTGTTCTAAAGTTGTATACTTAACTCTCGTGTTTAGGAGAGTTGTGCCTTAAGCAGAGACACTGTGTCTTCCCATATTAACAGGGACTTGATGAAATTAACGTCTAAATAACCCCTCACTTGCTCTGGTGCTCTTGGGAGGTGTTGATCTTTGGGGGATTTAAATACTCCGAAATTACCATCTCTTTTAGGGGTCTGAGCGGTGGTGCAGAGGGTTAAGGCGTACCTGTTATGCCAGTTGCTGGAAGGCTTCTGTGCTGGCTAGGGTTCGAGTCTCCTGGTGGGAAAGTGTTCTAAAGTTGTATACTTAACTCTCGTGTTTAGGAGAGTTGTGCCTTAAGCAGAGACACTGTGTCTTCCCATATTAACAGGGACTTGATGAAATTAACGTCTAAATAACCCCTCACTTGCTCTGGTGCTCTTGGGAGGTGTTGATCTTTGGGGGATTTAAATACTCCGAAATTACCATCTCTTTTAGGGGTCTGAGCGGTGGTGCAGAGGGTTAAGGCGTACCTGTTATGCCAGTTGCTGGAAGGCTTCTGTGCTGGCTAGGGTTCGAGTCTCCTGGTGGGAAAGTGTTCTAAAGTTGTATACTTAACTCTCGTGTTTAGGAGAGTTGTGCCTTAAGCAGAGACACTGTGTCTTCCCATATTAACAGGGACTTGATGAAATTAACGTCTAAATAACCCCTCACTTGCTCTGGTGCTCTTGGGAGGTGTTGATCTTTGGGGGATTTAAATACTCCGAAATTACCATCTCTTTTAGGGGTCTGAGCGGTGGTGCAGAGGGTTAAGGCGTACCTGTTATGCCAGTTGCTGGAAGGCTTCTGTGCTGGCTAGGGTTCGAGTCTCCTGGTGGGAAAGTGTTCTAAAGTTGTATACTTAACTCTCGTGTTTAGGAGAGTTGTGCCATATATATATATATATATATATATATATATATATATATATATATATATATTATTAAACAGAACGCTTTAAAAGAGACTAACGTCGTCTATGCCTTCAAATGCCCTCTTGGGGACTGTAAGCTCCAAAAAACCCAGTATATAGGCAAGACAACAACATCTCTTTCTAGGCGTTTAACAATGCATAAGCAACAGGGCTCCATTAAGGAACATATAACCTCTTTCCACAACCAAACCATCGCCAGAGAAAACCCAGTAAACAACACAGAAATCATCGATAGATACAGCGATAGCAGGCGGCTTGACGTTTGCGAGGCACTACACATCAAGAAGTCAACACCAGCAATCAACAGCCAATTAATGCACAACTATATTCTACCCACCTCAAGACTCCGTTCCAATATAGAAGCATCAAGAAATATGGACCAATACGCTTTCTACAATCACTTCTATTCAATACCCATTGTTTCGTGTTCTGTCTTGTGTTGATGAAATTAATACCCTATTAATACCAACTCTTGTTCTGTCTTGTGTTGATGAAATTAATACCCTATTAATGCCACCTCACCCCATCCACCTCTCTCAAATGTAGATATAAAATCGGAGATGCGTAAGTTCTATTCAGTTGTGTATTTGTAAACTAAAGTCTTTGAAAATGTAATAAGTTTTACGAAACGCGCTCGTGTCGCGTCAGACTAGAAATAAAAATGAATTTAAGAGAATTGATTTTTGATTTACCTCCAACAGTGAAAAGAAATGTACGAAAGATTGAGAAAATTCGTGTTAGAATTATTAATCTTACTTTTTCGGTCATATTTAATAATATATGTCTACAGGAAAGACTGCTACCAAAATATACTAATATATATATATATATATATATATATATATATATATATATATATATATATATATATATATATATATATATATATATATATATATATATATATATATATAGAAGTGACTCAATATATATATATATATATATATATATATATATATATATATATATATATATATATATATATATAACTGAAAACACACCCCAGAAGGTACTCGAACCCAAACTGCCGGGAGCACTCTGCTGGCATACAGGATCCCTTAAGCGCTCGACCAACTCGACCGGACAAAAGAGAATGGGAGCCGAGGCTATTTCCATCCCCCCGGCTGGCATTCAGTTTGTAATCTTGGGCATGGTGAGGGCACCCTATCTCAAGAACGGCGAAGAAGGTTAGGTAGAGAAATAGAAACAATTGAACTTAAGCTACAAGAATCATACAAAACCCAGGAGAGGCAAAGAGAGCAAAAGGCCATCAGTGAAATAGAGAGAAATCCGAAATATTTTTTCTCCTATGCAAAATCAATATCAAAAACCACATCTAGTATCGGGCCCCTCCGAAAAGGAAGATGGAACTTTCACCGATGACAACAAAGAAATGAGCGAGTTAATGAGGAAGCAGTACGACTCTTCAGCGAGCCATTAAATGCACTAAAGATTGATAACCCAAATGAATTTTTCATGGATATGATACCAACATCAAATCACATATCAGACGTCGCCCTATCCCCACTAGATTTTGAAGAAGCCATAAACAGTATGCCTATGCACTCTGCACCAGGCCCGGATTCTTGGAACTCCATATTCATGAAGAACTGTAAAAAACCACTATCGCAGGCCCTTCACATTCTGTGGAGACAAAGCCTAGATACTGGCGTTATCCCTGACATACTAAAAACAGCAGAGATAGCACCACTCCATAAAGGAGGAAATAAGGCAGAGGCAAAAAATTACAGACCGATAGCACTAACATCGCACATCATAAAAATTTTTGAGACAGTGCTAAGAAGTAAGATCACAAAATACATGGAATCACAGCATCTCCATAACCCCGGACAACATGGTTTCAGAACAGAGCGCTCTTGCCTGTAGCAGTTGCTGGACCACTATGATATGGCATTAGATGCTATGGAAGACAAACAAAACGCTGATGTAGTTTACACAGATTTCGCAAAAGCTTTTGATAAATGTGACTATGGTGTTATTGCACATAAAATGCGTTCAAAAGGAATTACCGGGAAAATAGGCAGATGGATCTACAATTTCCTGACTAACAGAACCCAATGTGTAATAGTCAACAAAATAAAATCCAGCCCATCAACCGTGAAGAGCTCAGTCCCCCAGGGTACTGTACTTGCTCCAGTACTTTTTCTCATCCTCATATCGGACATAGACCAGAACACAACCTATAGCACTGTATCATCCTTTGCAGATGACATTAGGATTTTCATGAGAGTTGGCAACATAGAGGACACGGCAAACCTCCAATCAGATGTAGATCAGGTCTTTCTATGGGCTACAGAAAATAATACGGTGTTTAACGAGGATAAGTTCCAGCTCATGCGCTACGGAAAAATTGAAAATATAAAAACAGAAACCACGTACAAAACTCAGGCAAATCATAACATAGAACGAAAAGGCAATGTAAAGGATCTGGGTGTACTCATGTCGGAAGACCTTACCTTTAAAGAACACAATAAAGTAGCCGTCACAACTGCAAGAAAAATGATAGGTTGGATAACAAGAACTTTTCACACTAGAGATGCTATACCGATGATGATACTTTTCAAAACGCTTGTGCTCTCTAGAGTGGAGTACTGCTGCACAATGACAGCCTCTTTCAAAGCTATAGAAATTGCTGACCTAGAGAGCGTGCAGAGATCCTTTACTGCTAGAATCCACTCAGTAAAACATCTAAATTACTGGGACCGACTAAAGAGCCTAAATCTGTACTCCCTTGAGCGCAGGCGGGAGAGATACATAATAATTTACACGTGGAAAATAATTGAGGGGCTGGTCCCAAACCTGCACACAGAAATAACACCACATGAGACCAGAAGACATGGCAGGATGTGCAGAATACCCCCGTTGAAAAGCAGAGGTGCAACAGGCACTCTGAGAGAGAACTCTATCAACATCAGAGACCCGAGACTGTTCAACACACTTCCACTACACATAAGGGGCAAAACTGGCAAACCCCTCACAGTGCTCAAGAGAGAACTGGATAAGCACCTCCAAAGGATACCTGATCAACCAGGCTGTGACTCATACGTCAGGCTGCGAGCAGCCGCGTCTAACAGCCTGGTTGATCAGTCCAGCAACCAGGAGGCCTGGTGGACGACCGGGCTGCGGGGACACTAAGCCCTGGAAGCACCTCAAGGTAGCAAGGTAGGTATGGTATTTTATCAAATCACCTTATTCTTTGGGGCACATGTGTGGAACACAAATGCTAACAAGCCTGAATGGTCCCCAGGACTATATGCAACTGAAAACTAAACACCCCAGAAGTGACTCAAACCATACTGCCAGGAGCACTCTGTTGGCATACAGGATCCCTTAACCGCTCTACCAACACGACCGGACAAAAGAGAATGGTAGCCGAGGCTATTTCCATCCCCCCGCCGGCACTCGGTTGGTAATCTTGAGCATGGTATTTTATTAAATCACCTCATTCTTTCAGGCACACGTGAGGACTCGTGAGTATTGGGCTTTATCATATCTACACTTGAAACTGTGTATGGAGTCAGCCTCCACCATAATTACTTCCTAATGCATTCCATTTGTCAACCACCCTGACACTAAAAAAGTTTTTTCTAATATCTCTGTGGCTCATTTGGGCACTCAGTTTCCACCTGTGTCCCCTAGTGCGTGTGCCCCTTGTGTTAAATAGACTGTCTTTATCAACCCTGTCGATTCCCTTGAGAATCTTGAATGTGGTGATCATGTCCCCCCTAACTCTTCTGTCTTCCAACGAAGTGAGGTTCAATTCCCGTAGTCTCTCCTCGTAGCTCATACCTCTCAGCTCGGGTACTAGTCTGGTGGCAAACCTTTGAACCTTTTCCAGTTTAGTCTTATGCTTGACTAGATATGGACTCCATGCTGGAGCCGTATACTCCAGGATTGGTCTGACATATGTGGTATATAATGTTCTGAAAGATTCCTAACACATTTTTCTAAAGGCTGTCCTTATGTTAGCCAACAGGGCATATGCTGCTGATGTTATCCTCTTGATATGATCTTCAGGGGACAGGTCTGGCGTGATATCAACCCCCAGGTCTTTCTCTCTCTCTGACTCTTTAACTATTTCATCTCCCAAGTGATACCTTGTATCTGGTCTCCTGCTTCCTACTCCTATCTTCATTACATAACATTTGCTTCAGTTAAGCTCTAACATCCATTTGTTTGACCATTCCTGCAGCTTGTCCAGGTCTTCTTGAAGCCTCAAGCTGTCTTCCTCTGTCTTAATCCTTCTCATAATTTTGGCGTCGTCAGCAAACATTGAGAGGAATGAGTCTATACCCTCTGGGAGATCATTTAGGTATATCAGAAACAGGATAGGTCCAAGCACAGAGCCCTGTGGGACTCCACTGGTGACTTCACGCCATTCTGAGGTCTCACCCCTCACTATAACTCTCTGCTTCCTATTCCTTAGGTACTCCCTTATCCACTGGAGCGCCCTACCAGTTACTCCTGCCTGTTTCTCCAGCTTATGCATCAACCTCTTATGGGGTACTGTGTCAAAGGCTTTCCGACAGTCCAAAAAAATGCAGTCCGCCATCCTTCTCTTTCATGCTTAATCTTTGTCACCTGATCATAGAATTCTATCAAGCCTGTAAGTCAAGATTTACCCTCCCTGAACCCATGTTGATGGGTTGTCACGAAGTCTCTTCTCTCCAGATGTGTTACTAGGTTTTTTCTCACAATCTTCTCCATCACCTTGCATGGTATACAAGTTAAGGACACTGGCCTGTAGTTCAGTGCCTCTTGTCTGTCACCCTTTTTAAATATTGGTACTACATTAGCAGTCTTCCATATTTCTGGTAGGTCTCCCGTTTCCAGTGACCTACTATACACTATGGAGAGTGGCAAGCAAAGTGCTTCTGCACACTCTTTCAATACCCATGGTGAGATTCCATCCGACCCAACAGCTTTTCTCACACCCAGCTCCAATAGGTGCTTCTTGACCTCATCTCTGGTAATTTCGAACCTTTCCAAGGTCACCTGGTTTGCTGCCACCTCTCCTAGCGCCGCGACATCTCCCTGTTCTATTGTAAAGACCTCCTGGATCCTTTTGTTGAGTTCTTCACACACCTCTTTGTCATTCTCTGTGTACCTGTCCTCGCCCACCCCTAAGTTTCATCACCTGTTCGTTCACTGTTGTCTTCCTTCTGATGTGACTGTGTAGTAGCTTTGGTTCGGTCTTGGCTTTATTAGCTATATCATTTTCATACCTTTTCTCAGCTGCTCTTCTCACACTAACATACTCGTTCCTGGTTCTCTGGTATCTCTACTTTCTGGTGTTCTATTATTACGGAAGTTCCTCCATGCCCTTTTGTTCAGCTCCTTTGCTTTCATACATTCCCTATTAAACCACGGATTCTTCCTTTGATTCTCTGTTTTTTCCTGTTGGGCGGGGACAAACCTGCTTATAGCCTCCTGACATTTTTGGGTGACATAGTCCATCATGTCTTGTACGGACTTAGTTCCGAGTTCTGTGTCCCAATTTATATCCCATAGGAATTTATTCATTTCCTCATAGTTTCCCTTTCGGTACGCCAGCCCTTTGTTTCCCAGTTCTTTTTTGGGGGGTGATAATTCCTAGCTCAAACAGGTACTCAAAGCTCAATACACTATGATCACTCATTCCCAAAGGGGCTTCCAACTTAACTTCCCTTATATCCGACTCATTTAGGGTAAATATCAGATCAAGCAAGTCTGGTTCATCCCCTCCTCTCATTCTTGTCGGTCCCTTGACGTGTTAACTTAGAAAGTTTCTTTATGCCACATCCAGCAGCTTAGCTCTCCATGTGTCTGGGCCTCCATGTGGGTCTCTGTTCCCCCAATCTATCTTTCCATGTTTGAAGTCTCCCATGATTAGTAGCCTGGATCCGTTCCTGCTAGCCACAGAAGCTGCTCTCTCTATTATATTGATGCTGGCCAAGTTGTTTCTATCATATTCCCGTCTGGGTCGTCTGTCATTCGGTGGAGGGGGAGGGGTTATATATGACAACTACTATAATTTTCTGTCCTCCAGTTGCTATGGTGCCTGATATGTAGTCACTGAAACCTTCACAGTTCTGAATTACAATATCTTCGAAACTCCAACCTTCTCTTAGTAGCAAAGCTACACCACCTCCTCTCCCTTCTCTCTCTTTCCTCACTACATAGTAGCCCTGTGGAAACACTGCGTTTGTTATAGTTTTCGTTAGCTTTGTTTCTGTGAGTGCTATTATGTCTGGGTTTTCTTTTAGTGCCCATTCTCCGAGTTCACTTGTTTTATTTGTAATCCCATCTATGTTAGTGTACATTGCCTTGAAGCTCACTTTCTTCAGTTCATTTTCTTGTCCCTTTCTTGGCGAGCATTCTGCTGGCGTGGGAAGCTTTTCTGTGGGTGAGAAGATCTGTGAGGTGGTTTGCAGGGTCTCAGAGGAGTTTGGGGTGAGGGGTGGGGGTTTCAGGGGAGGGGGGACAGGTAGGGTGTGGGTTAAGGAGATAGAGGGGACATGGAGGATACGGGGTGAGGGGGGAGGAGGGATAAGGAGGGGTATGGGATGAAGGGGGATGGGGGACAGGGGGGGAAAGGTGGGAGGGGGGGACATGATTGGAATGGGGAAGGGGTGACAGGGTAAGAATGGGGTGGGGGGGGAGGGAGGGTTGGGTGGGGGCAGGTAGGGTGAGGGGAAGGGAGGGTTTCTATGCAGAGGGAGGTGGTGGTATTGCCCCTCCCCTCTGGTGTTGCTGGGATGCTGGTTTTGGGTTCGCCTCTTGTCTCTAGGACTGTTGTGTTGGGGGCTGTGATTTCCTGGTTTGCTCCTCTCTCCATGCACTTCCTCCTTGCCTCTGCTACCCTGGCTCTCTCCTCCTTCGTCCTGTCCCTCTGCAGGAATACTTTCTTGTATCCCTTCACATGCTGCAGTCGACTCTTCCTTTCGAGAATATCCTCCTTCGTAGTTTCGTTTGTAAACACCACCTTTACAAGTCGGTTTTTGTCCTTGTTGTACCAGCCCAACCTGAAAACCTTCTCAATGTTTCGTTCAGCCCCTTCCATCTGTAACCCCTTCAGTAGCCCCTGTACTGCCTCTCTATCCTTGTTATTCTATTCTTGCCTGTTGGATCCTTCCGGTTCTTTGATGCCTACAACTACCACTGATCTTTTTCTCTCCAGCAGCTGAGTGGTGCACCTTGCTGCTTCCTGTGAGGTGGCTGCTTGCATGGCTACCTCCCTCACTGTGTCCATAGCTTCTGAGCTCTTTTTCAGTATGTCTGCAAATGTTTCAGGTACAGAGGCATTTCCTTCCAATGTAACATTCCCACCCTCCCTTTGGATGATAATCTGATGCTCGGTCTCTTTATTTTTCTCTGTGAGGGAATTGATCTCCTCCCTTGCTGATGTCAGCTCACTTTGCAGGTTGTTAATTGTAATCCTCATTTCCTGCATCTCCTTCCTGAATTCCTCCAGAACTTGGGTTAACATGTCCTTCGTTTGGTCACTCTGGCTGTTCCCTGTGTCCCTGTTGCGTCCACCTGCCATTTTGCCCTTGTCAAGAGAGAGAGAGAGCAAGAGAGAGAGCAAGAATAGTCCTAGTGTGAGAGTGGGTGTGGTGGTGGGGGAGGGGAGTGTTTCGGGAGAGTGGGAGTGGTTGGGGGGGGGGAGTGTGTTGGGAGAGTGAGATGAGGGGTTAAGAGGGGGTGGGTGAGGTGTAGTCTTCAGATTACGGCAGAAGGGTGGGGATTAGCGGCTTATCTGGGTTCCCAGTGAGCTCACAGTTGCTGTCCCTGTTACCTGTCTACCACGATTGTATTATTGAATGGAATGCAATATTGTCTATGATATGATATTATATAAACCTTGCACACTGTTGGAGACTTATGAGAGACACTTACCAGCCAGCCCCCACAAGTACTCTTGGTGAATACACGGCGTGTCGTCGGTAATCCTGTGAGGTCTTCAGGTCACCACTTGGGTCCCGGCTGATGCGACTGATGCTGCCTCAAGAAGTCGATCTTCACTAGCTATCTTCCCTAAATTCACTAAGATAATTCACCATGAGATGTGATCAATGTGTTGCATTACAATGCCACTGTTCAATATACACTGTCCCGATTCTCACTGCACAGTACACCCGCTCCCTTGACCCTATTGTTCCCTCGGTTAACGGGGACCGCTGACCCTACACGTCTGATCACGATCAAAGCTGACCCAAGACCCAAGTGAGTGCGTGTGCATATGTAGATGTTAATGTTTTATCCTGACAAACAACCGAAAACGTATCGATAGATACCACGACAAAAGAAATTGGGCGATCTATTACACATAAAAATTTACATGGCCATCTTTCAACAAGTTACGTAGTTATATGTGTGGACATAATTAGAACAACTGATATATTTATGTTTGATATTAACACGAACGATTCTTTAGCTTTAGCCACGTCTTCCAACATTTCCTAACAGCTTGTCCAACTCATACCAGGTGGTGCGTTTCCTGTTCTCAATTCTGTCGTTAGGGCGAGGCTGTGTGCGGTTTTGGGGATTTTTAAGGCATCAGTGTAGAGAAATGAACTGATAGAGAAAGAGAGAGAGAGAGAGAGAGAGAGAGAGAGAGAGAGAGAGAGAGAGAGAGAGAGAGAGAGAGAGAGAGAGAGAGAGAGAGAGAGAGAGAGAGAGAGGGAGAGGGAGAGAGAGAGAGAGAGAGAGAGAGAGAGAGAGAGAGAGAGAGAGAGAGAGAGAGAGAGAGAGAGAGAGAGAGAGAGAGAGAGAGAGAGAGAGAGAGAGAGAGAGAGAGAGAGAGAGAGAGAGAGAGAGAGAGAGAGAGAGAGAGAGAGAGAGAGAGAGAGAGAGAGAGAGAGAGAGAGAGAGAGAGAGAGAGAGAGAGAGAGGGAGAAAAAGAGAGAGAGGGAGAAAAAGAGAGAGAGAGAGAGAGGGAGGGAGGGAGGGAGAGAGAGAGAGAGAGAGAGAGAGAGAGAGAGAGAGAGAGAGAGAGAGAGAGAGAGAGAGAGAGAGAGAGAGAGAGAGAGAGAGAGAGAGAGAGAAGGCAGACAGACAGACAGACAGACAGACTGATAAAAGAGAGAAGATATATCGTAACACCCAAAATTGAGATATATTTCAGTAGAGTCATGGGGAAACTGATTAGGGAAGGCTAAAATAAATTCATCTTACATGTATAGACAGTTCCTTGAAATCATAAATTTTCACTTCCAATGAGAGCAAAATGTGATGATATCTTTTCCAAGAAACACTGAAGCAAAACTTTCAACTTTAATAGTTGAGCAACAAGGATATATTTTTCTCCGCCATTTATAAACTCTCGAGAAGGCAACAGACAACAATTAAAGGTAAAAAAAATATAATAATGAATTATATGAATAAACATCAATCGAAGCACCGAACACCATTCTCAAAATAACGAGTAAAATTGTACATTTTCCATCGAGCATAAACGACTTCTGGTTATTTAGTTCTCAGTAGATGTGAATAGGCACACCACTGAGGCGTCACGTGTCGCCCCGGTGTAAGGGGGGTTATCCAACGCAAAAATTCGGAAAAAATCCAATCTTTTTGAAAAATTTATAAAAATACTACAACGTTCTGGCAACACTTTAGTGCAAACCGGATAATGTTATGATATAAATTAAAGTATTTATGGCACATTTGCATGTGTAATTGTGCAGAATCCGGTGCCCCGCGGCTGTGGCGCGCCAAGGGTATTGCGTTTTACGTTTTAAACGTCAATTTTTCCGTAATAACGTCGGAAATAACTCTGTATATATGACAACAAATATACACTCATTGGCAACCGTCTCCTAGTGGGGGTGAGAGAGGCAGCAAGCCACCAGTCACGTGGTGTGTCCTGTTGGGAGTGGAGGTGTCGACGCGCTCTCCATTTTTGCTCCTGGAATCTCACTTTTGTAGCGTCTAGCGCACAATGACCTATAAACGGAGGGTTCTGAAGAAAGAACAGCCATTTTGGCACGCGGTCGCCGTCTTTGGCTGGAAAGGAGAGCTGCTGTAGCACAAGGGAGGGTATTGTTAAGTGAAGATCGAGGCGGCCTCCCCGCCTCAGCTGTGAGTGGCATGACGCCGCCGCCACACCCTCCTCAACCCCTCGATGTGTATGGACCGGCCACGACAGTGCCATCTACATCTACTGGTGTGGCAGTGCCATCCACATCTACTGCTGTGGCTGGTGTGGCAGTGCCGTCTACATCTGGTGTGGCAGTGCCATCTACATCTGGTGTGGCAGTGCCATCTACATCTGGTGTGGCAGTGCCATCTACATCTGGTGTGGCAGTGCCATCTACATCTGGTGTGGCAGTGCCATCTACATCTGGTGTGGCAGTGCCATCTACATCTGGTGTGGCAGTGCCATCTACATCTGGTGTGGCAGTGCCATCTACATCTGGTGTGGCAGTGCCATCTACATCTGGTGTGGCAGTGCCATCTACATCTGGTGTCCTTTATTACATGCTACTGTGATATCTGAGTGTTATAGAAATGATTTTAGTTGACACAAGTGTTCCCTAAAATGTTTTGAAAATGTTGAAAATTCGTTGCATAATACGTTCTGTATTTTTTTTCTCCTTTTCTGTTTAGGGTGTGATGCTGAAACTTGGACCAGTTGCAGCCCTTTCTATAATCATTTCATAAATAAATTTATAAACAAATTGAACAACTTTTACTTTACATATAATAAGACCTCTAAGGACTCTCCTCCTCAGGAGAGTCACCCGGTGTAAGGACTCTCCTCCTCAGGAGAGTCGCCCGGTGTAAGGACTCTCCTCCTCAGGAGAGACGCCCGGTGTAAGGACTCTCCTCTTCAGGAGAGACGCCCGGTGTAAGGACTCTCCTCTTCAGGAGAGTCGCCTGGTGTAAGGACTCTCCTCCTCAGGAGAGTCGCCTAGTGTAAGGACTCTCCTCCTCAGGAGAGTCGCCCGGTGTAAGGTCTCTCCTCCTCAGGAGAGTCGCCCGGTGTAAGGACTCTCCTCCTCAGGAGAGTCGCCCGGTGTAAGGACTCTCCTCCTCAGGAGAGTCACCCGGTGTAAGGTCTCTCCTCCTCAGGAGAGTCACCCGGTGTAAGGACTCACCTCCTCAGGAGAGTCACCCGGTGTAAGGTCTCTCCTCCTCAGGAGAGTCACCCGGTGAAAGGACTCTCCTCCTCAGCAGAGTCACCCGGTGTAAGGACGTCAGCTTTAAACACAGTTCAAGTTCGTCCAAGTTATAGATTTTGAGAAAGGTAAACGCAAAATTTTGGCGTTGTTGGCAGGATACCAAGTTTTTGGGAGTTTTTCGTTGGCAGCATAAACTCCAGGAAGGCCTTACTGATAGCAAAGGGCTATGTCTCTGAACAGGTAACGACCCGCCTCATACGTGTAGCTGAGCAAGGTTGCGAGCTGGCGCTGAAGCAGTTGGTGCCGTCCTGATGAGACGTGGTACAACTTGCGCTCAAGAAGGGAGTGAAAAATCGTGTAATGAAACTATTACAAATTCGTTGCAGTTTGAAGGGCTTGGAAAGACAAATGAGTTTAATTTTAATTAATCAAACAAAGATTAGGGGAAAAACTGTACACATGAAGTGACCGTGGCGCAATGGTAAGACACTCGCCAAGCGCTTCACGTGGGCAATGGCCTGGGATCGTATCCTGCCCAGGGAGGATTGACCGGACGATAATCCTTAACTGTAGCCTCGGTTCATCCAGCAGTGAATAGGTACCTAGATGTAAACGATTTGGCGGGTTGTATTCCGGGGAATATTAAGATTAGGACCTGCTCGAAACGCTAGGTGTGCTAGTTCTTACATTACAACCATGTAAGAACTCTTCTCTATATAAATATATATATATATTGTGACGGTAACGCGTTGGTGTTCGGCTGTTCAAAGCTAGGGGTATGGCCTCGTCACATAGTATAAAAAAAAATATAAAATCTGGAACTTCGTCTGTGGTAAGGTAAGGAGAAGACACACAAAACACAAGTAAACTTTAACAATGAAATTTTAATTATGTTAAATAAATCAAAACATGAATAAAATGGACAAACAATTTCGTATAATAAAATCAATCAATCAAAATAATAAGAATAATTAAATGACACAATGAAAAGTTACGTTAAGACAAAATAACAAGAAGTGCAATATACAAGTAAATGAAAGGTGCTGGAATATTGGCTTTAAGCTATCACCTCTCTCAGTACACGTACGCCAAAGCTTACGTCTAGCAGGGAGAAATGCTAACTGTGTGAAAGCACGGAATATTCTGAGGACTGAGGTCGTGGCGGCCCCAGACATCAAGTAGTATGGGGGGGTGAGTGCAGTTGCAGCCCGACCGGTGACCAATCAGAGGAGCCGGCAGCAAGACGGGTAGTTTGGCGGTTTGAGTCTGAGCAGGTGTTCCTGGCTGCATACGTTTTGCGCTCTGGCAAACCTTGGAGATGATGTTGTCGTTGTTGGACATTTCTTCCATAGTAGTTTTATATAGTTGTATCGACGTAATTGTGGAGGGAAGAGCAGGCTCAATCTCTTGAAGGAGATTATCGTCACAACTCTCCCCCGAAGCCTGCCGTTCTGGAAGAAGTACGTCGTTATGTGGTGGAGTAATGGATGGAGTCGCTTCTACTTCATAAACTCTGAAGAGATCATTGGCTAAGATGTTGTCGGAATCTTGGTATAGCGTGTCTCCAGGTTGAATTTCTGCAGTTAGCAAGCCCATAGTAGAAGACTTTGAGATGAGAAGTGGGCGTGCTGCAGGAGGTGTAGGGTTGTGTGGTCCGTGTTGATGGTGGACCGAGCACTTTGCAGGTGTGGAGTGAAGTGCTGGAGCTTCAGGATGATGAAGAGTAGCTCCTTGCCAATTGTTCCGTAGTTCCTTGTAGCAGTAGTCGCTGACAGGTGTATTATCCTCGCCTCGTTGCTGCATCCCGACACCACCAACGTCGGTACCACTGGCGTCGACATGGAGGATGAAGGGCTTATCTGACGAGGTGAGAGTGGAATTAGAATATGGCAAAGGAGCACTATTATTATCCTGAAAGTATTTGGGAAGATCATTAAGGATTTCGGAATTAGGAAGCGCTGACTCCTTGTCAGTGCTTTCGGGAGGAGAAGCTGGGAAGGTCTCACTGTAGATGTAGGGTTCTGTGAAGGTAGAACAGTTAGTCAGGACAGTGGGAGGAGTACCAATATATTGCTTCAGGAGGTTGACGTGGCACAGCTGGGTCTTCCGCCGCCTATCTGGAGTCTCTATGACGTAGTTGTTGTTATTCCAGCACTCTTTGACGCGGTAGGGTCCTGAAAACCTGTTTTGGAAAGGTGAACCTGGGATAGGGAAGTATGCAAGGACGAAGTCTCCCGGCTTGAATTTTCTTACTTTGCTGGTCTGGTCGTAATGAGTCTTCATTCTCTCCTGGGCTTTCAATAGATTATCATGGGCAAAACGGTGGACTCTCTCTAGAATGTGTTGAAGGTTTTGAAGAAACTGGGGCACATTCTGATGCTCACTGAAGGTGGCATCTCTGAGAGAGTCTTTGAAAGCCTTAAGGGGAGTACGGCACTTACGGCCGTAGAGCATCTCATAAGGAGATACTCCTAGGGACTCATTGGGGAGACTTCTGAAAATACACATTATAAGATCAATCTGCTTATCCCAATCCTTCGAGGTTTCACTACAAAACTTTTTCAAGAGTGCTTTGATTGTCTGATGACTACGTTCAAGAGAACCCTGTGAAGCAGGATGATAGGGGCTGGACAATACCTGTTTGATGTTGAACTCCTCCAGTGTCCTTTTGAAGAGATCACTGGTGAAGTTGGTACCACAGTCGCTCTGAATCTCCCTGGGAAATCCGTATTGAGTGAAGATCTTCAATAGATGTTTTATAACCGTAGCAGCCGTGATGTTCTTCACTGGAACTGCTATGGGAAATCTGGTGGTAGGACACAGGATGGTTAGGCTGTAGGCGTTACCTGAACTGGTCCGAGGTAAAGGACCAACACAGTCTATTATGAGTCTGTGGAAAGGTTCCGCAGGCACCTGTATGGGGATCAGTGGCGCTCTGGGAATGGAGATGTTCAGTTTGCCTGCCATCTGACATGTATGACACTGTTTTACGTACTGTTTGACGTTATTTACCATACCTGGCCAGTAGTAGTCTTGACGAATTCCATGGTAAGTCTTGTTGAAGCCGTAGTGGGAGAGTGCTCCGTGGGCCAGGTGTAGAATAGTGGGCCGCAGGCTGGTAGGAATCACAAGTTGTTCGATGTTGGCCCAATCGTCCTCCTCCTTCAGTTTACTGGGTCTATATCTGCGGTAGAGCAAGTCGTTCTCTAGGAAGAACCCAGGAATACTGCCGGGTTGAGTCTCAGCCTGGAAAAACAATGGTGTTAAAGTAAGATCTTTCCTCTGCAACTTACGGAACTCCAATTTGGTCAGATGCGGGGGGAGTTTCTGAGGGTCTTGAGGGACAGCGGTAGCAGTAGAGTCAGCTGGCTGTGGACGTGCGGCTTGTGCACGGGTGGTCACGAGAACCGGAGGAGAAACATCATCACTCTCTTGAACCTCTGCTGGAACATACTCTAGAATAGGGTTACTTGGCATAGAGTTACACACCTGGGGTTTGTCCATGACGATCAGGTTGGTCGGTTGCAGGTCTTCTGCCAAGTCGTTGCCTAGGAGAAGTTGCACTCCAGGCATGGGAAAAGGCTTTTTCCTGACGGCGACTTGGACTTCCCCGTTCACGTAGGGACAATCCAGGTGGACTCTGGCGAGAGGGTATGGAGTGGTAGCAGTGAGGTCAGTGATGAAGACAGTTTCTCCGGTGTAGGTGATGTTGGGCACAGCCGACTTCAAGATGATCGATTGAAGAGCCGCTGTGTCCCTCAAGATCTTCAATTTGCAACTTCCCTCCGGATTTGAACCGTTGGCAGAGACAGTTCCAGTATACAGGTGGTTACTGAAAAGAGAAAGATCATTAACATTAACACCAACATTCATCACAGGCTTACCGGACTTAGGAGGAGTTGGTTTGGGTTTTTGTTGGTCAGTGGTTCCCTTGTATTGAGACTTACCACACTTGTCTATGGTATGTCCATAGAGTCTACAATACTTGCAGTACAGTTGTGAACCAGCTTGATCGGGGCTCACTTTCTCGTAACTGTACCACGACTTCTTACTGGAGGATGGTTCGGGTGTCAGCCGGTGGATGAGGCTGTAAGTGTCAGCCGACTTAGCACACTTCAGGTAGTCGGTTTCTTCTTTATCTGCTAAGTAGAGGCGGACAGGAGGCGGCACACGTCTCAAGAATTCTTCAACAAGCATCAGGTTGACGAGTTCTGCAAAAGTAGAGACATGTGCTGCTTCCAGCCATTTCATGAAATACCTCCGTTTCGTGTTAGCAAACTCGAGGAAGGTAGTGGTACTTGCCTTCAGGTGGTCACGGAATTTCCTTCTATAACTTTCTGTGGAAAGTAGGTAGGCGTCCAACACTGCTTGTTTCAGAGTCTGGTAGTCATTCTCAGACGCCAGAGTACTGAGTGTGACTGCCGCTCTACCTGTAAGATGGACTCTGAGAAGTGTGGCCCATTGGTCGACAGGCCAACTGAGTTGATTAGCAAGAGTTTCAAAGGTGGTGAAAAACACGTCAACTTCTGCTTCTACAAAGGATGGCATTAACTTACTTGCATGTGATATATTAAAACTGACGGGAAGATTGGCAGTAGCTTGCTGGCGTTGAGTGAAGTGTGAAGTTTCCAAGGCGATTTCGCGTTGACGACACTCTAGAGCCAGAGTCGCTTGTTGCTTGTCATGCTCGCGTTGCATCTCCAACTCGCGTTGTTTGGTTTCAAGCTGTACGCGTTCCCGCTCCTGGAGTGTTTCAAGCTGTACTCGTTCACGTTCACGGAGTAATGCGACCTCATGTTCCTGGAGGGCGAGTCCACGTTCGTGTTCTTCTCTCCTCAAGGCGGCCTCGCGTTCTTGTTCTTCCCTCCGTATGGCAGCTGTTCGTTCTTCAATCTTGGCCAGCTCTAGTTTGAGTTTCAGCGTCGCCAAATCAGTTTTATCTGTAATATAGTAAGTTTCATGAGTTTCAGAGTCTATCTTACCTTGCTCTAAATAGTAATCCAGCAACAGGTTGTGTAGGTCATTTTTGTTGGCTTGGTAGGGAACTTCTAGTTGATACTCATGTGCAAGAGTTTGTAATTCAGTCTTCTTGGCACGACTTAAAGTCCCTATTTCACCTGCTGGATTTGCACGGAAAGCTTGGAGACGAAACATGGTGAAATTAGCAAATAAAGGTACACGAATATTCAATAGTGAATGTCAGAAACAGGACAACGTGGCAACTGATACCTATCCTGTGAGATCTTTAACAATCAAAGTTAAGTAAAAGATGTTAAATGATTAAATTAAATCAAGGGCGCAGGAAATCTTGTACCCGGTACTCATGTAAGAGGATAAGGGCAAGAAAATCCTACTAACAAATGAAACAGAGTTTCGAAAACAAATGAAACAGTAAATTGCCTCAAAAGTAAAATTGGTAGTCCAAGGATGTAGGCATACCTTGCCAAGTCTCTATAGGACATAAAGCAAGTTTTTCCTACTGAATTTAATATGATACTTACAGAATTAGCGAACTTTTGTGCTCTGAAAAAGTAAGCTAATTCCCTACCGTTGTATGTATCATCATCTCTGACTGACGTGTAGGGGTGCGAGGTGTCAACTGGTGACGAGAACTGCTGCTGAGGTCCCAATTCAGCAACTAAAGTTCGAGCTAGAGGAACTATGGCCCTCTTTGTCCTCCTACAGTCAGATTGCAGAAGATTGGGTACTCTTGACCCGGGGCAGACCACAGTACCAGGGTACCAATATGATGATCTGTCAAAAAATGAGAAATATCCAAGGGACAAAGATGGTAAACACGAGTAATAACACGGAGGGAGAGATGACCAATTAAGAGTATGACTGAGGCCTACAGTCACCACGTAATCCAAAGTTGTCTCACCTTCACCATATGTTACTCTCGTAATGCACAATACAACGCACCTTATAAAAAATGAAATTGAATATGAAAAATAGTAAAACTACTTTAACAAAGTTAAATACGTTAAATACAAACCATTAATTACTACTTGGCACCAGTACCTGAGTGAAGCTCCTAGGACAGGCCCCCATATAATATGTGACGGTAACGCGTTGGTGTTCGGCTGTTCAAAGCTAGGGGTATGGCCTCGTCACATAGTATAAGAAAAAATATAAAATCTGGAACTTCGTCTGTGGTAAGGTAAGGAGAAGACACACAAAACACAAGTAAACTTTAACAATGAAATTTTAATTACGTTAAATAAATCAAAACATGAATAAAATGGACAAACAATTTCGTATAATAAAATCAATCAATCAAAATAATAAGAATAATTAAATGACACAATGAAAAGTTACGTTAAGACAAAATAACAAGAAGTGCAATATACAAGTAAATGAAAGGTGCTGGAATATCGGCTTTAAGCTATCACCTCACTCAGTACACGTACGCCAAAGCTTACGTCTAGCAGGGAGAAATGTTAACTGTGTGAAAGCACGGAATATTCTGAGGACTGAGGTCGTGGCGGCCCCAGACATCAAGTAGTATGGGGGGGTGAGTGCAGTTGCAGCCCGACCGGCGACCAATCAGAGGAGCCGGCAGCAAGACGGGTAGTTTGGCGGTTTGAGTCTGAGCAGGTGTTCCTGGCTGCATACGTTTTGCGCTCTGGCAAACCTTGGAGATGATGTTGTCGTTGTTGGACATTTCTTCCATAGTAGTTTTATATAGTTGTATCGACGTAATTGTGGAGGGAAGAGCAGGCTCAATCTCTTGAAGGAGATTATCGTCACAATATATATATATATATATATATATATATATATATATATATGTATATATATATATATATATATATATATATATATATATATATGCAATTGACGATCACAAAACACTGATCATTTTATGCGGAAAATCCACAGAGAAATATGAAATGAGGTGAACGTTTCGGCTTTGTTAAAGCCTTTGTCAACACCAGACTGACTGAATAGTCAAAGCACTCCTCTGTCAATAGTCAAATCCACTCCTCTGTGGATTTTCCGCATATATATATATATATATATATATATATATATATATATATATATATATATATATATATATGTCGTACCTAGTAGCCAGAACGCACTTCTCAGCCTACTATGCAAAGCCTAATTTGCCTAATAAGCCAAGTTTTCATGAATTAATTGTTTTTCGACTACCTAACCTACCAAACCTAACCTAACCTAACTTTTTCAGCTACCTAACCTAACCTAACCCATAAAGATAGATTAGGTTAGGTTAGGTAGGGTTAGTTTGGTTCGGTCATATATCTACGGTAATTTTAATCCCAATAAAAATAAATTGGCCCCATACATAATGAAATGGGTAGCTTTATGATTTCATAAGAAAAAAATTAGAGAAAATATATTATTTCAGGAAAACTTGGCTTATTAGGCAAATCGGGCCTTGCATAGTAGGCTGAAAAGTGCGTTCTGGCTACTAGGTACGACATATATATATATATATATATATATATATATATATATATATATATATATATATATATATATATATATATATATATATATATGTCGTACCTAATAGCCAGAACGCACTTCTCAGCCTACTATGCAAGGCCCGATTTGCCTAATAAGCCAAGTTTTCCTGAATTAATATATTTTCTCTTTTTTTTCTTATGAAATGATAAAGCTATCCATTTCATTATGTATGAGGTCAATTTTACTTTATTGGAGTTAAAATTAACGTAGATATATGACCGAACCAAACCAACCCTACCTAACCTAACCTAACCTATCTTTATAGGTTAGGTTAGGTTAGGTAGCCGAAAAAGTTAGGTTAGGTTAGGTTAGGTAGGTTAGGTAGTCGAAAAACAATTAATTCATGAAAACTTGGCTTATTGGGCAAATCGGGCCTTGTATAGTAGGCCGAGAAGTGCGTTCTGGCTACTAGGTACGACATATATATATATATATATATATATATATATATATATATATATATATATATATATATATATATATATATATATATATATATATATATATATATATATATATATATATATATATATATATATATATATATATATATATATATATATATATATATATATATGACAATGTCAGACCACGGAGGAAAAATGAAACAGGAATTTCCTTAAGTACTTTCGTATATTAATACATCTTCAGAAGGAGTTTTTGCTTCTCCTTACATAGTTGTGTGTATGTAAACTAAAGTCTTTGAAAATATAATAAGTTATTGCGAAACGCGTTCAAGTGTCATGTCAGACAAGAAATAAAAATGAATTTTGGAGAACTGATTTTTTAATTACTATCGACAGTGAAAAGAAACATAAGAAATATTGAGAAAATTCGTGTTAGAATTTTTAATCTTACTTTTTCGGTCATATTCAATACTATATGTCTACAGTAAAGACTGCCACCAAAATATACTAATATATATAAATATATATATATGTATATATATGTATATATATATATATATATTAACCTCAGTGTTGCACAACCAGGTGGCGCTGCCACCCACAGGGAAGCAGCCAAATCCCGTAAGTATAGAGAACTGGATCACCACTACAATTTTGTCCCCATTGCTTCTGAGACGCTCGGCGCCTGGGGTAAAAGTGCTACCAGTTTTTTGAAGGAACTGGGTTCTAGGCTCATTGAAACAACAAGGGACCCGAGAGCTGCAAGCTTTCTTTTCCAGCGCCTCAGTGTGGCGATACAGAGGGGAAATGCGCACTGCATCCAGGGTTCCTGCCCGCCATCTGAGGAGCTGGAGGAACTCGACAACCTATGACAACCATCTTTGTAACCTATATGTAACTCCTTTTTTGTAACAAAGTTCAAATAAAGTAAATATATATGTGTACATACAAAAGAATGGGGGTGGTAGGAGAAGATAATATTAGTGTTCAGTGAGAAACCACAAGGTCTCCTCTGAATACTTTTTATTTTCTTCTCCGAGGCTATGGGTCCCCACATTGGCACCAGAGGTGGTACCCTCATTATATATATATATATATATATATATATATATATATATATATATATATATATATATATATATATATATATGTATATATATATATATATATTTAATGTGACGGTAAAGCGTTGGTGTTCGGCTGTTTCAAAAGCTAGGGGCAGGGCCTCGTCACATTAGAGAGAAAAAAAGAGAAAAGCTGGAACTTTCGTCTGTGGTAAGGTAATAGGAAGACACACAAAACACAAGTAAATTTAACAATGAAATTTTAATTACGTTAGAAAAACAAGACATGAATAAAGTTAAGCATATAAAAGATAAAGGACAAGTCAACAAACAAAATAATATGAATAATCACTGGCAAATGAAAAGTCACGTTAAGGCAAGTGAGTTACAGTGATAGCAAAATAAATATGAATGGAGCTGGAATATTGGCTTCGAGCTGCCACCTCCCTTAGTACACGAAAGCCAAGGCTTAGTCTACCAGCGAGAGATGTCAACTGCAAGGAGCACTGAGATATTCTGACAATGAGCCTTCACGATAAAATATCGCCAGGATCTGATTCGTGATCAGATATACAAGGCAAAGAATGAAATCAAAGACAACAAAACGCAACTACTTCATGCTACAAACGAGTGGAGAAATAGCAACATCGACGATAGTATCCGTACCCGCATTGAACAACACCTCGACATCCTCACAGACCAACATCACCTCAGCACTGAAACAAGGATTATCAAGAAACTAACAACATTATATGGAGGACCTATGGCAATTCCACGACCAAGAGATGGCTTCCTGAACCTTGCAGGAATTAACCTCACTGAGGACCAAGTCACTCTCCTAAATCTGGGCATAAACTGTCATGTTATGTCCAGACCGAGTGAGATGGCCCGGAAAGTAGAGTTGGAAATTCTGTTGGACGACATATTCGACCTCGAGGCACAAAAGAAGTTCACTACCAAAGATACCTTACAAGCAGAACTTATTGCAGAAGGAGGAAAGAATCGAGGCAACTACAGAAGCACCATACTGTCCCCGAGCATAAAGCGGCAGCTAAAAGCCTTCGTGAGAACAAGGAGATAGTTGTCAGGAGAGGTGACAAGTCGCCAATATATGTCATTCTTAAAAAAGACGAATATCTGGCGAAAATGAACCTCATACTCTCTGACCAAACTAAGTTCCAAAGGGTAACGAAGGACACTACAGCCGAATTAAAAGCATAGGTCAACAAACTGATCGAAATATATTTGTTTCATTGAATATGACCGCATATTCTGTATTTATTATTTTCTGGTTTAGGGCTTCTATCCCTCTAACTATTTTCTTAGCATCAGGGCTTAGTTGAAATAGGAGTTCTCCAAAACTCATTTTCGTACTTTTAAGGTGAAGAAAAGAAGTGGTTTACTATAGAGTGTATTACACTTATTTATACAATTTGTACAACGTTTCGAACGTTTCAACGTTTCGAAGTTAGTGACGACTCCAAATTTCAACGAAACCCGAGGATCTCCGTAGAAGACCTTAAGCGGAAAGTAAACAAAACAATTACAGCAATCAACGCAAAGAAAGGTAGTGTGCATTTCAATAAACTTCAAGGCGACTATGGCTTAGGATATGCCTACGGCAATGTTAAGATGCATAAACCAGGTAACCCACTACGCCCTATAATCAGCCAAATACCAACCCCATCTTATCACCTGGCAAAGAAACTCAATGAACTCCTAACTCCATACACTCCAAGTAATTTAGTCTACAATCATCAGCAGATTTTCTAGAATTGATCAAATCTGCCCTGCCCGATGGAATCATCGCTTCCCTGGACGTTGAATCCCTATTTACCAACGTCCCAGTCGACACAACCATAGGAATGATACTGGACAGAGTATACAGAGACGAGAGCACCCCCAAATTAGACATACCTGAGCCACACTTGAAGAGTCTTCTCGAAGCATGTACAAAGGAAGCCCCTTTCATCAGTCCACCAGGAGACATGTATTTACAAATAGACGGAGTAGCAATGGGCTCCCCCTTAGGAGTTTTATTTGCTAATTTTTATATGGTAACCATCGAAGACAGAGTCTTCAGTAGCAGACAAAAACCAACTGTATATTGTCGTTATGTAGATGACATATTCGTAATAGTAAAAGACTCAGATGAACTAATTGACCTAAAAAGACATCTAGAGAGAGTAATACACTCTATAGTAAATCACTTCTTTTCTTCACCTTAAAAGTACGAAAATAAGTTTTGGAGAACTCCTATTTCAATTAAGCCCTGATGCTAACAAAATAGTTAGAGGGATAGAAGCCCTAAACCAGAAAATAATAAATACAGAATATGCGGTCATATTCAATGAAACATGTTTGAAAGAAAATCTGCTGCCAGTATACACCAATATATATATATATATATATATATATATATATATATATATATATATATATATATATATATATATATATATATATATATATATATATATATATATATATATATATATATATATATATATGTCGTACCTAATAGCCAGAACTCACTTCTCAGCCTACTATGCAAGGCCCGATTTGCCTAATAAGCCAAGTTTTTCTGAATTATTATATTTTCTCAAATTTTTTTCTTATGAAATGATAAAGCTACCCATTTCATTATGTATGAGGTCAATTTTTTTTTATTGGAGTTAAAATTAACGTAGATATATGACCGAACCTAACCAACCCTACCTAACCTAACCTAACCTATCTTTATAGGTTAGGATAGGTTAGGTAGCCGAAAACGTTAGGTTAGGTTAGGTTAGGTAGGTTAGGTAGTCGAAAAAACATTAATTTATGAAAACTAGGCTTATTAGGCAAATCGGGCCTTGCATAGTAGGCTGAGAAGTGAGTTCTGGCTACTAGGTACGACATATATATATATATATATATATATATATATATATATATATATATATATATATATATATATATATATATATATATATATATATATATATATATGTATATATATATGTATATATATGTATATATATGTCGTATTAGTAGCCAGAACGTACTTCTCGGCCTACTATGCAAGGCCCGATTTGCCTAATAAGCCAAGTTTTCTTGAATTAATATTTCTCAATTTTTTTTTTCTTATGAAATGATAAAGCTACCCATTTCATTATGTATGAGGTCATTTTTTTATTGGAGTTATAATTAACGTAGATATATGACCGAACCTAACCAACCCTACCTAACCTATCTTTATAGATTAGGTAAGGTTAGGTAGCTGAAAAAGTTAGGTTAGGTTAGGTTAGGTAGGTTAGGTAGTCGAAATACAATTAATTCATGAATACTTGGCTTATTAGGCAAATCGGGCCTTGCATAGTAGGCCGAGAAGTGCGTTCTGGCTACTAGGTACGACATATATATATATACATATAAATATATATATATATATATATATATATATATATATATATATATATATATATATATATATATATATATATATATATATATATATATATATATATATATATGCGAACAAGCCTGAATGGTCCCCAGGACAATATGCAACTGAAAACTCACACCCCAGAAGTGACTCGAACCCATACTCCCAGAAGCAACGCAACTGGTATGTACAAGACGCCTTAATCCACTTGACCATCACGACCGGACATAATGAGGTGATAGCCGAGGCTATTTGAACCACCCCACCGCCGGCACTCGGATAGTAATCTTGGGCATAGCATTTTACCAAATCACCTCATTCTTTGGGGCACACGTGAGGAACACAAATGCGAACAAGCCTGAATGGTCCCCAGGACAATATGCAACTGAAAACTCACACCCCAGAAGTGACTCGAACCCATACTCCCAGAAGCAACGCAACTGGTATGTACAAGACGCCTGGCTATTAGGTACGACATATATATATACATATATATATATATATATATATATATATATATATATATATATATATATATATATATATATATATATATATATATATATATATATATTGTGACAATAATCTCTTTCAAGAGAGATTGAGCCTGCTCTTCCCTACAAAGTACGTAACAAGAAAAGATAATATAGAAGATACGTACCCCAAGTATCTCCAAAACGTTTTGCCCAGAGAGCAAAACGTATCCAGCACACCGGCACACCTGCTACCTACCGCCACCGTAAACCGGCAAACTGCTTGTCCATTGCCTGCCTGTCGCTGATTGGCTGGTGTCCCGTCGCACCTGCCCTCCGCCCTCCGCCACAAGTTGATGTCTGGACTGCAGTGGCCCAGTATTGTCAGAATATCTCAGTGCTCCTTGCAGTTGACATCTCTCGCTGATAGACTAATCCTTGGCTTTCGTGTACTAAGGGAGGTGGCAGCTCGAAGCCAATATTCCAGCTCCATTCATATTTATTTTGCTATCACTGTAACTCACTTGTCTTAACGTGACTTTTCATTTGCCAGTGATTATTCATATTATTTTGTTTGTTGACTTGTCCTTTATCTTTTATATGCTTAACTTTATTCATGTCTTGTTTTTCTAACGTAATTAAAATTTCATTGTTAAATTTACTTGTGTTTTGTGTGTCTTCCCATTACCTTACCACAGTCGAAAGTTCCAGCTTTTCTCTTTTTTTTTCTCTAATGTGACGAGGCCCTGCCCCTAGCTTTTGAAACAGCCGAACACCAACGCTTTACCATCACATTAAATATATATATATATATATATATATATATATATATATATATATATATATATATATATATATATATATATATATATATATATATATAAATATATATATATATATATATATATATATATATATATATATATATATATATATATATATATACATATATATATATATATATATATATATAGATATATATATATATATATATATATATATATATATATATATATATATATATATATATATATACATATATATAGATATATATTTATATATATTAGTATATTTTGGTGGCAATCTTTCCTGTAGACATATATTATTGAATATGACCGAAAAAGTAAGATTAAAAATTCTAACACGAATTTTCTCAATATGTCTTATGTTTCTTTTCACTGTCGATAGTAATTAAAAAATCAGTTCTCCAAAATTCAGTTTTTATTTCTAGTCTGACATGACACTTGAACGCGTTTCGCAATAACTTATTACATTTTCGAAGACTTTAGTTTACATACACACAACTGTAACCTGCAAACACTAAACAGATTTCTTACTATGCTATAATTCAAACGGCTTTTCATTTTATATACCTGCATTTGGGTGAGGTGATATGTTACAACAGTTTTGGATGAGGTGAAAACAAACTTTCAACACAAGACAGAACACGAAACAATGGGTATAATATTGGGTAAGCTAAAGGGAAGAATGGAAGTAACTGCATAGGGCTTATTAGCCCATATTTCTTGATGCTTCTATATTGGTGCGGAGTCTTGAAGTTGGTAGAATATAGTTGTGCATTAATTGGCTGTTGATTGCTGGTGTTCACTTCTTAATGTGTAGTGCCTCGCAGATATCAAGCCGCCTGCTATCGCTGTATCTATCGATGATTTCCGTGTTTTCATCCACAGGTACGTTGGTAAACAGTGATTCTATGCTCAACGAGGCTCTTATCCCTGTGGCTTGACTCCTGCCACAGGGATAAGATACTCCTGTGGGTATCTGGCTGATGATTGGCCGAAGTAGATTTCCAGGCTTGTTGGTCTTGACATTTCCATACGCATACCCAGGTTTGTATTCCCCAATAACCTTTGGCAGGTGGAATCCGGATATCTTGGCGTTCACAGTTTCAATCAATCTGTTTACCTTCGTTTTCAATTCGGCTGTAGTGTCCTTCGTTTCCCTTTGGAATTTAGTTTGGTCAGAGAGTATGAGATTCAATTTTACTAGTTATTCGTCTTTTTTAAAAATAATATATACTGGCGACTTGTCACCTCTCCTGACGACTTTTTACAGAAGCAGTATGGTGCTTCTGTAATTACCTCGAATCTTTCCTCCTTCTGCAATAAGTTCTGCTTGCAAGGTGTCTTTAGTGGTTACCTTCTTTTGCGTCTCAAGGTCGAATATGTCGTTCAATAAGATCTCCAACTCCATTTTCCGGACCATCTCACTTGGTCTGGACATAACGTAACAGTTTATACGCAGATTAAAGAGAGTGATTTGGTTCTCTGTGAGGTCTACTAACCCTATAACCCTCATTTATTGATTATTATCATTTATGAAATATATTATACCTTACATGCATTATGTAAACTAACCTTATAGAATAACCCCCAAAAGTCTGTGATGGGAGTCTGCTCTACATTTACAGTAAACTACAGTTCATTTCTTAAACATTAATATATTTATTATATTCATTAGAATTTAATTGCTCTTAGTCATAGAGATCCATAGGTACTGGTTCTCTAAAATATTTCTCTTTTTTAAAAGAGTGGTCCTTCGAGCATATAAGAAATATATATAATTTTATTATCATTAATCTAGAGCCAGATTTCCCCAAAATGATCACCACATACAAGATTCTCAAGGAATTGATAGGGTAGATAAAGTCAGTCTATTTAACATAATGGGTATATGCACTAGGAGACACAGGTGTAAATTGAATGACAAAATGGGCCACAGAGATATTAGAAAGAACTTTTTTAGTGTCAGAGTAGTTGACAATTGGAATGCATTAGGAAGTGATGTGGTGGAGGCTGACTCCATACACAGTTTCAGGTATAGATAGGATAGAGCCCAGTAGGCTCAGGAACCTGTACACCAGTTGACTGACAGTTGAGAGATGGTACCAAAGAGCCAGAGCTTTACCCCCGCAGTCACAACTAGGTGAGCATACACACACACACACACACACACACACACCACACACACACACACACACACACACACTGTAAAATACTGGAAAGAATAATTAGGCTACGACTGGTTGCACACCTGGAGAACATTAGGTTTGTGAACAAACATCAACATGGGTTCTGGACAGGGAAATCGTGCCTAACAAACCTTCTGGAATTCTATGATAAAATAACGAGGATAAGACAGGACAGAGATGGTTGGGCAGACTGCATATTTCTGGACTGCCAAAAAGCCTTTGATACAGTACCGCACATGAGACTGCTGTTCAAGCTCGAGAGGCAGGCGGGGGTGGGGGGAAAGGTCCTAGAATGGATAAGGAACTACCTAACAGGAAGGAGCCAAAGAGTTACGGTAAGGGGCGAGAAGTCGGACTGGCGAACAGTAACAAGTGGAGTACCACAAGGATCGGTGCTGGGACCAATTCTATTTCTTGTATATGTTAACGACATGTTTACAGGCGTAGAGTCCTACATGTCGATGTTTGCGGATGATGCAAAGTTGATGAGAAGAGTTGTGACAGATGAGGATTGCAGGATCCTCCAAGAGGACCTGAACAGATTGCAGAGATGGTCAGAGAAATGGCTACTAGAATTCAACACGAGCAAATGTAAAGTTATGGAAATGGGACTAGGAGATAGGAGACCAAAGGGACAGTACACAATGAAGGGGAACAGCCTACCTGTAACGACGCGTGAAAGAGACCTGGGGGTGGACGTAACACCTAATCTATCTCCTGAGGCACATATTAATAGGATAACGACAGCAGCGTACTCTACACTGGCAAAAGTTAGAACATCATTCAGAAACCTAAGTAAGGAGGCATTTAGGGCGCTTTACACTGCCTACGTAAGGCCAGTCTTAGAGTATGCCGCCTCATCATGGAGTCCCCATCTGAAGAAGCATATAATGAAACTGGAAAAGGTTCAGAGGTTTGCAACGAGACTCGTCCCAGAGCTACGAGGGATGGGGTATGAAGAGCGCCTGAGGGAACTGTGCCTTACGACACTAGAAAGAAGAAGGGAGAGGGGGGACATGATAGGAACGTATAAGATACTCAGAGGAATTGACAGAGTGGACATAGACGAAATGTTCACACGGAATAGTAACAGAACGAGAGGACATGGATGGAAGCTTGAAACTCAGATGAGTCACAGAGATGTAAGGAAGTTTTCTTTTAGCGTGAGAGTAGTGGGGAAATGGAATGCACTTCAGGAACAGGTTGTGGAAGCAAATACTATTCATAATTTTAAAACCAGGTATGATAGGGAAATGGGACAGGAGTCATTGCTGTAAACAACCGATGCTCGAAAGGCGGGATCCAAGAGTCAATGCTCGATCCTGCAAGCACATATAGGTGAGTACATATAGGTGAGTACACACACACACACACACACACACACACACACACACACACACACAAAGACCAAAGGAGCGGAGAGACAAGGACAAAAACATGGTTAAAGAGATCCTAAAAGAGGTAAGAATGGAGAGAGCTGAACAAAATGTTGAAAAGGTTTTCAGGCTTGGAAAGTACAACAAGGACAGAGACCGAATGATAAAGGTGGTATTCATGAGCGAAATCGCGAAAGAGGAACTGTTAGAAAGGAAGAGCTGTCTAGCATATGTAGAGAAGTTCAAAAGAGTATTCCTGCAGAGAGATATGACAAGGGAAGAGAGAAAGCAGGCAGCAGACGCGTGGAAGGAGCGCAGGGAGAGCAAAAGGAATCGGGGAGCCACAACCCCGATCCCTACATTCTCAGAGAGGAATGGGGAACCCTCCTCAAACAGTGCAACAGCCACAGGGATTGGGGCACCACCCCCACATTCTACCCAACAGACACCCAACTTGCCCCATCCCCTGTCAGCCCCCCAATAAGTACCCACCTAGGGCACCCTCCCCCCACCCACCCCCCTCCTCTCACTCACCCCTCTCCCCAGGACCTCCCTTCTCCCACATCCCTCAAGCCCTCCCCTCTTCCACATGCCTTCCCGTCTCTCCCACCCCCAAGCCCTCCCTTCTCCCCCGCCCCCCTAAGCCCTTCACTCTCCCCCACCCCACCTAAGTCTTCCCCTCTCCCCCACTCCCCTCTTCCTCACCCACCTCAGCCCTCCTTTTTCCCCCCACGCCCCCCAAGCCCTCCACCCTTTTCTCCCCCCCCCAAGCCCCCCCATCTCCCCTATCCCCCACAGCCTCTCCTCCCCCCATGCTTCCCCAACCCTCCCCCTCTCACCCCCCCAACCCTCCCCCTCTCACTCTCCCCCCCAACCCTCTCACTCTCCCCCCCTACCCTCCCCCTCTTACCCTCCCCCCTCTCCCCCACCACCCCCCCTCTCCCCCACCCCCCCCAAGCCCTTCCTCCTCCACCAGTCTCCCCGTGCCAGGCCCCCCCCAGCTCCCACTCACCCCAGATCCCAAAGGTCCCCCCCAGAGAAGAAGCAGAAGAGAGTCAGATTCAGGGCGATGTACTCGAACATAGATGGGATCACAAGCAAGACAAGTGAACTAAGGGAAAGAGCACAGGAAGTTAACCCAGATGTGATCGGACTCACTGAAACAAAACTCTCTGGAATCATAACGAATGCCGTGTTTCCCCAGGAGTACACAGTAATAAGGAAAGAGAGGGATGGTAGGGGAGGAGGCGGAGTGGCCCTACTCATGAGAAAGGAATGGAGTTTTAAGGAGATGGCCATCCCAGGCTGTGAGGAGTTCAGAGACTACATAGCAGGCACCATAACAATGGGAGGACCAAGAATAGTACTAGCAGTAATATACAACCCTCCACCAAATGACAGAAGACCCAGTCAAGAGTGTGAAAACAACAACATGGCAGTTAACACTATAATTGAGAGGGCAGCCTCTGCTGCCTATAGAAATAGATCCCACCTGCTCATCATGGGCGACTTTAATCACGGAAGTATTGACTGGGAGAATAAGAAACCACATGGAGGCGAGGATACGTGGAGAGCCAAACTATTGGAGGTGGTGACAAGAAACTTTTTAACCCAGCATGTCGGAGAACCCACAAAACAAGGATGAGAGGCAATGATGAACCAGCGAGACTCGACCTAGTCTTCACTCTGAACGACTCCGACATAAGAAAAATCGGTTTTGAGGACCCAGTAGGAATGAGCGACCACAGTGTACTGGTGTTTGAGTACTTGACTGAAAAAGGGTTATTGAACTCGAGGAGGGATACCGAAACCAAAAGGTTAGCATACCGATAGGGAAACTATGAGGGGATAAGAAAATTCCTAACAGATATAGCATGGGAAACAGAGCTCAGGGGAAAGACGGCCCAAGATATGATGGATAACATCACACAGAAGTGCAAGGACGCAGCAAACAAGTTTGTCCCAGTCCAAAAGGAAAACAGAGAAATGAAAATGAGAAACCCATGGTTTAATCAGAGATGTGGGCTAGCTAAGCAGCAAAGTAAAAGGGCATGGAGAAACTATAGGAATAACAGGACACTGGAGAGCAGAGAAAGATACCAGAATGCCAGGAATGAATATGTCAGGATGAGAAGAGAGGCAGAAAGACAATACGAAAATGACATCGCAAGCAAGGCAAAGACTCAGCCTAAAGTTTTGCATAGCCACATCAGGAGAAAAACAACAGTAAAGGAACAGGTTATGAAATTATGGATAGGGGCGGAAGGATTCACTACAAATGACAAGGAAGTGTGTGAGGAATTGAATAAGAAATTCCAGGAGGTCTTCACCTTAGAGCAAGGAGAAATTCCAGAGGTAAGTGTGGGAATAGCTAACCAGGAACCACTGGAAGAGTTTGAGATTACCAGCGGGGAAGTAAAGAAGTGTTTACTAGAGTTGGATGTGACAAAGGCTATATGCCCAGTTGGAATCTCCCCTTGGGTTCTAAAGGAAGGAGCAGGAGAACTGTGCCTACCACTCTCCATAGTGTATAACAAATCACTGGCAACAGGGGAACTGCCAGATATTTGGAAAGCAGCTAACGTAGTCCCGATATACAAGAAAGGGGATAGACAGGAGGCACTGAACTACAGGCCTGTGTCCCTAACCTGCATATCATGTAAGCTGATGGAGAAGTTTGTGCGAAAAAAACTAGTGGAGCATCTGAAGCGAAGGAACTTTGTAACACAGCATCAACATGGTTTCAGGGATGGCAGGTCCTGCCTCACAGGGTTACTTGAATTCTACGACCAGGCAACAAAAATAAGGCAAGAAAGAGAAGGGTGGGCAGACTGCATATTTTTGGATTGTCAGAAAGCCTTTGATACAGTGCCACACAAGAGGCTAGTGCGAAAGTTGGAGACGAAGGCTGGAGTGAAAGGGAAGGTACTCCGGTGGATGGAGGAGTACCTAAGCAACAGGAGACAACGAGTCTGTGTGAGGGGTGAGGTCTCAGATTGGCGAGACGTTACAAGTGGGGTCCCGCAGGGGTCAGTCCTTGGACCCATACTGTTTCTGGTATATGTAAATGATCTCCCAGAGGGTATAGATTCGTTCCTCTCAATGTTTGCCGACGATGCAAAAATTATGAGGAGGATTGAAACTGAGGACGATAGTAGGAGGCTACAAGATGACCTAGACAGACTGAGTGAATGGTCCAACAAATGGCTGTTGAAGTTCAACCCGAGTAAATGCAAAGAAATGAAATTAGGCAGTGGAAACAGGAGGCCAGACACAGGATACAGAATAGGAGATGAAGTACTTAATGTAACGGACAGAGAGAAAGATCTAGGAGTTGATATCACACCAAACCTGTCTCCTGAAGCCCACATAAAAAGAATAACGTCTGCGGCATATGCGAGGCTGGCTAACATCAGAACGGCGTCAGGAACCTGTGTAAGGAATCATTCAGAATCTTGTACACAACATATGTAAGACCAATCCTGGAGTATGCGGCCCCAGCATGGAGCCCGTACCTTGTCAAGCACAAGACGAAGCTGGAAAAAGTCCAAAGGTATGCTACTAGACTAGTCCCAGAACTAAGAGGCATGAGTTATGAGGAAAGGCTGCGGGAAATGCACCTTACGACACTGGAAGACAGAAGAGTAAGGGGGGACATGATCACAACCTACAAAATCCTCAGGGGAATCGACCGGGTAAACAAGGATAAACTATTCAACACTGGAGGGACGCGAACAAGGGGACACAGGTGGAAGCTGAGTACCCAAATGAGCAACAGAGACGTTAGAAAGAACTTTTCCAGTGTCAGAGTAGTTAGTAAATGGAATGCACTAGGAAGTGATGTGGTGGAGGCTGACTCCATACAGTTTCAAATGTAGATATGATAGAGCCCAGTAGGCTCAGGAATCTGTACACCAGTTGATTGACGGTTGAGAGGCGGGATCAAAGAGCCAGAGCTCAACCCCCGCAAGCACAATTTGGTGAGTACACAAACACATTCTCTCTCTCTCTCACAAACACATTTTATCACACAAAAGAAAAATGAAGCTATTAAAGACAATAAATTACCCTCCACCAATATTTTTATGTCCGCTAAGTGAAAAAATATATATATAACACTAACACGGCATGCAAGGCCCCCACTGGAACAAAACACCACTGTCTGATTAAATGCAATGAACATGGTCTCCATCAGAGAGATACGGCAATTTGAATTAACTCCACCACAGAAACACGTAGATGGTGCTGATATTGCAGCGCTCCACACGGCGCCTACCATGCTACGCCATACCCACACACAGCCCTGGGAAAGAGGCTGTTCACAGTCTGAACAGCGTCACTCTACAAAGGAGTTGGTTTGTATATGGAGATGAGAAGCATGAGGTACACCACAAGCATGGCAGGAATGGTGTCGATTCCTCTCGACATCACGACATGCAGCGTTTTTTGAATTGCTTTGAACGACATGCATCCTCCCCCCCCCCTCTCTCTCTCTCTCTCTCTCTCTCTCTCTCTCTCTCTCTCTCTCTCTCTCTCTCTCTCTCTCTCTCTCTCTCTCTCTCTCTCTCTCTCTCTCTCTCTGCCTCCATAACCACTCAAAAACAGCGTTCTGTAGTTAATTATTCAACAGCTCTTTGCACAAACATGTGACAACAGAACCATGTTGGGTGTCTTGGGAACTTATAGAATGCATGAATGCCTATGAAAACACTGTGACGGTAATCTCTTTCAAGAGAGGTTGAGCCTGCTCTTCCTTACGTAAAGTTACTTATATATATACAACACTAAGATGCTACCTTCAAGATACGTCTACCAGTAGCACAAAACGTTTTGACCAGGAGGCAAATGTACCATAAACTCCTCCCACTCCTCACTCCCTCCATGCCTGCTCGCCACCGTCGTTAACCAGCAAACTACCATTCCAGCCTGCCTGCTTCTGATTGGTGACCCGCCGACTGCGCACCTGCACCTCTGCACCTCAGCGCTCTCTACCAAGTCGATGTCTGGGCTTGAACCAGCCATTGAAGTCAGAATATACTTGTGCTCTCAAGCTGTGAACAACCAACTTATATATGCTCTGTTTATTGGTTGAGGTTCTCAGCTAGCACTATATCCTCAGCACCTGTTTAATCATTCTTTTGTCTTTATTTTATTTGTAGAGTAACATCACCCTTGTTCTTAATTTTTATGTTATATTTTTGACTTGTTTGTTTGCACTGTACAGGGATTCTCTTTGTTCATATTCATTAAAGGTAATTAAAGTTTCATTGTTCATACTATGTGTTTTGCGTGTCTTCCCTTACTTTACCACAGACAACAGCCAAGCAGTCGATTGTTTTTTTTCTTAAATGTGATAGGCATTGACACCAGCCATTAGGAGGACTGCCGAACACCTACACTTCTACACTTTCCCGTCACATTTTTATGGGGGCCTGCCCAAGGAGCTTCACTCAGGTACTAGTACCAGAACATCAATTTGTGGTAAGTGTACTTGGCTTTGATACCATTGCTTCTCAATATTTTCACTACTTTTCATATTTATATGGTGCTGTGTATTTTGTGCATTCCGAGGGTAGCATATTGTGAGTGTTGGATAACTTTGGATTACGTTGTGACTGTAGGCCGCAGTCATTCTCTTAATTGGTCATTCCTCCCTCAGTGTTATTACTCGTGAATTCAACCTTTTGTCCCTAGGATATTTCTCACATTCCGGCAGATCATCATTTTGGTACCCTGGTACTTTGATTTGTCTTCGGGTCAAAGCACCCTATCTTCTGCAATCTGACCAAAGAAGGATACAGAGGGACATAGTTCCTCTAGCTCGGACTACGTGCCAGTACCTAGTGATTTACCGTGCCAGTACCTACGTGCCAGTGATGTTCTGGTACTAGTACCAGAACGTCAATTTGTGGTAAGTGTACTTGGCTTTGATACCATTGCTTTTCAATATTTTCATTACTTTTCATATTTATATGGTGCTGTGTATTTTGTGCATTCCGAGGGTAGCATATTGTGAGTGTTGGATAACTTTGGATTACGTGGTGACTGGAGGCCTCAGTCATTCTCTTAATTGGTCATCCCTCCCTCAGTGTTATTACTCGTGTATTCCACCTTTTGTTTTCTGGTATGTCAAGAGGAGTACAGGCCGGATCACGATACACTCTGTCCACTATCATCCACTATGGATGATAGTGGACAGAGTGTATCGTGATCCGGCCTGTACTCCTCTTGACATACCAGAAAACATTCTAAGGAAACTACTCCAAGCTTGTACTAAAGAGGCACCCTTCTTGAACCCGGATGGGCACATGTATAAGCAAGTGGATGGGGTCGCCATGGGTTCTCCCCTAGGTGTCCTGTTTGCGAACTTCTACATGGGTACCATCGAGCAAAAAGTCTTAGTCGACATGAACTTGAAACCGGCCATATACTGCAGGTATGTTAACGACATTTTTACACAGGTACCTGATGTCAGACATCTGCAGGAGCTGAAAGAGGCATTTGAGCAGAATTCTGTGTTGCGTTTCACTTACGAGATGGGGAAGGATGGGAAGCTGCCCTTTCTAGATGTAACAGTCATGGAAAGGAGCGGAGATTTCCACACTGCAGTCTACACTAAGGAAACAAACATAGGAATGTGCCTAAATGCCAACAGTGACTGCCCAGACAGGTACAAGAGGAGTGTTGTTAATGCTTATGTCGACCGTGCTCTCAGCCACAGCTCAGGATACAAGCAAGTCAATGAAGAACTCTGTAGGGTAAGGCAGGTCCTAGTCAACAACGGCTTCTCCAATGGTTTCGTTGAAGACATCATAAGAAGAAAAGTGAAACGCCATGCAACCTCTGAAGAGACAACTAACACAACACCTATACCCCCTATTAGACTATTTTACAGGAACTTCTTTTCCACAGCTCATAAAACGGAGGAAAGGGTCCTGAAAGATATTGTTAATAGAAACGTTATCCCTACAGACAAAAATCAGAAGATATATATCGTGCCACCCCTTGAGTGGCTTAATCCTTAACGACCAACCAACAACCATACCACTACTCAAACCGCAAATGTGCTGTATAAGAATACCATAAAGACTATCCCCAACAGTCTGTGGATAGAAAAACAAATTAATAATTGATAGAATAAAGCGTCCCAGACTGTTACAAGTAAGCGGATTAATGAATATTAAAAGACATTAACATAACTAAGTACTTTTCATCTACGGGCTCACCATAGCCCGTGTTGCTTGGAACTCCCCGTTCCAGGCAGCGAATCTTTAACAACAACAATTAAGTACTTTATAATGTCAGTAATAGTAATTCTCAATATCTATTGTATAGATATAAGTATAAAATTAACAAATATAAACTTAGAAAGCCTTCATAATTATAGTTTTTAAATATGTTCCGGAATCCCAGTGACCGATTAATTAAAAGGAAGGCACAAGTGTGAACAGTATTAATTACGGTAGGGTAGGCCAAGGTGTGACGACGAAATAATGACTAAAAGGAAGGCATCAATGTTTAAGGTTTATCGTTAATCAGTAATAACAAATCCAATGAGAACACATCCCAAACTGAGAGAAATAAGCAGCGTAATTAATTAACTATTGGGATTAAAGTTTTAATTAAGTTAGGTAAGGGTAAGAATGATTGGGGTTGTGAGAATACGTAGCATCGCGTAGTATTTACACTCTTGGAAAGCCTCGAGTACCACAGCGTACAGGATGAGGGAAGTACCATCAACAAACAAAAGAGGTTTCAGATTTCCAGAACAGAATACCTAATTACCTCAGTGATAACAGGGATAATAATATAATCCATGTAACATATAATAGGAGTACAAATAGCGAAATACGTCCATACATATACTCGCATTTGCATGAGGTGATATGGTACAAAAGTTTTGGGTGAGGTGATTGACATTTGCAAATGATAGAACACGAACCAATGGGTATGAAAACATAAGAATGGAAGTAACTGCAGAATGCCCATAGCATCACCACTTCCTCTTGATGCTTCTGCATTGGTTCGGAGTTTTGAAGTGGGTAGAATATAGTTGTGGATTAATTGACTGTTGATTGCTAGAATTGACGTTTTGATGTGTAAAAGGGAGCCAGTCGGCCGAGCGGACATCACGCTGGACTTGTGATCCTGTGGTCCTGGGTTCGATCCCAGGTGCCGGCGAGAAACAATGGGCAGAGTTTCTTTCACCCTATGCCCCTGTTACCTAGCAGTAAAATAGGTACCTGGGTGTTGTCAGCTGTCACGGGCTGCTTCCTGGGGGTGGAGGCCTGGTCGAGGACCGGGCGGTGGGGACACTAAAAAGCCCCGAAAGCATCTCCAGATAAAGAATCTCAAGATGTAGTGCCTCGCAGATGTCGAGCCTCCTCCTATCGCTGTATCTATCGATGAACTCTGTGTTGTTTGTTAAGATTTTCTGGTGATGGTCTGGTTTTGAGAAGAGATTATATGTTCCGTGATGGAGCTCTTTTGTTTATGCATTGTTAATCGCCTGGAAAGATTCGTTGATGTCTTGCCTATATACTGAGTTCTTTGGGGCTTACAGACCCCAAGTGGGCATTTGAAGTCATATACGACATTGGTTTCCTTCAAGGCCTTCTGCTTGTTGTCTGGGAAGTTTTTCATGAGTAGATTGGCCGTTTTTTTGGTTTTATTGTAAATCGTCAATTGTATTTTCTGATTTTTGTCTGTAAGGATAACGCTTCTATCAACAATATCTTTCACGACCCTTTCCTCCGTTTTATGTGCTGTGGAAAAGAAGTTCCTGTAAAATAGTCTAATTGGGCGTACATGTGATGTGTTAGTTGACTCCTCAGAGGTTGCATGGCGTTTCACCTTTCTTCTTATGATGTCTTCAACAAAACCGTTGCAATAGACACACAAGTAGACAGAGAGTGACACTGATACACAGACAGAGAGGCAAAGAGACAGAGACACGGAGCCAGAGTCAGATGCAGAGAAATAGACACATTCAGAAAGAGAGGAGAGAGAGAGGGAGAGAGAGAGAGAGAGAGAGAGAGAGAGAGAGAGAGAGAGAGAGAGAGAGAGAGAGAGAGAGGGAGAGAGAGAGAGAGAGAGAGAGAGAGAGAGAGAGAGAGAGAGAGAGAGAGAGAGAGAGAGAGAGAGAGAGAGAGAGAGAGAGAGAGAGAGAGAGAGAGAGAGAGAGAGAGAGAGAGAGAGAGAGAGAGAGAGAGAGAGAGAGAGAGAGAGAGAGAGAGAGAGAGAGAGAGGCTACTTTCCTTTAGAAGTAACAATAATGGAACCACTTTAGCAAGTATTTTTGGCTTTCCCTCAAAAGTCGCGTTCCCCCTCAAACCCGCTGAAGCTTAGCGAATCCAATCCATTACTCGTGGTTCCTAAACTCTTTTCCGACCCACTCTATAATCTCTCCCCAAGCGTCGAACAACTTCCCAACCGAACACCTTCCCAGCCGAACACCCCCACTGAACCACCACCCTAACCTTACACAACACCCACCGAACACTTGCGCCGCCGAACAGATCCGCCACCAAACACCTCCCCAACAAAACACAACCCCGTACGGAACGCCAACCCCCACCGAACACCCCCCTCCCCCTGGCTTACCACAGCTTTAATCCTGATATTCTATCTGCATGCATAAAATAAAAGTCTGCGGCTGGCGGTCAGACATTTGACTTCCAACTAAAGATTTGTGGCTGGACGCTCGAGGCTATTCATATAAGTGTTGCACAGTAATTGCTCTTGGGTACGTGCCCATGGGAGAGACAGAGAGAGAAAGGAAATAGAGAGGATAGAGAAAGACAGACAGATAGAGAGACATGCAGAAAGAAAGAGAAAGAGAGAGAGAGAGTGAGAGAGACAGATACCCACATACCTTTTCAGCTTCATTAATAAATTAGACTTCATTGTATCAATATCATGAGAGTTGTATTTATGTGACGATATATTTTTAATGATTTTCCTTAGAATTATAAATGCAATATTTGTCTCCTATGCATATATGTATAAATGTATATTATCTGTATGCTTCAATAGTACATGCACCTTATTTATATACTATCTACATATTAAATCTTTGTGTTAATTATTTATTGTTCGTAATTATACCATTTTTGTAATTTTTCATGTTTCATTTTATTGCGTGTCTAATATTAGTACCATGAACACTGAGTAAGAACTGAGTGTTAGTTCAAGGTCATGGAACTACCTTTATCTTCATGCATCACTGGCACACTCGGCACATCTTGGGTATTCTTTCATGTGGTGATCTTGCTAACATAAATTAATTTCGGAATGATATTCCATGTGCTATTCCATGTGAATGATATTTTCCAGAGGAGGAAAAAGGGGAGAGAGAAAAAAAGCATTTTATGTGTCTTCTAACCAAAGTCGGGCTCTTACCAGCCCTATCAAACCCCCCATACATTACGTCCTCCTATGATGGAGTGATAGACGGCCGACAGGCCTTAATAAAAAAGGAGAGAGAGAGAGAGAGAGAGAGAGAGAGAGAGAGAGAGAGAGAGAGAGAGAGAGAGAGAGAGAGAGAGAGAGAGAGAGAGAGAGAGAGAGAGAGAGAGAGAGAGAGAGACAGAGAGAGAGAGGCTACTTTCCTTTAGAAGTAACAATAATGGAACCACTTTAGCAAGTATTTTTGGCTTTCCCTCAAAAGTCGCGTTCCCCCTCAAACCCGCTGAAGCTTAGCGAATCCAATCCATTACTCGTGGTTCCTAAACTCTTTTCCGACCCACTCTATAATCTCTCCCCAAGCGTCGAACAACTTCCCAACCGAACACCTTCCCAGCCGAACACCCCCACTGAACCACCACCCTAACCTTACACAACACCCACCGAACACTTGCGCCGCCGAACAGATCCGCCACCAAACACCTCCCCAACAAAACACAACCCCGTACGGAACGCCAACCCCCACCGAACACCCCCCTCCCCCTGGCTTACCACAGCTTTAATCCTGATATTCTATCTGCATGCATAAAATAAAAGTCTGCGGCTGGCGGTCAGACATTTGACTTCCAACTAAAGATTTGTGGCTGGACGCTCGAGGCTATTCATATAAGTGTTGCACAGTAATTGCTCTTGGGTACGTGCCCATGGGAGAGACAGAGAGAGAAAGGAAATAGAGAGGATAGAGAAAGACAGACAGATAGAGAGACATGCAGAAAGAAAGAGAAAGAGAGAGAGAGAGTGAGAGAGACAGATACCCACATACCTTTTCAGCTTCATTAATAAATTAGACTTCATTGTATCAATATCATGAGAGCTGTATTTATGTGACGATATATTTTTAATGATTTTCCTTAGAATCATAAATGCAATATTTGTCTCCTATGCATATATGAATAAATGTATATTATCTGTATGCTTCAATAGTACATGCACCTTATTTATATACTATCTACATATTAAATCTTTGTGTTAATTATTTATTGTTCGTAATTATACCATTTTTGTAATTTTTCATGTTTCATTTTATTGCGTGTCTAATATTAGTACCATGAACACTGAGTAAGAACTGAGTGTTAGTTCAAGGTCATGGAACTACCTTTATCTTCATGCATCACTGGCACACTCGGCACATCTTGGGTATTCTTTCATGTGGTGATCTTGCTAACATAAATTAATTTCGGAATGATATTCCATGTGCAATCCACTAACCGCTCTCATCCACTAACCGCTCTCATCCACTATCCACTCTCATCCACCAAATGCTCTCAGCCACTAACCACTCTCATCCACTAATCGCTCTCAACCACTAACCACTCTCATCCACTAAACGCTCTCAACCACTAACCACTCTCATCCACTAAACGCTCTCATCCACTAACCACTCTCATCCACTAAACGCTCTCAACCACTAACCACTCTCATCCACTAATCCACTCTCATCCACTAAACGTTTCAACCACTAACCACTGTCATCCACTAATCTCACTCATCCACTAACCACTGTCATCCACTAATCTCACTCATCCACTAGCTACTCACAACCACTAAACACTCTCATCCACTAACCACTCTCATCCACTAACCACTCTCATCCACTAACTGCTCTCATCCCTTAACCACTCTCATCCACTAAACACTCTCATCCACTAACCACTCTCGACAACTAACCACTCTCATCCACTAACCACTCTCAACCACTAACCTCTCTCATACACTAACCACTTTCAACCACTAACTGTTCCGATCCACTAACCACTCTCATCCACTAACTACTCTCAACCATTAACCGCTCTCATCCACTAATCTCTCTCATCCACTAACCTCCCTCATCCACTAACCGCTCTCATCCACTAACTACTCACAACCACTTACCACTTTCATCCACTAACTACTCTCTACAACTATCAACTCTCATCCACTAATCTCTCTCATCCAATAACCTCTCTCATCCACTAACCACTCTAAACAACTATTCAATCTCATCCACTAATCTCTCTCATCCACTAACCTCTCTCATCCACTAACCACTCTCATCCACTAACCGCTCTCATCCACTAACCACTGTCATCCACTAACCTCTCTCATCCACTAACCACTCTCATCCACTAACCACTCTCATCCACTAACCACTCTCATCCACTAACCACTCTCATCCACTAACCTCTCTCATCCACTAATGTTTCTCATCCACTAACCACTCTCAACCACTAACCTCTCTCATCCACTAACTACTCTCAACTACTATCAACTCTCATCCACTAACCACTTTCATCCACTAACTACTCTAAACCACTATCCACTCTCATCCAATAACCACTCTCATCCACTAACCTCTCTCATCCACTAACCACTCTCATCCACTAACTGTTCTCACCCACTATCGCCCTCATCCACTAACCGCTCTCATCCAGTAACTGCTTTGATCCACTAACTGCTCTCATCCACTAACTGTTCTCATCCACTAACCGCTCTCATTCACTAACCGCTCTCATCCACTAACTGCTCTCATCCACTATCTGTTCTCATCCACTAACCGCTCTCATTCACTAACCGCTCTCATCCACTAACTGCTCTCATCCACTAACCACTGTCATCCACTAACCTCTCTCATCCACTAACCACTCTCATCCACTAACCACTCTCATCCACTAACCACTCTCATCCACTAACCACTCTCATCCACTAACCTCTCTCATCCACTAATCTTTCTCATCCACTAACCACTCTCAACCACTAACCTCTCTCATCCACTAACTACTCTCAACTACTATCAACTCTCATCCACTAACCACTTTCATCCACTAACTACTCTAAACCACTATCCACTCTCATCCAATAACCACTCTCATCCACTAACCTCTCTCATCCACTAACCACTCTCATCCACTAACTGTTCTCACCCACTATCGCCCTCATCCACTAACCGCTCTCATCCAGTAACTGCTTTGATCCACTAACTGCTCTCATCCACTAACTGTTCTCATCCACTAACCGCTCTCATTCACTAACCGCTCTCATCCACTAACTGCTCTCATCCACTAACTGTTCTCATCCACTAACCGCTCTCATTCACTAACCGCTCTCATCCACTAACTGCTCTCATCCACTAACCACTTTCATCCACTAACTGCTCTCACCCACTAAACGCTGTCATCCACTAACCGCTGTCATCCACTAACCGCTTTCATGCACTAAACGCTCCCATCCACTAACCGCTCTCATCCACTATCCACTTTCCACCAAAGACTTCTCGAAGACTTATCGTAATCAATAGCAAAACAGTTATCAGTAATTCCTGGAGCCTGAGGGAGAGGATCACGCTGTATGAGGTTGAAATAGCATGAGCTACTTTGCCCCTTTGAGATAGTGTAGCTTACGGGATAGAGATCTGCTCTATCCCTCTATCCTGTACTTGAACTTGATCTTGATCCCGCTGTTATACTCCGCACACCATGGTAGACGAGAAGGTGAACGTAATGCCGGTAGAGGGTCCTGTTATTATTGTTATGTAACAACATATATGAGACAGAACTGGAGATGAAGAAAATTGATCATAAATGTGGAGACTGGTCGTCAGTTGGTCGTCCCAGGGAGTTATGGCCAGCATGTACACCATGGTGTACCTGCGAGGGACATCTGGCCCTCAGTAAAATGTATCGTCAAAATTATAGTATTCTTTAATGGTAAAGATGAAGCAAGATGTTGTTATCGTGGGTAAAACTTGGCTTGTCCTTAAATATATTTATTCATTTACGAAATTCTTTAACAAAACATTACATTTATTTAAATAGCTATTTCAGCTAATCATTTAGATTGTGTTGTCTTTCATCAATCGCTCTTGGGTTGTAATGATCACAAACTGGTGTCAACCAACCAGTTTGTTTAATAACTGACGCCTTGCATCTTCAACTAATGCAAGGTGTTCAATGCATACTAACATTGATCAACAAGGCACTCGGGAGCTATAACTATTAATTACTGTATCTCAGCTTGAGATCAAATTTATAATTGTGGCATTTATTTATTTATTTATTTATTTACTAAGGTCCATCTACAGTATTACCATTCAAATTAATCGACAGATAATTTTTGCATTTCACCTTTTGCAACATTTTGTGTGTGATATTAGTAAGATATTTTGAGAGAGGACTGAATGGTTAGCATGTGAGCAGCCAGTTAAGTCACTCTTGTCGCCATGGTCGAGGTTTACTTACAGCTGACATTTACTGACAGATGTCACCTACTGACATATGATACTTACTGACAGATGTCACCTACTGACTGAGTCATCTACTTTCTGATGTCACCTGCCGACAGATGTTATCTACCAACAGATGTCACCTACTGACAGATGTTACCTACTGACTGATATCACTTGCTGATAAAGTACGATCCTTACCCACGGCTCTGTTCGATCCAGAGCAGTAGGTAAGAATTGATATTTTACTGAGTGAGTATTCACTCCTTAACGGTAGGAGTGAATACCCACTCATACCGTTTAGACATAATATACTAAGTATATACGAAATATATACTAAGTATGTATTAGTATATTTTGGTAGCAGTCTTTCCTGTAGACATATTATTAAATATGACAGAAAACGGCATGCAACCTCTGAAGAGACAACTAACACAACACCTGTACCCCCTATTAGACTATTTTACAGGAACTTTTTTTCCACAGCTCATAAAACGGAGCAAAGGGTCCTGAAAGATATTGCTAATAGAAACGTTATCCCTACAGACAAAAAAATTTCAGAAGATACAATTGACGATTTACTATAAAACCAAGAAAACGGCCAACCTACTCATGAGAAACTCTTCAGACACAAAGCAGAACGCTTTAAAAGAGACCAATGTCGTCTATGCATTCAAATGCCCACTTGGGGACTGTAAGCCTCAAAGAATTCAGTATATAGGCAAGACAACAACATCTCTTTCCAGGCGATTAACGATGCATAAGCAACAGGGCTCCATTAAGGAACATATAATCTCTTCCCACAACCAGACCATCACCAGAGAAGTCTTAACAAAAAAACACGGAAATCATTGATAGATACAGCGATAGCAGGCAGCTTCATATCTGCATGGCACTAAACATTAAGAAGTCGACACCAGCAATCAACAGCCAATTAATGCACAATTATATTCTACCCACTTCAAGACTCCGCACCAAAATAGAAGCATCAAGAAATATGGGCCAATAGGCCCTTTGCAGTTACTTCCATTCTTCCCTTCAACTTACAAAATATTATACCCATTGTTTCGTGTTCTGTCTTGTGTTGAAAGTTTGTTTTCACCTCATGCAAAACTGTTGTAACATATCACCTCACCCAAATGCAGGTATAAAATCGAAGCTGTTTAAAATCTGTTCAGTTATAGTTGTGTGTGTGTAAACTAAAGTCTTTGAAAATGTAATAAGTTTTACGAAACACGTTCAAGTGTCGCGTCAGACTAGAAATAAAAATGAATTTTGGAGAACTGATTTTTCAATTACCATCGACAGTGAAAAGAAATATAAGAAAGATTGAGAAATTTCGTGTTAGAATTATTAATCTTACTTTTTCTTTCATATTTAATTATATATGACTAAGTATGTACTAAATATGTACTAAGTATATACTAAATATATACTAAGTATATACTAAATATATACTAAGTGTATACTAAATATATGCTTAGTATAAAATATATTCTAAGTATATATTTAGTATATACTGAACCCTACAAACATTGCATGATTCCTAAACGGTAGGATTGAATGCCCCCAAAGATACAAAGCTAGTATTTTCAACGCTTATATTCGTCGAGCTCATACTAACTGCTCTGAATGAAACAATGTGAGTAGGGAGTTTGAAAGAATAACTCAGGTGTTGGTGAACAATGGATATAGCAACACAGAAATAAACACTACAATAAAACAGCACCTGGATCGATGGTACAATCCTGAGCCAAGACCAGAAACTACAACACCTCCAATAAAATTTCATTTTAAATCCACCATGTACAGTTAACATAAAAAAGAAGAACGAATAATGAAAGAAACAATCCGTAAAGGAGTAAAACGCATAACTCCTAACCAAAACGTAGACCTGATCATATACTATAAAACAAACAAGACTACCGACTTCCTTATTAAAAACAGCCCGAAGCCGACGGAGAACCCTTTTCAGCAGTCAAACGTGGTATACATGTACACCTGCCCCCACGAAGGATGTAACCTTCAATCTAAGTACATAGGTATGTCGTCGTCGACCAAGCTGACGAGGCGTTTGACCCGTCATCTTCAATAAGGTGCCCCAAAATATCACATGAGACAAGTTCATGACATCACCCTAACAAGAGAAATGTTGAATAAAAACACTTGCATAATAGACAAAACCCAAGATGTACGAAGATTACAAATTCTTGAAGCAATCCACATAAAAATGAAACAACCAACCATAAATACCTAAATTACAGAACTATTCACTCTACCCATCATGAGAGTAAGAACAAGACCGGAACATGAAGATGCCAACATAAAAGACACTGCTCAACATGCTACGCCAACTACACCTGATTAATCTTTGTATGTGCTTCGTCCCCTATTTTTCTCCCCGCTCTTTCTTTTACGACTTACCTTTTCCCAGCTTCATGCCATATTCTTGACCCATTTATATAGGTCTACTTGTCTTCACCTGACCCTTTACTGGTATAAATCTAACACGCCGACTATTATTTTCTTATCACTTGAGAAGGAACCATGTAGGTTCGAAACGCTGTGTAAATTTTATAATAAGTGTAATACATTCTACAGTTATTTATTTATTTATCTTCACCTCGAACGAAGATGACCTTTGGAGAACTCCTCTTCCAATTAAAGCAAGATTGTAGAGCACTAGTCAGAGAGATAGAAGCCCTAAACAAGAAAATAATCAATACAGAACATGAAGTCATATTCATTAAAACATGTAAAAATGAAATATTTATATTTCAAATACCACGTACCACCCGTGTTAAACAGTTTATCCTTATCTACCCTGTCATTTCCTCTGAGAATCTTGTAGGTAGTGATCATGTCACCCATTACTCTTCTCTCTTCCAGCGCCGTGAGGTACATTTCACGTAGCACAAATCTCTTAGTTCTGGGACAGGCCTAGTAGCATACCTCTGAACTTTTTCCAACATCAACATGTGCTTGACAAGGTATGGGGCTCCATGCTTGGGCCGCATACTCTAGGACTGGTCTTACATATAAATGTTCTGAATGATTCCTTACACAGGTTCCTGAAGGCAGTTCTGATGTTAGCCAGCCTCGCATATGCCGTAGATGTTCTTCTTTTTATGTGGGCTTCAGGAGACAGGTTTGGTGTTATATCAATTCTTAGATCTTTCTCTATGTCCTTTTCATGAAGGACTTCATGATCCATTTGTTATTTTGTGTCTGGCCTCCTGTTTCCACCGCCTAGTTTCATTACCTTACATTTACTCGGGTTGAACTTTAGTAGCCATTTGTTGGACCATTCATACAGTTTGTCTAGGTCATCTTGTAATCTCATACTATCTTTCTCTGTCTTAATCCCCCATCATAATCTTTACATCATCAGCAAATAATGAGAAGAACGATTCTATACTCTTTGGAAGATCATTTACATATATCAGTAACAGTGTAGGTCCAAGGACTGCAGCTTGCGGGACTCCACCAGTGACTCCTCGCCAATCTGAGACCTCATCCCTCACAGTGACTCGCTGTCTTCTTTTGCTTAGGTACTCCCTTAACCAAAGGTGTACCTTCCCTTTCACGCCTGCTTGCTTCCAACTTTTGCACTAGCCTGTTGTGTGGTAATGTGTCAAAGGGTTTCTGGCAATACTAAATTATGCAATCTGCTCACCCCTCTCTTTCTTTCCTGATTTTTCAGGCCTGGTCATAGAATTCAATTAATCCGGTGAGGAAGTACTTGCATTGAACCCATGCTGATGCTGTGATACAAAGTTTTTTCGCTCCAGATGTTCCACTAGCATTTTTCGCACAATTTTCCCCATCAACTTGCATGGTATGCAAGTTAGGGACACTGGCCTGTAGTTCAGTACCTCCGGTCTATCCCCCTTCTTGAATATCGGGACTACATTAGCCGTCTTCCGCATTTTTGGAAGTTCACCTGTTTCCAGTGATTTGTTATACACTATGGAGAGTGGCAGGAACAGTGCTTCTGCTACTTCCTTTAGTATCCATGGTGAGCTTCCATCCGGGCCAGTAGGTGCGTGTACTCACCTATTTGTGCTTGTGGGGGTTGAGCTTTGGCGCTTTGGTCCCGCCTCTCAACTGTCAATCAACTGGTGTACAGATTCCTGAGCCTAAAGGGCTCTATCATATCTACATTTGAAACTGTGTATGGAGTCAGACTCCACCACATCGCTTCCTAGTGCATTCCATTTACTAACTACTCTGACACTGAAAAAAATATTTCTAATGTCTCTGTGGCACATATGGGTACTAAGTTTCCACCCGTGTCCCCTTGTTCGTGTTCCACCCGTGCTGAAGAGTTTGTCTTTGTCCACCCTGACAATTCCCCTGAGAATTTTGTCGGTGGTTATCATATCTCCCCTTATTCTTCTGATTTCCAGGGGTCTGAGGTTGAACTCCTTCAGCCGTTCCTCGTTGCTCATACCTCTCAGTTCCGGGACAAGTCTGGTGGTATACCGCTGAATATTCTCTAACTTTGTCTTGTATTTAACTAGATATGGACTCCAGGCAAGAGCTGCATATTCCAGGATTGGTCTGACATAAGTGGTATACAGGATCCTGAACGATTCCTTACACAAGTTTCTAATGGCAATTCTTATGTTAGCCATCCTAGCATATGCCGCTGATGATATTCTTTTGATGTGGGCCTCTGGGGAGAGATTCGGTGTGATATCAACCCCCAGATCTTTCTCTCTATTTGACTCTTGCAGGATTTCACTTCCCAGATGATACCTTGTGTTCAGCATTCTGCTCCCATCCCCTAATTTCATTACTTTACACTTTCCTGAGTGGAACTTTAGCAGCCATTTTCTAGACCATTCTTCGAGTATGTCCAGGTCGTCATGTAGTCTCTGTCTATTCTCATCTGTCTTGATTCTTTTTTTAATTTTTGCATCATCGTCAAACATTGAGAGGAATGAGTCTATACCCTCTGGAAGATCATTTACACATATTAGAAACAGAATGGGTCCTAGTACAGAGCCCTGTGGGACTCTGCTGGTGACATCTCGCCACTCTGATTTCTCTCCCCTCACAGTTACTCGCTGTGTCCTGTTGCATATATACTCCCTTATCCACTGGAGCACCTTACCTTTTACTCCTGCCTGTTTCTCCAACTTTTGTAACAGCCTTTTTTGGGGTACTGTGTCAAATGCTTTCTGACAGTCCAAGAAAATGCAGTCTGCCCACCCTTCTCTTTCCTGCCTAATTTGTGTTGCTATGTCATGGAATTCTATTCAACCTATTAGGCACGATTTACCCAACTCTGAACCCATGTTTGTGGTGTGTCACAAAACTATTTCCCTCCAGATACTCACCGAGCCTTTTCCTCACTATCTTCTCCATCACCTTGCATGGTATACAAGTTAAGGAAACTGGCCTGTAGTTCAGTGCCTCTTGCCTGTTATCTCTTTCGTATATTTGGACTACATTAGCTGTCTTCCAACTTTCCGGTAGGTCTCCTGTTTCCAGTGACCTGTTATACACAATACAGAGTGGCACACTTAGTACCTCTACACCTTCTTGTAGTATCCACAGTGAGATTCTGTCAGGCCCAACAGCCTTTGTCACATTCAGCTCCAACAGATTCCTTTTGACCTCGTCACTGGTGAGATCAAATTCCTCCAAGGTTGCTAGGTTTGCCTCATTTAGTGCAGGGGCTTCTCCTAGTTTTTCTGTGAAGACCTGGAATCTTCTTTGGAGTTCTTCACACATCTCCTTGTCATTCTGTGTATCTGTTCTCCTCTTTTCTCAGTTTCATCACTTCTTCCTTCACTGCTGTTTTCCTCCTGATGTGGCTGTGGAGCAGTTTTGGTTGGGTCTTAGCTTTACTAGCAATGGTATTTTCATACTGTCTCTCTGCTTCCCTCCTCACTCAGAGGTACTCATTTCTGGCCCTTTCGTATCTATCCTTGCTCTCTGGTGTTCTGTTATTCCTGTAGTTTCGCCATGTACTTTTTCTCAATTGCTTTGCTACCTTACATTCCTGGTTGAACCATGGATTCTTCTGTTGTTTTTCGTTTTTCTCCTTTTGGACTGGGATAAACTTATCTGCAGCTTCCTTGCACTTCTGGGTGACATAATCCATCATATCCTGCACAGTCTTCTCTCTGAGTTCTGTTTCCCATGGTTTTCCCCTTAGGAAGTTCCTCATCTCATCATATTTTCCTCTTCGGTAATTTAGTCTTTTCTCTTCCGATCCCATCCATTGATAGGTTATCCCTACCTCTACCAAATACTCAAATATCAATACACTGTGGTCACTCATTCCTATTGGGGCTTCAAATCTGACTTCTCTTATTTCTGATTCATTCAATGTGAATATTAGGATGAGTCTTGCTGGTTCGTCATTGCCTCTCATTCTTGTGGATTTTCTGACGTGCTGGCTCAGAAGGTTCCTTATTGCCACTTCCAAGAGTTTAACTCTCCATGTATCTGCACCTCCAAGTGGGTCCCATTCTCGCAGTCTATTTTTCCGTGGTTGAAATCGCCCATAATTAAGAGTCTTGAGCCATTCCTGAAGGCAACTGAAATTGCTCTCTCTATTATATTATTGGTTGCCATTTTGTTCCTATCAAACTCCTGTCTAGGTCTTCTGTCATTTAGTGGAGGGTTGTAAATGACCGCAACTATTACCTTAGGTCCACCCATTGTTATAGTTCCTGTTATGTAATCTCTGAACCCGACACAGTCCGGAATTTCCATCTCATCAAAACTCCAGTTATTCCTTATCAGCAGGGCCACTCCTCCAACTCCTCTCCCTTCCCTGCCTTTCCTCACTATATTTATTTATTTATTTATTTATTTTTTTATTTATATACAAGAAAGTACATTGGGTTTGTGAGAATACATTGCATGGTACAGTAATTGCACTCTTGTAAAGCCACTAGTACGCGCTGCGTTTCGGGAAGGTCCTTAATCTAACAGATAATTTTAAGTAGGTAAATTCTATCAGAATTAATAAAATGATAACAAATACATTGCAAGAAAAAAAATGAGATGAGAGAGATTAGTAAGTATATTAAAGCACATTGGCATATTAAAGCTCTGATTGATTACATCGACAGCTTGATTGGTAATTTAAACAAGATTAATAGACACCATACAGCAGATTGACAGTACATATAAGAAGACAGCAATGATCGCAATGATAAAGATGTTCAGATTGGGTACATAAAGATTGGGAGATTGGGTAGCAATAGATACAGTGCAGTTTTAAAGCTAAAGGTAAAAAACAATGAAGATGAAATTAGGTACTTTTTATTATTGTTTTTGAATGATGCAAAACTTGGACAGCTTTTCAATTCAATAGGGAGTGAGTTCCATAGACTGGGTCCCTTTATTTGCATAGAGTCTTTACACAAATTAAGTTTGACTCTGGGGATATCAAAGAGATATTTATTTCTGGTGTGGTGATAATGGGTCCTATTACATTTGTCCAGGGAGAGTTTCAGAGCAGGATTTGCATTTAAAAACAGGATTTTGTAAATGTAGTTGACACAGGAGAATTTGTGGAATGAGATTATGTTTAGCATGTTTCGGGAGTTAAACAAGAGGGCTGAGTGTTGTCTGAAAGCAGAATTTGTTATTATTCTGATAGCAGATTTTTGCTGGGTAATGATGGACTTGAGGTGGTTTACAGTGGTTGAACCCCATGCACAGATACCATAATTAAGATAGGGATAGATTAGTGCATAATATAGAGAGATGAGAGCAGAGTTAGGTACATAATATCTGATTTTGGAGAGAATACCAACTGTTTTAGAGACTTTCTTAGTTATGTGTTGTATGTGGGTACTGAAGTTGAGTCTCTTGTCTAGGAATAGGCCAAGAAACTTTCCATAATTTTTATTGCTAATGTTTACATTGTCTATCTGAAGCTGAATTGCATTTGTAGATTTACTTCCAAATAAGATGTAGTAGGTCTTTTCTATGTTAAGTGTTAGTTTGTTGGTTGACATCCATAAGTGGACTTTTTTTTAGTTCATTATTAACAACATTATTTAGTGTATGTGGGTTGGGGTTAGAGTAGATGAGGGTAGTATCATCAGCAAACAAAATAGGTTTCAGAATGTTGGAGACGTCAGGCAGATCATTGATGTAAATAAGAAATAAGAGAGGTCCCAAAATGCTGCCCTGTGGCACTCCAACGGTTATTGGTAGAGTGGGAGAGGTTATATTATTGATGGCTACACAATGGTGTCTATCACTAAGATAGGATTGGATATAGTCCAGTGTATGGCCTCGAATTCCATAATGATGGAGTTTACGTAAGAGGTAATTGTGATTAACAGTATCAAAGGCCTTTCTCAGGTCAATGAAGAGTCCAATCGGAAACTCATTTTTGTCAAGGGCTGAGTAAATTATATCAAGGGGACTAATAATTGCATCGTTGGTACTCTTTTGGGAGTGGAAGCCAAACTGACAGGGGCTAAGAATGTCAAATTTTACGAGGTAGGAGTAAAGCTGTTTGTAGATAATTTTTTCAAATATTTTTGATAGTATGGGTAGGTTTGATATTGGTCTATAATTGTTTATGTCTGCCGGATTACCTCCTTTATGAACTGGTGTTATTCTTGCTTTTTTAAGGATATCAGGGAAGGTATGACACTCAAGGGATTTGTTGAACAGCAGAGCTATAGGTGGGGAAAGGGCGTGGGAGGCGCTCTTGTATATAATGGATGGTATTTCACTGATGTTCCCAGTTTTGGTTTTTAGTGAGTGTATGATGGACACAACATTTGTCGAGCTGACTGGTGAGAGGAGAAGAGAGTTTGGATAACTGCCTGAGAGATATGTGTCTGAGTCTGTGGGATTTTTCTGGCAAGGTTAGCACCAACCGATGAAAAGAAGCTATTAAATTCATTCGCCATTTCTAAATTAGATGACGGGTAAGGACATCCTTAGAGAGTGTTATCTGGTTGTGGGAGTGTTGTTTAGTTCCTAGGATATTAGAGATGGTTTTCCATGTGCTTTTCGTGTTGCCTTTTGCTTCTTTGAATCTAGTCTCATAATATGAAAGTTTAGCAATTCTTATGATACTGGTGAGCACTGATGAGTACCTTTTAACAACTTCCTTTGTAACTAGGCCAAACCTAAATTTCTTTTCATATTCGTGTTTTTTGTTGATTGATTTGATTATGCCACTTGTGAGCCACGGTTTATTTTTTCTTTTATCAGTTACTTGTTTGGTAAGGAGGGGACAGTGAGTGTTGTAGAGGCTTAGAGTTTGGGAGAGAAAGAGGTTAGTTAATGAGTTTATATCCTGTGTATTATTAAATTCAGATTCCCAGTTAATATTGTGAAGTGCATTGGAAAGATTGCCTAAAGCTGATTCACTGTGTAGCCTGAATGAGAGTTTCTTGCTTTCTGGTGGTGCTGTGTCCATATTCGCTATGAGGAAGGTAGGATAGTGGTCAGTTGTTCTATCATAGATTACCTCAGATGTAAGGGGAACTGTTATATTAGTCCATAGGTGATCCAGGGTAGTGGCAGATGTTTGAGTGACTCGGGTGGGCTTGGTAATTGTGGGGATTAGCATACAGGAGTGCATGCTGTTACGGAAATAGTCAACTTCAGGGTTGTTTTGAAGACCCATGTCAATATCGAAATCACCTCCCAGAATGATGTGATTTTTGTTAAGATTGTTATTTATGATAGGATTCCTTACGTTATCTGAGAATGAAGCTATGTTGGTATAAGGAAATCTATAGATGGCACCGATAGTCAGAGAGGATTTAAGGGATTTACTGGAGAACTTGGCAAAGGTATATTCAAAATAGTCGTCTTTATCACTGATGACACTGACACCCTGTTACACCTGGGTGTGTGTGTGTGTGTGTTTATTAACCTAGTTGTATTCACCTCGTTGTGCTAGCAGCGGTTGAGCTCTGCTCTTTCGGCCCGCCTCTCAACTGTCTATCAACTGTTTCTACTACTACTTTTTTTTCCAAACCACACACACACACACACCACAGGAAGCAGCCAGAGACAGCTGACTAACTCCCAGGTACCTATTTACTGCTAGGTAACAGGGACATAGGGTAAAAGAAACTCTGCCTATCGTTTCTCGCCTGCACCCAGGATCGAACCCGGGACATATTTTTATGATTTACATATTTCAAATGTAAATATGTAAATCATATTTACATTTGAAACTGTGTATGGAGTCAGCCTCCACCACAACACTACTTAATGCATTCCATTTGTTAACTACCCAGACACTGAAAAAATTCTTTCTAACGTCTCTGTGGCTCATCTGGGTACTAAGTTTCCACCTGTGTCCCCTTGTTCGTGTTCCACCCGCGCTGAAAAGTTTGTCTTTGCCCAATTCCCCTGAGAAATTTGTAGGTGGTTATCATGTCTCCTCTTACTCTTCTGTTTTCAGTGTATGTGTGTTTGTGTGTGTGTGTGTGTGTGTGTACTCACCTATATGTACTCACCTATATGTGCTTGCAGGATCGAGCATTGACTCTTGGATCCCGCCTTTCGAGCATCGGTTGTTTACAGCAATGACTCCTGTCCCATTTCCCTATCATACCTGGTTTTAAAATTATGAATAGTATTTGCTTCCACAACCTGTTCCTGAAGTGCATTCCATTTCCCCACTACTCTCACGCTAAAAGAAAACTTCCTTACATCTCTGTGACTCATCTGAGTTTCAAGCTTCCATCCATGTCCTCTCGTTCTGTTACTATTCCGTGTGAACATTTCGTCTATGTCCACTCTGTCAATTCCTCTGAGTATCTTATACGTTCCTATCATGTCCCCCCTCTCCCTTCTTCTTTCTAGTGTCGTAAGGCACAGTTCCCTCAGGCGCTCTTCATACCCCATCCCTCGTAGCTCTGGGACGAGTCTCGTTGCAAACCTCTGAACCTTTTCCAGTTTCATTATATGCTTCTTCAGATGGGGACTCCATGATGAGGCGGCATACTCTAAGACTGGCCTTACGTAGGCAGTGTAAAGCGCCCTAAATGCCTCCTTACTTAGGTTTCTGAATGATGTTCTAACTTTTGCCAGTGTAGAGTACGCCGCTGTCGTTATCCTATTAATATGTGCCTCAGGAGATAGATTAGGTGTTACGTCCACCCCCAGGTCTCTTTCACGCGTCGTTACAGGTAGGCTGTTCCCCTTCATTGTGTACTGTCCCTTTGGTCTCCTATCTCCTAGTCCCATTTCCATAACTTTACATTTGCTCGTGTTGAATTCTAGTAGCCATTTCTCTGACCATCTCTGCAATCTGTTCAGGTCCTCTTGGAGGATCCTGCAATCCTCATCTGTCACAACTCTTCTCATCAACTTTGCATCATCCGCAAACATCGACATGTAGGACTCTACGCCTGTAAACATGTCGTTAACATATACAAGAAATAGAATTGGTCCCAGCACCGATCCTTGTGGTACTCCACTTGTTACTGTTCGCCAGTCCGACTTCTCGCCCCTTACCGTAACTCTTTGGCTCCTTCCTGTTAGGTAGTTCCTTATCCATTCTAGGACCTTTCCCCCCACCCCCGCCTGCCTCTCGAGCTTGAACAGCAGTCTCATGTGCGGTACTGTATCAAAGGCTTTTTGGCAGTCCAGAAATATGCAGTCTGCCCAACCATCTCTGTCCTGTCTTATCCTCGTTATTTTATCATAGAATTCCAGAAGGTTTGTTAGGCACGATTTCCCTGTCCAGAACCCATGTTGATGTTTGTTCACAAACCTAATGTTCTCCAGGTGTGCAACCAGTCGTAGCCTAATTATTCTTTCCAGTATTTTACAGGGGATGCTTGTCAGTGATACAGGTCTGTAGTTAAGTGCCTCCTCCCTATCTCCTTTCTTGAAGATCGGCACGACATTTGCCTTCTTCCAGCAACTGGGCAATTCTCCTGACATAAGTGACTCATTAAAGATCATTGCCAGAGGCACGCTGAGGGCCTGTGCTGCTTCTTTTAGTATCCACGGTGATACTTTGTCTGGTCTGGTGTGACCAGACCAGTGTGACTGGTCTTTGTCTGGTCTGGTCTGGTGTGTGTGTGTCTGTGTGTGTGTGTGTCTGTGTGTGTGTGTGTGTGTGTGTGTGTGTGTGTGTGTGTGTGTGTGTGTGTGTGTGTGTGTGTGTATGTGTGTGTGTGTACTCACCTATTTGTACTCACCTATTTGTGCTTGCGGGGGTTGAGCTTTGGCTCTTTGGTCCCGCCTCTCAACTGTCAATCAACTAGTGTACAGATTCCTGAGCCTACTGGGCTCTATCATATCTACATTTGAAACTGGGTATGGAGTCAGCCTCCACCACATCACTGCCTAATGCATTCCATCCGTTAACTACTCTCACACTGAAAAAGTTCCATCTAACGTCTCTGTGGCTCATGTGGGTACTCAGTTTCCACCTGTGTCCTTTGTTCGCGTCCCACCAGTGTTGAAAAGTTTATCATTGTTTACCCGGTCGATTCCTCTGAGGATTTTGTAGGTTGTGATCATGTCTCCCCTTACTCTTCTGTCTTCCAGTGTCGTAAGGTGCATTTCCCGCAGCCTTTCCTCGAAACTCATGCCTTTTAGTTCTGGGACTAGTCTAGCAGCATACCTTTGGACTTTTTCCAGCTTCGTCTTGTGCTTGACAAGATACGGGCTCCATGCTGGGGCCGCATACTCCAGGATTGGTCTTACATATGTGGTGTACAAGATTCTGAATGATTCCTCACATAGGTTCCTGAACGCTGTTCTGATGTTAGCCAGCCTCGCATGTGCCGCAGACGTTATTCTTTTTAAGTGGGCTTCAGGAGACAGGTTTGGTGTGATATCAACTCCTAGATCTTTCTCTCTGTCCGTTACATTAAGTACTTCATCTCCTATTCTGTATCCTGTGTCTGGCCTCCTGTTTCCACTGCCTAATTTCATTACTTTGCATTTACTCGGGTTGAACTTCAACAGCCATTTGTTGGACCATTCACTCAGTCTGTCTAGGTCATCTTGTAGCCTCCTACTATCGTCCTCAGTTTCAATCCTCCTCATAATTTTTGCATCATCGGCAAACATTGAGAGAAACGATTCTATACCCTCTGTGAGATCATTTACATATATCAGAAACAGTATAGGTCCAAGGACTGACCCCTGCGGGACTCCACTCGTAACGTCTCGCCAATCTGAGACCTCACCCCTCACACTGACTCGTTGTCTCCTGTTGCTTAGGTACTCCTGTATCCAACGGAGTACCTTCCCTTTCACTCCATGCTGCATCTCCAGCTTTTTCACTAGCCTCTTTTGTGGCACTGTATCAAAGGCTTTCTGACAATCCAAAAATATGCACCCATATTTGTCTGCCCACCATTCTCTTTCTTGCCTTATTTTTGTTGCCTGGTTGTAGAATTCAAGTAACCCTGTGAGGCAGGACCTGCCATCCCTGAATCCATGTTGGTGCTGTGTTACAAAGTTCTTTCGCTCCAGGTGCTCCACTAGCTTTCTTCGCACAATCTTCTCCATCAGCTTGCATGGTGTACAGGTTAGGGACACTGGCCTGTAATTTAGTGTCTCCTGTCTATCCCTTTTCTTGTATATCGGGACTACATTAGCTGCTTTCCAAATTTCTGGCAGTTCCCCTGTTGCCAGAGATTTGTTATACACTATGGAGAGTGGTAGGCACAGTTCTTCTGCTCCTTTCTTTAGTATCAAAGGGGAGATTCCATCTGGGCATATAGCCTTTGTTACATCCAACTCTAGTAAACACTTCCTTACTTCCCCACTGGTAATCTCAAACTCTTCCAGTGGTTCCTGGTTAGCTATTCCCTCTCTTATCTCTGGCATTTGTCCTTGCTCTAAGGTGAAGACCTCTTGGAATTTCTTATTCAGTTCCTCACACACTTCTTTGTCGTTTGTAGTGGGTCTTCCGCCGCCTATCTGGAGTCTCAAGAACGTAGTTGTGGTTGTTTCTGCACTCCTTTATGCGGTATGGTCCTGAAAACTTATTTTGCAATGGAGAACCTGGGATAGGAAAATATGCCAACACGAAGTCTCCTGGTTTAAATTTCCTTATTTTGCTGCGTTGGTCAAAATGGGTCTTTTATCCTCTCCTGAGCTTTCAATAGATTGTCATTAGCAAATTTACGTACTCTCTCTAGAAGGTGCTCTAAGTTTTGAAGAAACTGGGGCACATTCTGAGGGTCACTGAAGGTGGCATTACATAGAGAGTCTTTGAACGGGAGAAGAAACTTCACTTTCTTGGACCTTTGCTGAAACATACTTAAAGATAGGATTGTCCACTACAGAGTTACACACCTGGAGTTTGTCCATGATGATCAGGTTGGAAGGTTGCAGATCTTCTGCCAAGTCATAGCCCAGGAGAAGTTGCATTCCAGACATGGAAAAAGGCTTTTCCCTGATGGCGACTTTGACTTCACCGGTCACGAAAAGACAATCCAGGTGAACTCTGGCGAGTGGACACGGAGTGGTAGCAGTGAGGTCAGTGATAAGAACGGTTTCCCTGGTGTAGGTGACGTTAGGCACAGCCGATTTCAATATTATTGATTGAAGAGCCGCTGTGTCCCTCAAGATCTTCAATTTGAAACGTCCCCTCCGAATCTGTAATGCTGGCAGAGACAGTTCCAGAATATAGGTGTTTGCTGAAGAGAGAAAGATCATTAACAGGAACACCAACATTCATCACAGGCTTACCTGACTTAGGAGGAGTCGGTTTGGGTTTAGGAGTTTCATTGCCTTTGTATTGAGCTTTTCCACATTTATCTATGGTATGTCCATAGAGTTTGCAATGCTTACAATACAATTGAGAGCTCGCTTGATCGGTACTCACTTTATCATAACTATACCAAGACTTCTTACTGTAAGGTGGATCTGGTGTTAGCCGATGGATGAGGCTGTAGATGTCAGCCGACTTCGTACATCTGATGTAGTCGGTTTCTTCTTTGTCTGCTAAATATAAACGGATGGGAGGGGGAACAAGACTCAAGAATTCTTCAACTAGAATGAGGTTGATGAGTTCAGGAAATGTAGAGACATGTGCTGCTTCCAGCCATTTCATGAAATATCTTTTCTTTGTATTGGCAAATTCTAGAAAGGTGGTGGTACTTGCTCTAGATAATCACAGAATTTTCGTATGTAGCTTTCGGTGGAGAGAAGGTAGGCGTCCAAAACTGCTTGCTTCAGGGTCTGGTAGTCATTCTCAGACGCTAAGGTACTGAGAGTAACCGCAGCTCTACCAGTGAGATGCTCTCTGAGAAGGGTAGACCATTGATCTGCAGGCCAGCTAAGTTTTTTAGCTAGGGTCTCAAAAGTGGTGAAAAACACGTCTATCTCTGTCTCAACGAATGATGGCATTAACTTACTTGCATGGGAGACATTGAAACTTACTGGAAGACTAGCTGTAACTTGTTGGCGCTGAGTGTGGTGTGTAGTTTCCAAAGCGAGTTCTTGTCGACGATATTTGAGAGCACTATCAGCTAGTTGTTTACCGTGCTCACGTTGTTTCTCCAGGTCACGTTTTCTTGCTTCAAGCTGCTCTCTTTCTTGCTCACGGAGTAGGGTAGCCTCACGTTCATTGAGGGCAGCCTCACGTTCTTGTTCTTCTTTCCATAAGGCCGCCTCACGTTCCCTTATTTGGAGAGCTTCTTTTTGTTGTTGTCGCTCAATGTTTGCTAGTTCGAGCTTCAATTTCATAGCTGCCAGAGTATGTTTATCTGCATTAGAATAGTTTTCGTGAGCTTCAGAATCTTTCCTTCATCTAAGAGATAATCCATGATTAAATTATGCATGTCATTTTTGCTTGCTTAATGGGGGAACATCTAGTTGATACTCAGTGTGCAAGAGTTTGTAATTCGGTCTTCTTGGCACGACTTAAGTTCCCTACTTCACTGGCTGGGTCATTAGGAAAGCTTGGAGAAAACATGTTAAAAATAGCAAATAAATGTACAATGAATATACTTGCGATATGGTAAGTGTCAGTAACAGGATGACATGGCAACTGGTAACTATCCTGTGGAATTTTATTCGTTAACAATTAACATTAATTTTAGTATGGTAAATGATTAGTTAACCAAAAGCGCAGGAAATCTTGTACCCGGTACTCAATGTAAGAGAATAAAGGCAAGAAAATCCTACTAAATAAATGAAACCGATAGTTTCTAAAACAAATGAAACATTAAATTGTTTCAAAAGTTAATAAGGTAGTCCAAGAATGTAGGCATACCTTGCCGAGTCTCTATAGGATAGAAGCAAGGCTTTTCCTACTAAAGGAAATATGATACTTACAGAATTAGCGATCTTTGTGCTCTGAAAAAAGAAAGCTAATTCCCTACCTAAGTAAATATCATCATCTCTGACCAACGTGTAGGGGTGCAAGTGTCAACTGGTGACGAGAACTGCTGTTGAGGTCCCAACTCAGCAGCGTATTCCAAGCTAGAGGAACTATGGCCCTCTGTATCCTCCTTTGGTCGGATTGCAGAAGATAGGGTGCTCTGACCGGAAGACAAATCCAAGTACCAGGGTACTAGAATGATGATCTGCCGGCATGTGAGAAATTTCCTAGGGACAAAAGGTGGAATACACGAGTAATAACACTGAGGGAGGGATGACCAATTAAGAGAATGACTGAGGCCTCCAGTCACCACGTAATCCAAAGTTTTCCAACACTCATAATATGCTACCCTCGGAATGCACAAAATACATAGCACCATATAAATATGAAAAGTAATGAAAATATTGAAAAGCAATGGTATCAAAGCCAAGTACACTTACCACAAATTGATGTTCTGGTACTAGTACCTGAGTGAAGCTCCCAGACAGGCCCCCTTAAAATGTGACAGGAAAGTGTAGAAGTGTAGGGGTTCGGCAGTCCTCCTAATGGCTGGTGTCAATGCATATCACATTTTGGAAAAAAAAAAGATCGACTGCTTGGCTGTTGTCTATGATAAAGTAAGAGAAGACACGCAAAACACATGGTATGAACAATGAAACTTAAATTAACTTTAAAAATTATGAACAAAGAGAATCCCATGGCTATGTACAGTCCAAACAAACAAGTCAAAAAATATAACAAAAATTAAGAACAAAAGTGACGTTACTCTACAAATAAAATAAATACAAAAGAATGATTAAACAAGTGCTGAAAATATTGTGCTAGCTGAGATCCTCCACCAATAAACAGAGCGTATATCAGTTGGTTGTTCACGGCTTGAGAGCACAAGGATATTTTAACTTCAATGGCTGGTTCAAGCCCATACATCAACTTGGTAGAGGGCGCAGAGGTGCAGGTGTGCAGTCAGTGGGTCACCAATGAGAAGCAGGCAGGCTGAAATAGTAGTTTGCTGGTTGAGGATGGTGGCGAGACGGCATGGAGGGAGTGAGGAGTGGGGGAAGTTTAGGGTATGTTTGCCTCCTTGTCAAAACGTTTTGTGCTACTGGTAGACGTATCTTGAAGGTAGCATCCCAGTGTTGTATATGTATAAGTAACTTTACGTAGGGAAGAGCAGGCTCAGTCTCTCTTGAAACAGATTACCATCAGAATATGATGGTAAATATGATATATATATATATATATATATATATATATATATATATATATATATATATATATATATATATATATATATATATATATATATAATATATATATATATATATATAATATATATATATATATAATATATATATATATATATATATATATATATATATATATATATATATATATATATATATATATATATATATATGTGTGTGTGTATATCACGAAAATAAACACGTGATTAAGAATGTGACAATGTCAGACCACGGAGGAAAAATGAAACAGGAAATTTCCTTAAGTACTTTCGTATATTAAATACATCTTCAGAAGGTGAAGATGTATTTAATATACGAATCACCTTCTGAAGATGTATTTAATATACGAAAGTACTTAAGGAAATTTCCTGTTTCATTTTTCCTCCGTGGTCTGACATATATATATATATATATATATATATATATATATATATATATATATATATAGTCAGGCAGCAGCCGACATGCTGAAGCCAAAACAGCTTGGGTTTAGCATTCCCCAAGGGTGTGAGGCAGCGGCTCATGCAGCTAGAGCCTACATTGCCAACATTACGAATGAAAAAGCCCTGATAAAGCTGGACTTCAAAAATGCTTTCAATCTGGTTAGAAGGGATACAGTACTCAGTGCAGTTCATCGCCTTTTTCCTTCCCTCTACCCGTTTGTAAACTCATGCTACAGCAAGAATCTAACTCTGCTTTTTGGGGAACATGAAATTGAATCACAAGAAGGTGTCCAACAGGGTGACCCCCTTGCTCGTTTTCTTTTCTGCCTAGTTATCAAGGAAGTCACCGATAACCTGTCCAGTGAGCTCAATATTTGGTTTTTGGACGATGGTACTCTAGCCGGCTCCCCAGCCTCACTCTTGGACGACATAAGAATAATTCAGGAGCAAGGAGCAAGCCTAGGCCTCACTCTGAACCCTTCCAAGTGCGAAAAAACCTCCACCAACCAGCACATAATAGAGCAAATAAAGGTTGTTTTGCCTGACATTCATACAACCAACCCTGAGGACAGCACACTCCTAGGTGCTCCTCTTGGAAGGAATGCCATCGACGGGGTCCTTGGTAAGAAGATCACTGACCTGAAGAGGATGAACGAGAGGATTGAAGACATCGATGCTCATGATGCACTTTACCTCATCACCAGATGCTTGTCCCTCTCCAGGCTGACCTACTTTCTAAGATGTTCGCCATCTTTCAACAATATTAAATTAGAAGAGTACGACAGCTTGCTGAAATCAACACCAGAAAAAGCCCTCAATCTTTCCCTCAGCGACTTACAGTGGAAACAGGCCTCCCTTCCTGTCAGACTCGGGGGCCTTGGCGTGCGCACAGCAACACAAATTGCTGTACCAGCGTTCCTGTCCTCTTCAGTAGGGTCTGACAACTTGGTGAAGGAAATCCTACCTGAGCACCTAGTTCAACAGGCAGGGGTACATGATCCCAGCTTCAAAGACTGCACAACCAAATGGGTCTCTCTCGCAGGACCAGCACCCCAACCACCGTCTTCTGAAGCCCATAAGCAATCCAGCTGGGATCGCCCCATTGCCGACCAAGAAGCTGCGACTTTGCTAGAAGCTGCGACAACACGACATGACACTGCCCGACTTAGAGCTGTAGCAGCTCCCCATGCAGGTGATTTCCTATTAGCAACCCCAATGTCAGCAACCGGCACCCGTCTCACACCACATGCCCTCCGAATTGCCGTGGCTCTCCGCCTCGCTGCCCCAATCCACACCGAATACAGGTGTATTTGCGGCGAGGCAGAGGCCGACAGATACGGACGGCATGGCCTTCTCTGCCAAAGGACAGGAGGATGGCATGCAAGACACGGCGAGGTCAATGACATTATTAAGAGAAGCCTTACCACAGCCGGTTGTCCAGCAGAGAGAGAGCCCCGTTACCTAATGTCCCGCAACTCTGATGAGCCTGTCGGTCGCCCAGACGGAATCACGGTGAACCCCTGGAAGAATGGTAGACAGTTGGTGTGGGACTACACTTGCGTTTCAACTTTAGCCAATACCTATGTTGACTTCAGTGCTACACAAGCAGGAGGAGCTGCCAATCACCGGGAAGCGGCCAAGTCACATAAATACAGAGACCTTGAGCACCACTATAGTTTTGTCCCCATTGCCTCAGAGACACTTGGTGCCTGGGGTAAAAGTGCTGCTAACTTTTTGAAGGAGTTGGGGTCTAAGCTAATAGAAACAACTAGAGACCCTAGAGCTGCCAGTTTTCTTTTTCAGCGCCTTAGTGTGGCAATTAAGAGAGGAAATGCTCACTGCATCCATGGTTCCTGCCCGCCATCTGAGGAGCTGGAAGAGCTGTACAACTTGTGACAAGCAGCCTTGCACCCTGCATGTAATCAATATTGTAACTTTTTTTGTGTAATGACATTTTCAAATAAAGTTAGATAAATATACACACATACCAAAAGAATAGAGGTGGTAGGAGAAGAAAATATCAAAGTGTTCAGTGAGGATCCACAAGGTCTTCTCTGAGTACTCTTTATTTTCTTCTCCAAGGCTATGGGTCCCTATATATATATATATATATATATATATATATATATATATATATATATATATATATATATAAATATATATATATATATATATATATATATATATATATATGAATGAAAACTCACACCCCGGAAGTGGCTCGAACCCATACTCCCAGGAGCAACGCAACTGGTAACTACAGGGCGCCTTAATCCACTTGACCATCACGGCCGTCAAAAGGAAGTGATAGCCAAGGCTATTTGAGCCACTTCCCCGACGGCAACTCGGATGGTAATCTTGGGCATAGCATTTCACCAAATCACCTCATTCTTTATGGCACACGTGAGGAACACAAATGCGAACAAGCCTGAATGGTCCCCAGGACTATATGCGAATGAAAACTCACACCCCAGAAGTGACTCGAACCCATACTCCCAGGAGCAACGCAACTGGTAACTACAGGGCGCCTTAATCCACTTGACCATCACGGCCGTCAAAAGGAAGTGATAGCCGAGGCTATTTGAGCCACTTCCCCGACGGCAACTCGGATGGTAATCTTGGGCATAGCATTTCACCAAATCACCTCATTCTTTATGGCACACGTGAGGAACACAAATGCGAACAAGCCTGAATGGTCCCCAGGACTATATGCGAATGAAAACTCACACCCTAGAAGTGACTCGAACCCATACTCCCAGGAGCAACGCAACTGGTAACTACAGGGCGCCTTAATCCACTTGACCATCACGGCCGTCAAAAGGAAGTGATAGCTGAGGCTATTTGAGCCACTTCCCCAACGGCAACTCGGATGGTAATCTTGGGCATAGCATTTCACCAAATCACCTCATTCTTTGGGGCACACGTGAGGAACACAAATGCGAACAAGCCTGAATGGTCCCCAGGACTATATGCGAATGAAAACTCACACCCCAGAAGTGACTCGAACCCATACTCCCAGGAGCAACGCAACTGGTAACTACAGGGCGCCTTAATCCACTTGACCATCACGGCCGTCAAAAGGAAGTGATAGCCGAGGCTATTTGAGCCACTTCCCCGACGGCAACTCGGATGGTACTCTTGGGCATAGCATTTCACCAAATCACCTCATTCTTTGGGGCACACGTGAGGAACACAAATGCGAACAAGCCTGAATGGTCCCCAGGACTATATGCGAATGAAAACTCACACCACAGAAGTGACTCGAACCCATACTCCCAGGAGCAACGCAACTGGTAACTACAGGGCGCCTTAATCCACTTGACCATCACGGCCGTCAAAAGGAAGTGATAGCCGAGGCTATTTGAGCCACTTCCCCGACGGCAACTCGGATGGTAATCTTGGGCATAGCATTTCACCAAATCACCTCATTCTTTGGGGCACACGTGAGGAACACAAATGCGAACAAGCCTGAATGGTCCCCAGGACTATATGCGAATGAAAACTCACACACCAGAAGTGACTCGAACCCATACTCCCAGGAGCAACGCAACTGGTAACTACAGGGCGCCTTAATCCACTTGACCATCACGGCCGTTAAAAGGAAGTGATAGCCGAGGCTATTTGAGCCACTTCCCCGATGGCAGCTCGGATGGTAATCTTGGGCATAGCATTTCACCAAATCACCTCATTCTTTGGGGCACACGTGAGGAACACAAATGCGAACAAGCCTGAATGGTCCCCAGGACTATATGTGAATGAAAACTCACACCCCAGAAGTGACTCGAACCCATACTCCCAGGAGCAACGCAACTGGTAACTACAGGGCGCCTTCATTCACATATATATATATATATATATATATATATATATATATATATATATATATATATATATATATATATATATATATATATATATATATATATATATATATATATATATATATATATATTTATATATTTATATATATATATATATATATATATATATATATATATATATATATATATATATATATATATATATATATATATATATATATATATATACACTAGCTGTACCCGGCCACGCATTGCTGTGGCTGTCTCCTAGTCTTCCCCGTCCATTTATCCCTTCCCCGTCTCCAAGTCCTCCCAAACAGACAGCCACAGGTAGTCACATTTTTTTTTTCTCTGAGGTGGGGGAGGAGTGTTATGACCCTGGGTTCCTCAGTGGAAACCAGAGGTTAAAATTGGCCTAAATAAACTACCTTATAGTATTGGGGACGCATGGCGTGGTGCTTTTGTCGTATCTTCCCTGCCAGACGTAAGACGATTCTTGTTTCTCACAGAGCATGTAAAGACTGAGCTTGGGGTTGATTATTAAATAATAAAATAGGCACCAACTATGTTTACTAATACTTTCTAATCATTTGTAAAGTAAACCTGAGTAAACTTGGGATAGGAATGTTGTACGATTAGTTGAGTAGTCTGCTGGCAGCGAGTGAACTGAAGGAGGAGAGTGGAGACGCTACGTTTTCTCTGACTGGCGTTCGTGGGGGTCAAGACCTTTCTGAGCTGCTCTGCACTCCTCTACCTTTCCTCTTACTTATTTCCCTTACCTTAAGTTCCTGTACCATTAAGTTAACATTCTCAATATTCTCCATCACTGTGTTTTTTAAGTGTGCCTACTCTGGGTTTGTAAGATTGCTGGAGACCTTGGGGTAGTATTTGCCAGTGTTTTGGGTACCCATTAGTGTTGTGTTGTGTTAAGGTACCACGTGGGCTCACTACCCCCTAAGCTGCCCAAGCTTCAAGTGCTTCACTAGTAGTACTTTACCCTATCTTGTTTTCAGTGTAAACCTTGTATCCTGCTTATGTGGACCAAGGCTTTTAACGTAAGATAGTGTGGTAAAGTTATTATTATTATTGTTATTGGTGTGAATGTATATGGGGGGGTTGTTAAGGGGTTAATAAATAAGTAAGTTAGTTAGAGGAGTATCCATTCTTCCTGTGTAGGAGATCTATGATCATCCTCTAGACTGACATTATCATGTAGCCAATTAATATTCACTGTGGATATTTTATTTTGGGGGCCGGGCCTTTTAGATCTCCCATATTTGATAACTCTTAATGCTAACTTCTGCCCCTACATCCATTTATACTAGATCCCCCATAGTACAGACTACCATTTATGACAATATACATATATATATATATATATATATATATATATATATATATATATATATATATATATGAATGAAAACTCACACCCCAGAAGTGACTCGAACCCATACTCACAGGAGCAACGCAATTGGTAACTACAGGGCGCCTTAATCCACTTGACCATCACGGCCGTCAAAAGGAAGTGATAGCCAAGGCTATTTGAGCCACTTCCCCGACGGCAACTCGGATGGTAATCTTGGGCATAGCATTTCACCAAATCACCTCATTCTTTGGGGCACACGTGAGGAACACAAATGCGAACAAGCCTGAATGGTCCCCAGGACTATATGCGAATGAAAACTCACACCCCAGAAGTGACTCGAACCCATACTCCCAGGAGCAACGCAACTGGTAACTACAGGGCGCCTTAATCCACTTGACCATCACGGCCGTCAAAAGGAAGTGATAGCCAAGGCTATTTGAGCCACTTCCCCGACGGCAACTCGGATGGTAATCTTGGGCTTAGCATTTCACCAAATCACCTCATTCTTTGGGGCACACGTGAGGAACACAAATGCGAACAAGCCTGAATGGTCCCCAGGATTATATGCGAATGAAAACTCACACCCCAGAAGTGACTCGAACCCATACTCCCAGGAGCAACGCAACTGGTAACTACACGGCACCTTAATCCACTTGACCATCACGGCCGTCAAAAGGAAGTGATAGCCAAGGCTATTTGAGCCACTTCCCCGATGGCAACTCGGATGGTAATCTTGGGCATAGCATTTCACCAAATCACCTCATTCTTTGGGGCACACGTGAGGAACACAAATGCGAACAAGCCTGAATGGTCCCCAGGAGTATATGCGAATGAAAACTCACACCCCAGAAGTGACTCAAACCCATACTCCCAGGAGCAACGCAACTGGTAACTACAGGGCGCCTTAATCCACTTGACCATCACGGCCGTCAAAAGGAAGTGATAGCCAAGGCTATTTGAGCCACTTCCCCGACGGCCAGCCTACTCATGAGACACTCTCGAGACACAAAGCAGAACGCTTTAAGAGAGACCAACGTCGTCTATGCCTTCAAATGCCCTCTTGGGGATTGTAAGCTCCAATAAACCCAATATATAGGCAAGACAACAACATCTCTTTCTAGGCGTTTAACGATGCATAAGCAACAGGGCTCCATGAATGAATATATAATCTCTTCCCACAACCAAACCATCGCCAGAGAAATCCTAGTAAACAACACAGAAATCATCGATAGATACAGCGATAGCAGACGGCTTGACGTTTGCGAGGCACTGCACATTAAAAAGTCAACACCAGCAATCAACAGCCAATTAATGCACAACTATATTCTACCCACCTCAAGACTCCGCTCCAATATAGAAGCATCAAGAAATATGGACCAATAGGCTTTCTACAATCACTTCTATTCAATACCCAATGTTTCGTGTTCTGTCTTGTGTTGATGAAATTAATACCCTATTAAATACCACCTCACCCCATCCCCCTCACTCAAATGTAGATATAAACAAATCGGAGATGTGTAAGTTCTATTCAGTTGTGAATGTGGAACTAAAGTCTTTGAAAATGTAATAAGTTTTACGAAACGCGCTCAAGTGTCACGTCAGACTAGAAATAAAAATGAATTTTGGAAAATTGATTTTTGAATTACCACCAACAATGAAAAGAAATGTACGAAAGATTGAGAAAATTCGTGTTAGAATTATTTATCTTACTTTTTCGGTCATATTTAATAATATATATAAATATATATATATATATATATATATATAAATATATATATATATATATATATATATATATATATATATATATATATACATATATATATATATACATATGTATATTTAACATTAGTATATTTTGGTAGCAGTCTTTCCTGTAGACATATATTATTAAATATGACCGAAAAAGTAAGATTAATAATTCTAACACGAATTTTCTCAATCTTTCGTACATTACGCTTCACTGTTGGAGGTAAATCAAAAATCACTTCTCCAAAATTCATTTTTATTTCTAGTCTGACGCAACACGGGCGCGTTTCGTAAAACTTATTACATTTTCAAAGACTTCACAAATACACAACTGATTAGAACTTGCGTTTTTCTGATTTTATATCTACATTTGAGTGAGGTGGGAAGGGTGATGTGGCATTAACACAAGACAGAACAATAGGGGATATTAATAGGGTATTAAAAGTATCAACACAAGACAGAACAGAAACAATGGGTATTGAATAGAAGTGTTTGTAGAAAGACGGAAGTCGCGAAGTCGCGACACGGAAGTCGTGAAGTCTTTGAAAATGTAATAAGTTTTACGAAACGCGCCCGTGTCGCGTCAGACTAGAAATAAAAATGAATTTTGGAGAAGTGATTTTTGATTTACCTCCAACAGTGAAGCGTAATGTACGAAAGATTGAGAAAATTCGTGTTAGAATTATTAATCTTACTTTTTCGGTCATATTTAATAATATATGTCTACAGGAAAGACTGCTACCAAAATATACTAATGTTAAAGTGCACGACCCAGCAGCAAGGAATCAAGCCTTCACGATAAAATATCGCCAGGATCTGATTCGTGATCAGATATACAAGGCAGAGAATGAAATCAAAGACAACAAAACGCAACTACTTCATGCTACAAACGAGTGGAGAAATAGCAACATCGACCATAGTATCCGTACCCGCATTGAACAACACCTCGACATCCTCACAGACCAACATCACCTCAGCACTGAAACAAGGATTATCAAGAAACTAACAACATTATATGGAGGACCTATGGCAATTCCACGACCAAGAGATGGCTTCCTGAACCTTGCAGGAATTAACCTCACTGAGGACCAAGTCACTCTCCTAAATCTGGGCATAAACTGTCATGTTATGTCCAGACCGAGTGAAATGGCCCGGAAAGTAGAGTTGGAAATTCTGTTGGACGACATATTCGACCTCGAGACACAAAAGAAGGTCACTACCAAAGATACCTTACAAGCAGAACTTATTGCAGGAGGAAAGAATCGAGGCAACTACAGAAGCACCATACTGTCCCCCGAGCTTAAAGCGGCAGCTAAAAGCCTTCGTGAGAACAAGGAGATAGTTGTCAGGAGAGGTGACAAGTCGCCAATATATGTCATTCTTAAAAAAGACGAATATCTGGCGAAAATGAACATCATACTCTCTGACCAAACTAAGTTCCAAAGGGTAACGAAGGACACTACAGCCGAATTAAAAGCAAAGGTCAACAAACTGATCGAAACTGTGAACGCCAAGAAATCCGGACTCCACCTGCCAAAGATCATTGGGGAATATAAACCTGGATATGCTTATGGAAATGTCAAGACGCACAAGCCTGGAAACCCACTTCGGCCAATCATTAGCCAGATACCCACACCCACGTACAGACTGGCGAAGCGACTCAACGGCCTGCTGACTCCTTATGTTCCTTGCGCCTTCAGCCTGTAAGTCTCCAAAGGAATTTGTGGACTTACTGCGGGGCGCACGGGCCACAGGGATAAGAGCCTCGTTGGACGTAGAATCGCTGTTTACCAACGTACCTGTGGACGAGACAATCGGAATGATAGCCGACAGAGTGTATCGTGATCCAGCCTGTACTCCTCTTGACATGCCAGAAAGTATTCTGAGGAAACTACTCCAAGCTTGTACTAAAGAGGCACCCTTCTTGAGCCCGGATGGGCACATGTATAAGCAAGTAGATGGGGTCGCCATGGGTTCTCCCCTAGGTGTCCTGTTTGCAAACTTCTACATGGGTACCATCGAGCAAAAAGTCTTAGTCGACATGAACTTGAAACCGGCCATATACTGCAGGTATGTTGACGACATTTTTACACAGGTACCTGATGTCAGACATCTGCAGGAGCTGAAGGAGGCATTTGAGCAGAGTTCCATGCTGCGTTTCACTTACGAGACGGAAAAGGATGGGAAGCTGCCTTTTCTAGATGTAACAGTCATGGAAAAGGGCGGAGGTTTCCACACTGCAGTCTACACTAAGGAAACAAACATAGGAATGTGCCTAAATGCCAACAGCGACTGCCCTGACAGGTACAAGAAGAGTGTTGTTAACGCATACGTCGACCGTGCTCTCAGCCACAGCTCAGAATGGAAGCAAGTCGACGAAGAACTCTGTAGGGTAAGGCAGGTCCTAGTCAATAACGGCTTCTCCAATGGTTTCATCGAAGACATCATAAGAAGGAAAGTGAAAAGCCATGCAACCTCCGAAGAGACAACTAACACAACACCTATACCCCCTATTAGACTATTTTACAGGAACTTCTTTTCCACAGCTCATAAAACGGAGGAAAGGGTCCTGAAAGATATTGTTAATAGAAACGTTATCCCTACAGACAAAAATCAGAGGATACAACTGACGATTTACTATAAAACCAGAAAAACGGCCAGCCTACTCATGAGAAACTCTCCAGACACAAAACAGAACGCTTTAAAAGAGACTAACGTTGTCTATGCCTTCAAATGCCCACTTGGGGACTGTAAGCTCCAAAAAAACCAGTATATAGGCAAGACAACAACATCTCTTTCTAGGCGTTTAACGATGCATAAGCAACAGGGCTCCATTAAGGAACATATAATCTCTTCCCATAACCAAACCATCGCCAGAGAAATCCTAGTAAACAACACAGAAATCATCGATAGATACAGCGATAGCAGGCGGCTTGACGTTTGCGAGGCACTACACATCAAGAAGTCAACACCAGCAATCAACAGCCAATTATTGCACAACTATATTCTACCCACCTCAAGACTCCGCTCCAATATAGAAGCATCAAGAAATATGGACCAATAGGCTTTCTACAAACACTTCTATTCAATATCCATTGTTTCTGTTCTGTCTTGTGTTGATACTTTTAATACCCTATTAATATCCCCTATTGTTCTGTCTTGTGTTAATGCCACATCACCCTTCCCACCTCACTCAAATGTAGATATAAAATCAGAGAAACGCAAGTTCTAATCAGTTGTGTATTTGTGAAGTCTTTGAAAATGTAATAAGTTTTACGAAACGCGCCCGTGTCGCGTCAGACTAGAAATAAAAATGAATTTTGGAGAAGTGATTTTTGATTTACCTCCAACAGTGAAGCGTAATGTACGAAAGATTGAGAAAATTCGTGTTAGAATTATTAATCTTACTTTTTCGGTCATATTTAATAACATATGTATATATATATATATATATATATATATATATATATATATATATATATATATATATATATATATATATATATATATATATATATATATATATATATATATATATATATATATATTTTGGTAGCAGTCTTTCCTGTAGACATATATTATTAAATATGACCGAAAAAGTAAGATTAATAATTCTAATTCGATCCCAGACGCCAGCGAGAAACAATGGGCCTAGTTTCTTTCACCCTATTCCCCTGTTACCTAGCAGTAAAATATGTACCTGGGTTTTAGTCAGCTGTCACGGGCTGCTTCCTGGGGGTGGAGGCCTGGTCGAGGACCGGGCCGCGGGGACACTAAAAGCCCCGAAATCCGGTCCATCTAATTACCACAAGCTACACAAGCTTCAGAAAGCTTCCTGGCAATACGTTAGTAATGAATAAATATGATATATTTACTCATTATAATGTTAGTGATGAATGTACAACACGAAAAAACATAATTTTAATCTGAAAAATTATCTTTTTTTAAAGAAATTAGACGAAAATAAAAAGCTGGTGACGCCAAATCAAGTCGACGATCCAACCTTCGGTTAGGTTTGGTTTGGTTAAGTTAGGTTAGGTTAGGTTAGGTTAGGTTAGGGTAGGTTAGGATAGGTTAGGTTAGGTTAGGTTAGGTTAAGTTAGGCCAGCCTAACCTAACATATCATATTTATTCATTACTAACGTATTGCCAGGAAGCTTTCTGAAGCTTGTGTAGCATGTGGTAGCTTGTGGTAATTAGACGGACCCTCGAGATCATCTCAAGATCTCAAGATAACCCACATCGCCTCATGTTCCAGTCGCCACCACCGCCACCATCCTGCCACCCATGCATCAAATATTGTGCTAGACTGGAGTTCTGCCATCAACCACTACTCTAGGCTAACGTCTCAGAAGTAAGGGTCAATATTTTCCTGTGAGAACGCTAATTCATCAGTGAGGAAAAGGGAAGCTTGCCGCGCCAGCCATTTTTGAATCTCGCACCCACGTGGGGACGTGCACCACCAACACCACCCTCGGCACTCAAGCCGACAGCATCAAGCTTTGTGAGTGATCATCGTATGTGTTGTATTGTTCCTTGAGAATAATTGGTGGACTGCAATTGTTTGACTAAGTGTCGCCACCAGCATACACACCTCGCCACCTCTCACCATCGCCACCAGCCCCCTGCTACATCATTTTGTGTGAACTTCTACCTAGCAAATCGTGCTTCCTTCGCCATCATCGTCGTCGTCAGAATTTATCTTCACGCTCCCAACATCAATTCCTAGTGTGGGGTCTCCTGAGCTTTGCGCCACTGTCGCTAGGAGCACTGCCGTCGCACCAGATTGTAAACAAACCCTCGCATGTGCCTCTTCACACGCCGTGTCGCCGTTTTTTCGTGTTGGCCACTGTTATATTGCAAATCCTGCAGACCTGAGTTAAGTAATTAAGAGCTAAGATATCGTGTGCTATGTTTTAAAGAGGTTTAACGTAAATATATCCACAATATCTTATGAATTAACCATTCAGTGACTTGTTAAATATTGGAGCTGGTTCAGTACTCCACTCCCCACAGTTTCCCTGAGTGATTTCAACATTCATGCGTCTCACAGTAATTTCATTGTGCATTAATTGTGTTGATAGTGTTTTTAGCAAATTCAAAGTCAAGAGAAGTAAGAAATTCTTATTTTAGTAGCAGTTAAGGATTTGTATAATATAATTTCTTTTAATTCCTCCAGGCCTAAAATTGAAATTTATTCCTTCAACATTTCATATTATAATTTTTACCATAGCAGTTATACACATATGTATCCAGTTTATGTGCTACATCCATATTTCTTGCATTGCCACTTGTTGTGTTGAATCATTTTAATGAAATTTTGCAATTGCACTTTCCAGTTTTTATTCTAAATTGCTGTGCTTAGCCTGGTTTAATTAATTTACATGCTTCTAATTCCAGCCATTTTCATGAAAGATTGCTTATTTAATTCATAATTTTGCTTGTTCTTAATTATTTGTTGCCTAGCCCAATTTAATAATTTTATTTCTGCCATTTTCTTACTTTAGCCAAGTTGATATTTTTTTGAGTGTTTATCTTTGTGTATACCATTTCTGATGCCTGGTGCACTTAATTATAATCTGCGTTCAAACATTCCTTCCATGGCTGTGACAATGCCTACTACTGTTGAAACCCCCTCCGACTCAATGGGAGCAGTTGCTCATCCCAATGTACAGAGGTCAGCTCAGGAAATGGCTATTCCTCTTTTTGTTGGTGAATCCCGCTTATTAGAGTCATGGTTAAGTAAAGTTGAAGCAAAAACAGTTGCACGTTTTTCCAAGCCTACTGATGCTGAATACTTAGCAATTGCACGGCCAGCTGTGGACACAACCAAAGGTGATGCACGTTTTGTTGTTGATGAGAAAGCCATTGTTAGCCTCAGTCTTAGTCTGAATTTAAGGATTTCTTTCACCGTCGCTTTGTAAACAAAGGAGACCTCGACCCGTATAGGTTAGTCAAAAAAATTGCCAATGCCACCATGCAGCCTGGTGAATCGTTTAATGCGTTTACTAGCCGTCTCGATCAGTATCTGTATGCCTTAGTGTCTGCTATGAATAGTTCGTCTTGATTAGATAAAGACAATAATCTGTCCCCTGAGGGTATGGCCAAGATGATAGCGTTTGGGACTTTAATGCATTTTGCCCCGAGCATACTAAACCGATCATTGAGCAACAAAATTTTGGAGTTAAACATGAAATTGGTGAAGTGTTTGAGGCTATTAACAATGCCGCCGATAAACTAGCTCCCCGAAGTGCTCAACTGTTGCCACCCGCTGATACTGTAAATGTAGTAGCAAGCTCTCTGCATCCTCCCACAAACTCTCAAAACTCTTTGTCGCAGAATCGTACCCATTCTTGTAGCTCCCAGTCAAATTCGCCGCCTCATAAATTGCCGAAACGCCATAGTACACAACCATCCACTCCCTCATGTTGGCATTGTGGTAAGAGTAACCACCTCGCAAGGGACTGTTGGTCCGCCCCTAGGTCCTCACCCCCTAGACAATTCTCTCGTCCCCTCGTCAATCTAATTATTCTAGGCTCCCATATTGCAAATACCATAAACAAGTTGGTCACCACACCGCGGATTGTAGAGCTAGGCAAAGGACATCCCCACCTCGTAATTTCCACGGTCAGTCTTGACGAGACGCACAGCGTCCAAGACATTATCAGAACTCACGTAATTACAACTCCCAGCTCAGCTATAATGCAACTTCGAATTATAATGCTCGGTCACAGAATGCTGGAGTTCAGAATGTCCACTCCATGTCGTCGGGAAACCCCCAAGGCCATCCGCTAACCAATTCAAGCTAGCCAATCCTAGTGCCCTCCCTGTGTATTCAGTAGCTACCCAAAATAGATTTGGACACTTGACAGAGGAGGACACTGACTCTAGACCAGTTGTAGATGTTGATGGAACCACAGTGAATTTGACACAGACGAGACGCAGATATCCCAGACAACATAAGTCACAAGTAGTAACTTGTCCAGTCTCAAGTGATGGTCCTCTTGTCTCAGCCATTGTCCATGGTAGAGTTTTAAAAGTTTTTCTTGACTCAGGTGCAAAAGTTAATATTGTCAAGCCTTCAGCTCTTAGAGACATTGAAAGTAAGCACCCTACTACTTTAAAACAGTCACACATACCTTTTCTAAGTGGTATTTCAGGAAATAAAGTAAAAGTTCAGGGTGAAATTGACCTCCCACTCAAGTTAAATGATGTCACATTGTCTATAACATGTTTAGTTGTTGACATTATTCATTTTCCTGGAGACATTCTCTTAGGTTTGCACACCATGATTGATGAAAATATTAGAACAAAGGTAACTGCAAAAGGCCTATTGGCCCATACGAGGCAGCTCCTATCTATAACCACCCAATCCCACTCATATACTTGTCCAACCCGTGCTTGAAACAATCGAGGGACCCCACCTCCACCACGTTACGCGGCAATTGGTTCCACAAATCAACAACACTGTTACTGAACCAGTATTTACCCAAGTCTTTCCTAAATATAAACTTATCCAATTTATACCCATTGTTTCGTGTTCTGTCTTGTGTTGATATTTTTAATACCCTATTAATATCCCTTAAGTTATGTCCATTCATCCACTTGTAAACCTCTATCATGTCACCCCTAACTCTTCGCCTTTCCAGTGAATGCAACTTAAGCTTTGTTAATCTTTCTTCATATGAAAGATTTCTAATTTGGGGAATTAACTTAGTCATCCTACGTTGGACACGTTCAAGTGAATTTATATCTATTCTATAATACGGCAACCAAAACTGAACTGCATAATCTAAATGGGGCCTAACCAGAGCAAGATAGAGCTTAAGAACCACACCAGGTGTCTTGTTACTAACGCTTCGATTAATAAATCCAAGTGTCCTATTCGCCTTATTACGAACATTCATGCATTGATCCTTTTGTTTTAAATTCTTACTAATCATAACTCCCAGATCCCTTTCGCAATCTCAACACCATCTAGCTCGTATCTTGTAACTCTATCATCATTACCTAGCCTCAGAACTTTACATTTATCAGCATTAAACTGCATTTTCCAATCCTTTGACCATTTCAAAACCCTATCTAGATCAACTTGAAGTGATAGTGAGTCCTCCTCCGAATTAATTTCCCTACCGATTTTCGTATCATCGGCAAATTTTGCAAATGTTGCTACTCAAACCTGAATCTAAATCATTTATATATATTATAAACAACAGAGGTCCCAGGACAGAGCCCTGAGGTACTCCACTAACAACATTATCCCACTCTGACTTAACCCCATTTATACTAACTCTCTGTTTCCTTTGGAATAGCCTTGCCCTAATCCAACTTAATATAGCACCCCCAATACCATGAGCTTCTATTTTTTTAATTAGTCATTCATGTGGTACTGTATCAAAAGCTTTGCTAAAGTCAAGGTACACAACATGACAATCCTTACCACTGTCAACTGCCTCAACTATGCTGGAATAAAAAGTTAACAAATTAATAATTGCAAATTAAATTGCAAATATTGCATTGTTTCCCCATCGTTGGAACAGTAGTATCAAAGACCACGTCATACCCTTTTGTAGCATGTATCGACAGGGCCATGAGTTCAACCTCCAATCAGACTATGTTAATTTTGTTGACACCCGCCTTGCTAGCGTAGGTTTGTCAGATCCTTGTCGTGGTAGCATACCCGAGAAAACAGGCACTCGAATGCAGCATCGTAGTTGTGCAGTTGTTAAGGAGAATGAGTATCGGGACTTTCTGGAAGGGGACGCCCTAACGGATTCTCGTTGTCTCGCTCGCCTGGCAGCTTCCATATCTGAAGTCAGGGGTCCCAAGGCTACTGGCAAGGTGCTGCACCCTCATTCTCTCACCAGAATAAGAGTTAAGGTTCAGGGAGTGCCTGAGTTGTCGGATGTGATTGCGGAAAGTGAAACATGTAAAGTGAATGGTACGTTTGTTGAACCCTCCTGGCATACAGTGCAGGATGGTACTGTTACATTGTATATTGCAAACACTAGTAATGCCGACATCCATCTCCAGTCTGGCACCCATGTTGTAGATTTTGCCCATTACTCATTACCGGTGCAAGTTGTGGATGATGTCTCCATGGATCATACTGTTTGTATTCTCACACCAGGAGAACAGGGATCTCAGCCAGAGGTGCAAGCACTACACCTCAGTCCTACTGATTTTCCTGACTCTGTGGCTCAGCTTTTGGAAATTTTGAACAGGAATAGAGCCGTTGTTGCTCTACTAGGAGAAAAGTTAGGTCTCACTCCTCTTATTACACATAAAATCCCCCTTGAACAAGGAACTACGCCTATTTATGTACCAGCTTACCGTCTTCCCCATTCTCAGAGAGCAGAAGCCGATAGACTTATAGAGGAAATGTTACAGAGTGATGTAATTGAATCGAGTAATTCGCCATGGAACGCTCCATTGATTCTTGTACCAAAGCGAGATGGGTTTTGGAGACCTGTAATCGATTATCAGAAGCTTAACAGAGTAACGATACCTGATCGTTTCCCACTTCCAGTTCTAAATGATTTGTTGCAAAGTATTGGTCGAAATAAAGTATTCTCAATGTTAGATTTGTTGCAGGGATTCTGGCAAATCCCCCATGATGAGGAAAGTAAACAATTGACAGCCTTTAGTACTCCCAATGGTCATTTTCATTTCAAAAGAATGCCATTTGGTTTGCGGAGTAGTCCAATAACCTTTTCATGGCTCATGACAAATCTATTTCGTAGATTGATAGGAAGTACTCTTCTAGTTTACCTTGATGATCTCATAATCATGTCGCAAGATGTTCAGACTCATTTCCAGAACCTTGAGAAAGTACTTGCAAAGCTCGCTGAAGCTAATTTTAAAATATAGCTTGCAAAATGTTCATTTTAAAAGGAGAAGATTAATTTCCTACGTCATACAGTTACACCTTCAGCTATTACATTGAATGAATCAAAAATTATTGCTGCCCGTGATTTTCCAACGCCTCGTACCGCAGAAGCCGTAAGACAGTTCACAGGTCTTGTAGGATTTTATTGTTCATTTATTGCTTGATTCTCTATTATAGCCGCTCCACTTTACAAGTTGCAAAGAAAAGATGAACCCTTTGTTTGGGGAGGGGCCCAGGATCAGTCATTCAAAAAACTCAAGGCAGCCTTGATTTCATCACCTGTCTTTAGGTACCCAGATTTTTCTAAACCTTTTACGTTGGTTACAGATGCTAGTGACATAGGTCTAGGAGCTGCATTACTTCAAACAGAAGGTCACAGAGATTACGCAATAGCTTATGCAAGCTGAACATTATCTAAAGAAGAGCAAAATTATAGTACAACAGAACGAGAAGCCTTGGCAGTTGTCTGGGCACTTACACATTTCAAGGATACAATTTATAATTACCCAGTTCATGTTCTTACAGATCACCAACCATTAATTCCCTTGTTCATAAATAAGAATCGAATTGGAAAGTTTGCTAGATATTTGCTCACAATTCAAGAATTCAATCCCACATTTGGTTATATTCCAGGAAAGCAAAATGTTGTAGCTGATGCGTTTTCTCGACACGTAGCTGCAATTCAGTTAAATTACCCAGCATTAGATGCTACAGTAGTCGAGACGGAACAGAGACAAGACCCCATATGGGCACCCGTCATTAAATTTTTGATTAAGCAAGACACTCGCCCGATTTATAAACCGCCAGTACCATTGAAAGAATTAGTGATGTTAAACAATTTACTGTGTAGAGTAGTAAAGCTAAAGACAGCCCCGAGGAAATGTTGTCAGTTAGTTGTTCCAGCTGTCCTGGTACCATCTGTGTTAAAAATTATCCATGATGCTCTCGCAAATGCACATCCAGGAAAGGATCGTACACTCCAACAAGGTCAGTCAGTCAGTCAGGTGCAGTCACAGTGAGAGGTTGAGTTAGCTGGATTGTAGTAACATTATTATTGTAATAATGGAAGGATTAGTGAAGGATTTGGTGAGTCTGGTTGGAACCCTGAGAGCAGAGATGGATTCCCTGTGGGAGGAGGTACGACCGCTGAGACTTCGGGAGGAAACGAAGGAAATGACCAGTGTTGACGGGACCTCATCGTAAAGAGTCGTGAAGGACAGGGGTCTTAAGAAGACCTTGACAAGGCCGCCTACAGACGCCCTAAGGACAGCAAATTCATTTGCCGTGTTGGAGGACGAGTGTTGTGGTGAGCCTGCAGTTCACTCGGAATGGAAATCAGCGAGGAGCGGCGGAGCGCAGGCCCCTCAGGCTGCTCATAAAGTTAAGGAGGTACCGAAGCGAATTTTGGTTGTGGGAGATTCCCAGGTGAGGTATTTAGACAGAACGTTTTGTGCCAGAGATAGGGGGAACAGATTAAGGGTTTGCTATCCGGGAGCTGGAATTGGTGATATAGTTGGAAACATGAATGATATTATGATGGGAAATGGGAACAAACCCATTATTTGTATTAGTGCAGGGGGTAATGATGTTGGGTGAGTTAGGAGTGAGGAACTAATACAGAGATTCAGGACAGCCATTGAAATAGTTAGGAGCAAGGGAGGAATCCCGATCATATGTGGCATTCTTCCAAGAAAGGGAGTGGGAAATGAATGGATGTCGAGGGCACTTGGTGTCAATTGCCGGCTGGAAAGATATTGCAAATCAAATGCAATATCTTTCATAGACAACTGCGAACACTTCTATGGAAGAAATGAAATGTATGATCGTGATGGGGTGCATCTATCGAGGGCTGGGGTTGTTGCTGTTGCGAACTCGTTGGAACCAGTGGTTAGAGGTGTTTGTTTCTGTTTAAACTGTTAGTAGATAGTGGTATGGGAATTGATTTGGAGGAAGGAGGTAATAAAAGTATGTGTTCGTGGGAGAAAAGAATTGGCAAAATGATCAGGGAAAGAAAAGGGCCTCAAAATAATAATTCACTTAGGGAATATTACACTAACAGTAGAAGTCTAAGAAATAAAATTAACGAATTAAATGCTCTTGTCTGCACAGAAAAAGCAGATATTATTGCACTTACCGAAACGTGGAGGAATGTAGAAAATAGAGAACTATTAGCTGAATATCAAATAAATGGATTTAAACTATTTCACAGAGGTAGATATATTAGACGAGGAGGGGGAGTAGCCATATATGTTAGGGACAATTTGAAATGTAGTCTCAAAAGGGGAATCAAAACTAAGCCACACACAGAAACTATTTGGATAGAATTAAACGAAAAAGCAAATAATATTATAATAGGAGTTATATATAGGCCACCAAATTTAGACAGAATGGAAGCAAAGTATCTATGGGATGAAATATCTAGAGCATCTAGATCTAACAGTATTTTTGTCATGGGTGACTTTAATTTTAGTGGAATAAACTGGGTAAACAAAACAGGGAATAGTGAAGCAGAAGATTTTCTAGCATTAATTGGCGATTGCTTTCTTACGCAACACATTAAGGAACCAACGCGGGAAAATAATATTTTAGATTTAGTGTTAACTAACAGGGAAACACAAATTTATGACATCGAAATAGGGAGTGAGCGAGGGAACAGTGATCACAAAGTAATCAGATTTAGCATAGAATGGAATAGACCTGTAGGAGAAAATTCTGTTTAAGTGCCAGATTTTCGAAAAGCTGATTTTAATAGCCTAAGAAATTTTTTGGGTCAAATAGATTGGAAAGTCTTGGGTATGGGGTGTGGGCCGGTCTTGGAGCGAGACATGAACCCAGCGATAGGTGACGTAAAAGGGGATTTCGATATGGATTTAAATTAATATATAACTTATTTAAGAATATTCTAAACAAAGCACAGGAACGTAGTATACCATACAAATTGAATAGATCGAATACTAATGACCCAAAGTGGATAACAAATAATTTAAAGAACCTTATAGGTAAAAAGAGAGCTTGGTACAATAGGATTAAGAATGGGGAAGTCAGTTTAGAACAGGAATTCATACAACTGGTTAGAAATGTTAAAAAAGAGATTAGGAAAGCAAAAAGAAACTATGAATTTCGCATAGCAGAGCAAGCAAAGTCAAATCCTAAAGGGTTTTTTCAGTTAAATCGAACTAAGACTAGGGAAAGGATAGGTCCATTAAAATCTGAGACAGATCAAATAACGGATAATGACAAGGAGATGAGTAGTATTTTTAACAAATATTTTATATCTGTATTTACTAAAGAAGAACTTAACAATATGCCTTCAGCCGAACAAGTCTATGTGGGTGGGGATGAGGACAGGTTGACTAGTTTAGCAGTTACCAGGGAGGATGTAATTATACAATTAGAAAAACTAAAACCAAACAAATCCCCAGGGCCGGATGAAGTGTTTGCCAGGGTGCTTAAAGAATGCAAAGAGGAGCTTTCCGAGCCACTGTCTACCATATTTAATAAATCAATATAGTCAGGCAGAGTGCCAGAGTCATTGAAGGTAGCTAATGTGGTACCAATTTTTAAGAAAGGAGATAGATCACTTGTGTCAAACTATCGGCCAATTAGCCCAACGTCTATTGTGGGAAAGTTACTTGAATCAATAATTGCAAATACAATTCGTCTTCATCTTGAAAAACATAAATTAATAAATGAGTCGCAACTTGGTTTTACAAATGGCCGTTCATGTTTAACAAATTTGCAAACTTTTTATTCCAGCATAGTTGAGGCAGTTGATAGTGGTAAGGATTGTAATGTTGTGTACCTTGACTTTAGCAAAGCTTTTGATACAGTGCCACATGAAAGACTAATTAAAAAAATAGAAGCTCATGGTATTGGGGGTGCTATATTAAGTTCGATTAGGGCATGGCTATTCCAAAGGAAACAGAGAGTTAGTATAAATGGGGTTAAGTCAGAGTGGGATAATGTTGTTAGTGGAGTACCTCAGGGCCCTGTCCTGGGACCTCTGTTGTTTATAATATATATAAATGATTTAGATTCAGGTTTGAGTAGCAACATTTGCAAATTTGCCGATGATATGAAAATCGGTAGGGAAATTAATTCGGAGAAGGACTCACTATCACTTCAAGTTGATCTAGATAGGGTTTTGAAATGGTCAAAGGATTGGCAAATGCAGTTTAATGCTGATAAATGTAAAGTTCTGAGGCTAGGTAATGATGATAGAGTTACAAGATACGAGCTAGATGGTGTTGAGATTGTGAAGTCGGATTGCGAAAGGGATCTGGGAGTTATGATTAGTAAGAATTTAAAACAAAAGGATCAATGCATGAATGTTCGTAATAAGGCGAATAGGACACTGGGATTTATTAATCGAAGCGTTAGTAACAAGACACCTGGTGTGGTTCTTAAGCTATATCTTGCTCTGGTTAGGCCCCATTTAGATTATGCAGTTCAGTTTTGGTCGCTGTATTATAGAATGGATGTAAATTCACTTGAACGTGTCCAACGTAGGATGACTAAGTTAATTCCCCAAATTAGAAATCTTTCATATGAAGAAAGATTAACAAAGCATAAGTTGCATTTACTGGAAAGGCGAAGAGTTAGGGGTGACATGATAGAGGTTTACAAGTGGATGAATGGACATAACAGGGGGGATATTAATAGGGTATTAAAAATATCAACACAAGACAGAACACGAAACAATGGGTACAAATTGGATAAGTTTAGATTTAGGAAAGACTTGGGTAAATACTGGTTCAGTAACAGGGTTGTTGATTTGTGGAACCAATTGCCACGTAACATGGTGGAGGTGGGGTCCCTCGATTGTTTCAAGCGCGGGTTGGACAAGTATATGAGTGGGATTGGGTGGTTATGGATAGGAGCTGTCTCGTATGGGCCAATAGGCCTTCTGCAGTTACCCATGTTCTTATGTTCTTAAGTATTTTTGGCCGAAAATGGCTAAGGAGATTGCTCATTATGTTGATGGATGTTTAACTTGCTTACAGCACAAAGGACATGTTTCTAATCCAATTCAGGTGTACCCAGCAACTAAAGCTCCTTCGGAACGAGTATCGATGGATTTATTGACAAATTTTGCTGAAACAGAGAAAGGAAACAAACATTTGCTTGTAATGGTTGATAATTTTTCACGGTATTGCGAACTAGTTCCTATCCTGAACAAAACAGCAGAAACTATAGCCAGTGCATTCCATGACCAAATAATTTGTAGATTTAGTATGCCTAAAGTAATACTTTTAGATAATGGTCCTGAATTAAGTAATAGTATTTTAACTAGCTTGTGTGATTTATATAACATTAAAAAATGTAGTATCATGCCATATCATCCAGCAAGTAATGGACTAGCCGAACGTACTAACAGGAAAGTGTTAGAGGCCTTGAGAGTCACTTTGAATTTTGATAACAACAATTGGGATGATTTTATACCCTTAATTCAGTGTGCTATAAATTCGTCAATTAATGTTTCTACAGGTGACACATCTCGTGCTATTCTTTATGTTAAAGATATGATCCTCTCTAATGAATTGATTAACGTACCTCCTACTCCCTCATATAACGAAGATGATTTTGTTCAAGTGGAGCATAGAAAAATGCAACTGGTATTCAAGAAAATACGAGAACAACTGTCCAAAGCTACAGCCAAGTTCACTCTAGCAAGGAATGCACGAGCTAAACCCAGTAAAATAACTATCGGATCTGTAGTAATGATACTAAACCAACACAGGTCTGGCCCTATGAACAAGTTAACTAAGAAATTTTTGGGTCCATATAAGGTAACCGAGCTTATCAAAGGTAACAAGTACAGACTTAAGAACTTGGTAACAGGAGAGTATATAAATGAACATTTAGTCCACATGAAGTTAGCTAAAATGGCTGTTGACAAGACTGGTGAGGAAAATGACAATGAACTTACCCAGACAGATACTCCTTCTCAGACACCACCTTCAGTGGTTGACAGACCACTTGATGTTCAGCAACCCCATACTAGCACTTATAATCTTAAATTATATGTGCTCGTTTTTACATTATAAGACCTCTCGTTTCAACCGTGCACTCAACACATGTCCATTTGCTAGATGTTAACGAGGTTATCTCTCAAGATGATAGTTTGTCACATGAAGTTTCAACTGTTCCTTACCTTCAGTCAGAGCCAGAGTTGTATAGTGCTCTGGACGAGCTAGGTGTAGATATCCGCAGAATTTATAATTGAGTGCACTCTGCAGTAATTCTGTTTTGCTTTGCAAAATTCATTTGTAGTATTTCCACCACATTTGTCTTACTATTACCATTATATATATTTATATATACATATATATATATATATATATATATATATATATATATATATATATATATATATATATATATATATATATATATATATATATATGTGTGTATATCACGAAAATAAACAAGTGATTAAGAATGTGACAATGATATATATATATAGATATATATATATGATATAGATGATATAGATATATAGATGATATAGGTTTTTGCTTTTGATTTCGCATATGAGAAGAAATATTTTGGATTTTTCTTTATTTCCTGAATTGCTTTCTGTTCTAACTGCCTTTCTTCAGTTTCATATGAGTGTTTCAATTTCCGCTCGATTTCCTCAATCTCCCTATTTAAATTATTCCTTCTTTGACGGGAAATTCGTGTCTGCATAAGCAGTTCCGTTATTTTTTTTCCTCCGTTTATAGTGTCGTCTGCGTTCTCTTTCTACGTTAGATCTCTTTCTGGCTTTCCTCAAAGGAACATGTTTCAGACAGACTTGATACGCTTCTGAAGTAAGTTTTTCTATTCCTTCTGTAGGACTTGTATTATTTAGAACAGTTCCCCATGGAATGTTTGTAAGTTCCCTGTTTATTATCTCCCAGTCTATCCTTTTATTATTAAAATTGAATTTACTGAATAGCCCCTCTCGCTTTATCAACGTTTTAGGTCTATTCTGAGTATTGATGGTCGTTTGCACTTCAATGAGTTTGTGATCTGAGTATGTGGTATCTGATATCGTAATGTCTCTGATAATGTCTTCATTGTTCGTAAAGACCAGATCTAGAATATTTTCATTTCTCGTTGGCTCCGATATCTGCTGATTGAGTGAAAATTTGTCACAGAATCTAAGTAGTTCTCTAATCTGTGGTTGGTTAGGTCCTGATAGATTTCCTGGTATAATATTATTGTTTGCTATTTTCCACCTGAGACTAGGCAAGTTGAAGTCACCTAGGAAAATAATATCAGGTATCGGGTTCTCCAAATTATCAAGGCTATTCTCTATTTTGCTTATCTGTTCTGTGAATTCCTCAGCCGTTGCATCTGGCGGTTTGTATATTAGTATAATCACTAAATTTATTTTCTCTATTTTTAATCCCAGTACCTCTACCACCTCATTTGTAACGTTTAGGAGCTCCGAGCATACAAGGTCTTCCCTAATATACAGACCCACTCCTCCATGTGACCTAATTTTCCTATCACACCTGTATAGGTTATATCCTGGAATCCAGATCTCACTGTCCAACAATTCCCCTGCATGGGTTTCTGTGAAAGCTCCAAATACTGCATTTGACTCCGTGAGGAGGCCATTTATGAACTGTACTTTGTTGTTTGTTCTTGTTTTCAGTCCTTGTATGTTGGCAAAGATGAATGAGGTTACTCTATTAGTGATAGTTTGAATGGGAGACTTTTTCGGCACGTCCATTAATCGTGGACATAATGAGTTTGTTCTGACCAGTACTGATTGTTGTAGGGCAGTTTTCTGTCGTAGTTGTAGTTCCCTTTCGGTGGGTAATTGTATCTGTAATTCTGGAATGCCAGTGGATCTGGCATCCAGTTCCATACACTCTCCATGCTGCTCCTTTTGAATTCTCTGCCGGTCTGGTATAAAAAATTTATAGAGTTTCCTCCAAATTCATTATCCTGCTTGCCACTCTTTAACGACATGACAAGGGAGGAGAGAAGGAAAGCTGCAGAAGCAAGGAGGCGCAGAGAAAAGGATGGGGGATATGGGAGCTACAGGACTCAGCTCAGTGTCTCCAGGAACTTCAGAGGGGAGTGGGAATCCCCCCATACCAGCAGGCCAGCACCCCCAGGGAGGATTGTAACAGAAACATCAAACCAACCAACCCCTTTGTCATCCCTCACCAATCACCTGCACCTCCCCAGACAGTACAGTCCCCCTTCAGACCTTGCCCCCCATGTTTCCCCATGCCCTTCTTCTTTCCCAACCTCTACCCCAGATCCTTACTGTTCCTACACCCCATGCCCTTCCCTGTTTCTCCAGCCTGAGCCCTTCCCAGTTACCCCACCCCAAGCTCTCCTCCCTACCCCACCCCCTCCCTCCCGGCCCACCCTTCCCAGGCACCCCTCCCTCCCCAATCCCTGACCTCCCTGTCAACCCACCCTTAGTCTACCCTGCATACCCCAACCCGTGACCTCCCACCACATACCCCTCCAGGTCCCCCATCCCATATCCCAACTAACCCCCAACCCCGGACCCCCCTCAGCCACATCACGTTAGACCACCTAGCTCCCCTGTTCCAGATCCACCCAGCCCCCTCACATCCCAGATTCCCAAGGTCCCCCATCCTAGGTTCACCAATCCCAGATATCCCTTGCCCTCCAACTACAGTGGAATCAAGAGAAACTATGAATGGACCGAAGAGAGTCAGCTTCAATGTCATGTACTCGAAAATAGATGGGATTACAATCAAGGCTAGTGAGCTTAGGGAAAGAACACAAGACGTAAACCCAGATGTAATTGGTCTCACAGAAACAAAACTCTCAGGAATCATAATGAATGCGGTGTTTCCCCAGGACTACACAGTAATAAGGAAGAGAAGGAAGGAAAGGGAGGAGGCGGAGTGGCTCTACTGATGAGAAAGAAATGGAGTTACAAGGAGATGGTTATTCCAGGCTGCGAAGGGTTCAGAGACTTCATAACAGGCACCATGATGATGGGAGGATCAAGAGTAGTAGTAGCAGTGATATATAACCCACCATCAAATGAAAGAAGACCCAGGCAAAAGTATGACAGAAACAACATGGCAGTTAACATTATCATTGAGAGAGCAGCCACTGCTGCCTGTAGAAACCGATCCCATCTGCTCATCATGGGGGACTTTAATCATGGAAGGATAGACTGGGAAAACAGAGAACCACATGGAGGTGATGAAACATGGAGAGCGAAACTGCTAGAGGTGACGGCTAGAAACTTTTTAAGTCAGCATGTCAAGGGTCCCACGAGAATGAGAGGCAATGATGAACCAGCAAGACTCGACCTAGTATTCACTATGAACGATTCAGACATAAGGGAAATCGATCTTGAAGCCCCCGTGGATATGGCTGATCACAGTGTACTGTTGTTTGAATATCTGGTCGAAGAAGGGTTAATGTACTCAAGCAAGGGACCAGAAAGCAAGAGGCCAGAATTCCGGAATGGAAACTATGAGGAGATGAGAAAATTCCTAACTGAAATAGCTTGGGAAACAGAGCTCAGAGGAAAGACGATTCAAGATATGATGGACTACATCACACATAAGTGTAAGGAGGCAGTAGACAAGTTCGTCCCAGTCCAAAAGGAAAAACTGAAACGGAGATAAGAAACCCATGGTTTATTAATCAGAGTTGCAAGCTAGCAAAGCAGCTAAGTAAAAGAGCGTGGAGAAACTATAGAAACAATAGAACACTAGAGAGCAGAGAAAGATACCAGAGAGCCAGGAATGAATACGTTAGGGTGAGAAGAGAGGTAGAGAGGCAATACGAAAATGACATAGTGAGCAAGGCAAAGACTCAACCCAAACTGCTGCATAGCCGCCACATCAGGAGGAAAACAACAGTGAAGGAACAGGTAATGAAACTGAGGATAGGGGCAGAAAGATTCACTACAAACGACAAGGAAGTGTGCGAGGAGCTCAATACGAAATGCCAGGAAGTCTTCACACCAGAGCAAGGAGAAGTCCCAGAGATAAGGGAGGGAACATCAACCCAGGCACCACTAGAGGAGTTTGTGATTACCAGTAGGGAGGTGAGGAAGCATCTGCTAGATTTGGACGTGACAAAGGCTATAGGCCCGGATGGAATCTCACCATGGATTCTAAAGGAAGGAGCAGAAGCTCTGTGCCTATCACTCTCCATGGTATACAACAAGTCACTGGTATCAGGTGAATTGCAAAAAATTAGGAAGACGGCCAATGTAGTCCAAATATACAAGAAGGGTGATAGGCAGGAGGCACTGAACTACAGACCAGTGTCCCTAACTTGCATTCCAAGCAAGATGATGGAAAAGATTATGCGAAAAAAGCTAGTGGAACATCTGGAGCAAAGGAACTTTGTAACACAACATCAGCATGGGTTCAGAGATGGCAAATCATGCCTAACAGGATTAATTGAGTTCTATGACCAGACAACAAAAAATCAGGCAAGAGAGAGAGGGCTGGGCAGACTGCATATTTCTGGACTGCCAGAAAGCTTTTGACACAGTATCACATAAGAGACTAGTGCACAAACTGGAGATGCAGGCAGGAGTGATAGGAAAGGTACTCCACTGGATAAGAGAGTACCTAAGCAACAGGACACAGCGAGTCACCGTGAGGGGTGAGGTCTCGGAGTGGCGGGGAGTCACCAGTGGAGTCCCACAGGGATCAGTTCTTGGACATATACTGTTTCTGATATACGTAAATGATCTCCTAGAAGGAATTGACTCGTTCCTCTCAATGTTTGCTGATGATGCAAAAATAATGAGGAGGCTCAAGACAGAGGAGGATAGTATGAGGCTACAAGATGACCTAGACAAACTGAAGGAATGGTCCGACAAATGGCTACTAAAGTTCAACCCAAGTAAATGTAAGGTAATGAAACTAGGAGGCCAGTCACTGGATACCGAATGCGAGATGAAGTCCTTCACGAAACGGACAAAGAGAAAGATCAGGGAGTTGATTTCACGCCAAACCTGTCTCCCGAAGATCACATGAAAAGAATAACATCAGCGGCCTATGCGAGGCTGGCTAACATCAGAACTGCTTTCAGAAACCTGTGTAAGGAATACTTTAGAACCTTGTATACCACATATGTAAGCCCAATCCTGGAGAATGCAGCCCCTGCATGGAGCCCGTATCTAGTCAAGCACAAGACGAAGCTGGAAAAAGTTCAGAGGTATGCCCTAGGCTAGTCCCAGAACTAAGAGGCATGAGTTATGAGGACAGACTACGTGAACTGCACCTCACGTCGCTGGAAGACAGAAGAGCTAGGGGAGACCTGATCACAACATACAAAATTCTCAAGGGAATTGACAAGGTAGACAAGGATGGATTATTTAACACGTGTGGCACACGCACTAGGGGACACAGGTGGAAGCTGAGTACCCAAATGAGCCACAGTGACATTAGAAAGAACTTTTTCAGTGTCAGAGTAGTTAGTAAATGGAATGCACTAGGAAGTGATGTGGTGGAGGCTGACTCCATACACAGTTTCAAATGTAGATATGACAGAGCCCAGTTGGCTCAGAAATCTGTACATCAGTTGATTGACAGTTGAGAGGCGGGACCAAAGAGCCAGAGCTCAACCCCCGCAAGCACAAATAGGTGAGTACACTCACACACACACACACACACACACACACACATACCTGGGGGGATGGCCCTGTTAGCTGAGTGGACACCGCTCTGGACTGGTAATCCTAGGGTCAGAATTTAATCCCCAGTGATGGCAAAAACAAAATGAAAAGAGTTTTTTTCACCCTGATGCCTCTGTTACATAGCAATGAATAGGTAGTTGGGAGTTAGACAGCTGTTACGGGCTGCTTCCTGGATGTGTGTGTGTGTGTTTGAAAAAAAAATTCTTAGTAGGTACTAACAGTCGATTGACTGACAGTTGAGAGGTGGGCCAAAAGAGCAGAGCTCAAACCCCGCAAGCACATCTAAATGAAGACACACAATAACCAACACACAAGTACACCCACACACACACACACACACACACACACAGACCGCCGCCGGTAGGGGACCCACATGATTAGTGAGGTCCGCAGAAATTCGTCAATTTCTCGGGACATTGAAGGAGTATAGAGGCTTGATCATAGTATTTGGCCTCTCGCAGTGTGTAGCTAGCAGGGTGCAACATAGCATAGTCATATCGCTAGAGATAGTGCAAAGAAAACAAAGTGGAGCTAGTGGCATCACCGGTGCATATACAGTGTGGAGGACCGGTGGAGCGACCTGACCTTACGGCCAGCGTGGGACGACCCACCGTGGAACTGCCTGATTGTGTTTGTGGGGTGGTGACTGTGATCAGTGGTAAAGTTAATTAGTGAACTGTAACACAACGATACAGTGACTGACTCCAGAGCTTTGTGTAGATAGAGAAGAACCGCCTTCATAAATCTACTAGCACTTAGTGAATCACCAAGTGGAAGGCGACGACGGAGCACCATCGTCAACCATACATCGTCATTACTCATCTAGTTGTGTGAGCGGAAAGGAAGACTGGTATGTACCCCTCTCTGGTCAATTAATTAGGTGTACAGTGCGAGGTAAAATATTATCAAATTCTTGTTCAGGATAGCATATATATTTAAAATCTCAATGTGGCTCATTTTGGATAGAAGTTAACGCATATGGGAACTCGTGACACACGCACGCACGCCCACATATGTATGCACGCACACACGCATGCACACGCAAAAACGCACACACACATGCACACACAAACGTTCAGTGAGGGAAGAAAGGATTAACACCTTTTGTGGAAAGAGGCAAGACCCCACTATACCCCACCTCCTCTCTTACCCCCAATCTGACCTGATCTGACCTGGTCGCCACCACCACCCCCAGTCCCCCGCATCCCCCTTACACATACTTTCCCTCTCTCTCTCTCCCCCTCTCTCCCACTCTCCCACTCTCTCTCTCTCTCTCTCTCTCTCTTTCTCTCTCTGTCTCTCTATGTCTCTCTTTATCTCTCTCACTCTCTTTTTCTCTATCTCTCTCTCCCCCACCCCGCTCTGCCCTTCTGACAAATCCTATCACGCCACAACTTGGAACAGGGTCAAGCATGACAGCCAGAGGCATCAGGGGAACAGGGAAAAGTTCAGGTGATGAAATGATGGAAATGTTTGCCCAGTTTCTGGAGGACATCAAGAGTGAGATGCAGGAAATGAAGAATGAAAAAGCAACCTAAAAAGAGAGCTGACAGCAGCAAAGGAGGAGATTAGAGCCCTCAAAGAGAACAGTATCGATGCTGAGACTCAGATAACCACCCAGGGAGAAGGTGGTAATAGTATTTTGGAAGAGAATGCCACAATAAAGCAACATTTGCAGAAATGCTAGAAAACAACAACTCTGAAGTAATGTCTGCAGTGATGGTGGTAGCCATGAAAGCAGCCACCTCACACGAAGCGGCACGCTCCACTAGCCAGCTGCTGGAAAGGAAAAGAGCAGTGGTAGCTGTGGGTATTAATGAGCAGGAAGGCTTTAATAGGAATGAGTGGAATGATAAGGACAAAGCGGCAGTGAATGAAATACTGAAGGCACTAGACATGGAAGGGGCTGAGCATAGCATTGAGAAGGTTTTCAGGTTAGGCTGGTAGAAAATAGACCGAGATCTTGTGTTAAAGATAGTGTTTGCAAACGAAAACACAAAGGACACGTTTTCTAACAAAAAAAAAGGCCACCTGCACCATGTGGGAGAATTAAAAAATTTATTCCTCCAGAGGGACATGACGAGGAAGGAGAGGGCCAAGGCGGCAGAAGCAAGGAAGAAGCGTAGGGCGAGAGGGGAAAACCAGGAAACCACAGCTCCCAACACATCACCCCCAGAGGCGAGGGGGGAACCCACAACCAGCTACCCAGTAACAACAGCGGGGAGGGCAACCCCACCACCCTCCTCTGCATAGAAAACCCCCCTTTCCTTCGTCTCCTCCTGCCCTTATCACCCGATACCCTCCCTGTCCCTCCCCCTACACTTAACCCCCACCCCTCATCCCAGTATCCTCTGCAACTCTGGTATCCACCTCACAAATCCTCACACCCATGGCACAACTTCCTCCACCAGCAGAACACTCACCAAGGAGGATATTTGAGAAGGGACAGAAGAAAGTGAGCCTCAAGGCAATGTACACTAACATAGATGGTGTTACAAATAAAGCAAATGAACTTGGAGAATGGGTACTAGAGGAAAACCCAGACATAATAGCTCTCACAGAAACAAAGCTGACGAAAACAATAACAAATGCAGTGTTTCCTCAGGACTATTATGTTATGAGGAAGGAGAGAGAAGGAAGAGGTGGTGGTGGTGTAGCCCTGCTGGAAAGAAAAGGCTGGGATTTTGAGGAGTTGGTTGTTCAGGTATGTGAAGGTTTCAGTGACTACATAATAGTAACAATAACAACTGGAGGGCAAAAAATTATAGTCGTAGTCATATATAATCAACCACCAAATGACACAAGACCAAGACAGGAATATTATAGAAACAATATGGCCACCATTAACATAATAGAGAGAGCAGCTTCAGTTGCTAGCAGGAATGGATCTGGACTACTAATCATGAGAGACTTCAACCATGGGAAGATAGATTGGGAGAACAGCGACCCACATGGAGGACCAGAAACATGGAGAGCTAAGCTGCTGGACGTGGCAACAAGAAACTTTCTAAGCCAGCACATCAAGGATCCAACAAGAATGAGAGGAGAAGATGAACCAGCAATGTTTGATCTGATATTTACCCTAAATGAGTGGGAAATAAGTCAAGATGGAAGCACCCTTGGGAATGAGTGATCACAGTGTTTTGAATTTTGAGTACCTGGCAGAGCTAGGATTTACCCCCCCCCCCCAAAAAAAAAAAAAGAACTAGGAAACAAAAGGCTGGCATACCGACAGGGAAATTATGAGGAAATGAGAAGCTTCCTAAGGGAAATACCTTGGGACAGAGACCTCAGAGCTAAGTCTGTACAAGATATGATGGACTATGTCACCCAAAAGTGTCAGGAGGCAGTATGCAGATACATCCCGGCCCGAAAGGAAAAATCCGAAAAGCAAAAGAAGAATCCATGGTATAATAGGGCATGTATGGAAGCAAACAAACTGAACAAAAGGGCGTGGAGGAACTTCCGGAATAACAGAACACCAGAAAGCAGAGAGAGATACCAGAGAACCAGGAATGAGTATGTCAGGGTGAGAAGAGAAGCAGAGAAAAGTTATGAAAATAATATAGCATACAAAGCCAAGACCGAACCAAAGCTACTCCACAGTCACATCAGAAGGAAAACAACATTGAAAGTACAGGTAGTGAAAATTAGAACAGACGAGGACAGGTAAACAGAGAATGACAAAGAGGTGTGTGATGAACTCAACAAGAGGTTCCAAGAGGTCTTCACAACTGAACAAGGTGAGGTCACTAAACTAGGAGAAAGGGAAGTAAACTACGCGGCCTTGGAACAGTTTGAAATTACAAGAGAGGAGGTCAAGAGACACCTGCTGGATCTGGATGTTAGAAAGGCTTTTGGTCCAGACGGGATCTCGCCATGGGTACTCGCCATGAGTGCAGAGTCACTTTGCTTGCCACTCTCCATAGTGTATAGTAGGTCACTAGAGACGGGAGACCTACCAGAAATAGGGAAGACGGCGAATGTGGTCCCAGTATACAAAAAGGGCGACAGACAAGAGGCACTGAACTACAGGCCAGTGTCCTTGACTTGTATACCATGCAAAATGATGGAGAAGATCGTGAGAAAAAACCTGGTAGCACATCTGGAGAGAAGGGACTTCGTGACAAATAGCCAACATGGGTTCAGGGAGGGTAAATCTTGCCTGACTGGCTTAATAGAATTCTATGACCAGGTGACACAGATTAAGCAAGAAAGAGAGGGCTGGGCGGACTGCATTTTCTTGGATTGTCGGAAAGCCTTTGACACAGTACCGCATAAGAGGCTGGTACATCAGCTGGAGAGACAGGCAGGTGTAGCTGGTAAGGTGCTCCAGTGGATAAGGGAGTACCTAAGCAATAGGAAGCAGAGAGTTACGGTGAGGGGTGAGACCTCGGATTGGCGTGAAGTCACCAGTGGAGTCCCACAGGGCTCTGTACTCGGTCCTATCTTGTTTCTGATATGTATAAATGATCTCCTGGAGGGTATAGATTCATTTCTCTCAATGTTTGCGGACGATGCCAAAATTTTGAGAAGGATTAAGATAGAAGAGGACTGTTTGAGGCTTCAAGAAGACCTAGACAAACTGAAGGAATGGTCGAACAAATGGTTGTTAGAGTTTAACCCAACCAAATATAATGTAATGAAGATAGGTGTAGGGAGCAGAAGGCCAAATACAAGGTATCATCTGGGAGAAGAAATTCTTCAAAAGTCAGAGAAAGAAAAAGACTTGGGAGTTGATATCACGCCAGACCTGTCTCCTGCAGCACATATCAAGAGGATAACATCAGCGGCATATGTTAGGCTTGCCAACATACGAACGGCATTCAGAAACTTGTGTAAAGAATCATTCAGAACTTTGTATACCACATATGTAATGCCAATCCTGGAGTATGCAGCCCCAGTATGGAGTCCATATCTAGTCAAGGATAAGACTAAACTGGAAAAGATTCAAAGGTTTGCCACCAGACTAGTACCCGAGCTGAGAGGTATGAGCTACGAGGAGAGACTACGGGAATTAAGCCTCACTTCGCTGGAAGACAGAAGAGTTAGGGGGGACGTGATCACCACATTCAAGATTCTCAAGGGAATTGATAGGGTAGATAAAGACAGGCTATTTAACACAAGGGGCACACGCACTAGGGAACACAGGTGGAAACTGAGCGCCCAAATGAGCCACAGAGATATTATAAAGAACTTTTTAAGTGTCAGAGTGGTTGACAAATGGAATGCATTAGGTGGTGATGTGGTGAAGGCTGACTCCATACACTGTTTCAAGTGTAGATATGATAGAGCCCAATAGGCTCAGGAATCTGTACACCTGTTGATTGACAGTTGAGACGCGGGACCAAAGAGCCAGAGCTCAACCCCCGCAAACACAACTAGGTGAGTACAACTAGGTGAGTACATGCTCGCATACCCAAACACACACGTCCACCCACACACATACCTCGTACACCTTCCACGCATGGAAGGAGCTGAACTAGACATAGAACAGTTTTTCCGGATTGGCCAGTACAAGAAAGACAAAAAGAGATTGGTCAAGAAAGCATTCAGGAACGAGGCCACCAAAGAGGACATACTAGTAAAGAAGAGCAAAACTGATAAATGCAAGGACTTATAGAGATGTATATGGACATGGACAAGGCCAAGGACGAGATAATGAGGGCAGCAGATGCAAGGAAAAGGCGCAGGGAGAGGGAAGGGAGCCAGGAAACCTCAGCCTCCAACCCAGCAATCCAAGAGGGGAGTGGGGATCCCCAACCCTGCAATTTAGGAACCCCAGAAGGGAATGCAACACCCCAGCCCACCACCCCTTAAAGCCCCCTCCCAGCCCCAGCTCATATCCTTTCTTGCCCCTACACACTGCCCACCATATCACCCAAATCCTCCCTCCCCCTTACCCGCAGTATCCCCTACCTTCCCATCCTCTGGTCTTCATCCTGCCACAAGCAGGCCCAGGCAAGACCTAGGCCCTCCATCGCCTACTCTACCTCCCCCCCAACCCCTGTTAACTGCACCACAGGAGGGCATGCCCTCACCCCAAGCAATCCCTGCTCCCCACTTCAAGCTCTTCCCCCCCCCCCCCTCACCTTCAGGAATTCTTCCTGTCCCAAGCAGACCTGGGCAAGACTTAAGCCCTTTATTCCCCCACTTCACCTCCCCCTGAACCCCTGGCAACTTCCCTACAGGAGGAGGAGCCTTCCCAAGTAGAAATGCCCATGGATCAACTTCCTACACTTGTGGGGGTGAAAATGAGGGTGAAAACTTGAGTTTCACTTGAATTTTCACTTGAGGGTGAAAATGGATATAGGAAAGGGAGCTTCAAGGTAATATTCTCAAACATCGATGGGATTATCAATAAAGCAAGTGAACTGACGGAAAGGGTGCAGGAAGAAAACCCAGATGTAATAAGATTCATGTAAACACAATTGACAGGAGTCATATCAGACGCTGTGTTTCCAAAGGACTACCATATATGAAGGAAAGAAAGGGAAGAGAGAGAAGGTGGAGCAGTGGCCCTGCTGATAAGGTAGGACTGGAGCTTTGGTGAGATGGAAATTCTGGGTTGTGACGGATTCAGAGATTACATAACAAGAACTACGACAATAGATGGACCGAAGATATTAGTGCTAGTCATTTACAACCCTCCACTAAATGACAGAAGACCCAGACAGGAGTTTGATAGGAACAACATGGCAACCAATAATATGATAGAGACCAGTTTCAGTTGCCTTCAGGAATGGCTAAAGACTCTTAATTATGTGCGATTTAAACCATGGAAAGATAGACTGGGAGAATGGGGACCTACAAGGAGGTGCAGATACATGGAGAGCTAAACTCTTGGAAGTGGCAACAAGAACCTTTCTGAGCCAACATGTCAGGGAACCCACAAGAATAAGAGGCAATGACGAACCAGCTAGACTCAACCTGATATACACCATGAATGAGTCAAAAATAAGAGAAGTCAACTTTGATGCCCCCATGGGAATGAGTGACCAGTGTATTGACATTTGAGTATCTAGTGGAGGTAGGGATAACCTATCCAAGGATGGGCTTGGAAGGGAAAAGACTGAATTACCGAAGAGTAAAATATGATGAGATGAAGAATTTTCTAAGGGGAATATCATGGGAAACATGGTATTCCCCATGGTATTCATGGTATTCCTCTCTATCAGTTCTGGTATCAGAACTCAGAGAGAAGAATGTACAGAATATGATGGAGTATGTCACCCAGAAATGCCAGGAAGCTGCAGATAGATTTATCCCGGTCCAAAAGGAGAAAAACGAGAAGCAACAGAATAATCCGTGGTTCCACTAGGAATGTAAGGTAGTGAAGCAAGAGAGTAAAAGAACATGGAGAAACTACAGGAATAACAGAACACCAGAGAGCAGGGAAAGATACCAGTGGGCAAGAAATGAGAACCTCAGAGTGATGAGAGAAGCAGAGAGACATTATGAAAATGACATCGCGAGAAAAGCTAAGACCCAACAAAAGCTGCTCCACAGCCACATCAGAAGGAAAACATCGGTGAAAGAACAAGTGATAAAACTGAGAAAAGGGGAGAATAGATACACGGAGAATAAACAAGGAGGTGTGTGAAGAACTCAACTAGAGATTCCAGGAGGTCTTCACAAAAGAACAAGGAGAAGCCCTTGCGCTAAATGAGGAGGCAAATCAAGCACCCTTGAAGGATTTTCACCTCACCAGTGATGAGGTCATTTGGAATCAATTGGAGCTGAATTTGACAAAGGCCAACTAACCCCCAACCCCGGACCCCCCTCAGCCACATCACGTTAGACCACCTAGCTCCCCTGTTCCAGATCCACCCAGCCCCCTCACATCCCAGATTCCCAAGGTCCCCCATCCTAGGTTCACCAATCCCAGATATCCCTTGCCCTCCAACTACAGTGGAATCAAGAGAAACTATGAATGGACCGAAGAGAGTCAGCTTCAATGTCATGTACTCGAAAATAGATGGGATTACAATCAAGGCTAGTGAGCTTAGGGAAAGAACACAAGACGTAAACCCAGATGTAATTGGTCTCACAGAAACAAAACTCTCAGGAATCATAATGAATGCGGTGTTTCCCCAGGACTACACAGTAATAAGGAAGAGAAGGAAGGAAAGGGAGGAGGCGGAGTGGCTCTACTGATGAGAAAGAAATGGAGTTACAAGGAGATGGTTATTCCAGGCTGCGAAGGGTTCAGAGACTTCATAACAGGCACCATGATGATGGGAGGATCAAGAGTAGTAGTAGCAGTGATATATAACCCACCATCAAATGAAAGAAGACCCAGGCAAAAGTATGACAGAAACAACATGGCAGTTAACATTATCATTGAGAGAGCAGCCACTGCTGCCTGTAGAAACCGATCCCATCTGCTCATCATGGGGGACTTTAATCATGGAAGGATAGACTGGGAAAACAGAGAACCACATGGAGGTGATGAAACATGGAGAGCGAAACTGCTAGAGGTGACGGCTAGAAACTTTTTAAGTCAGCATGTCAAGGGTCCCACGAGAATGAGAGGCAATGATGAACCAGCAAGACTCGACCTAGTATTCACTATGAACGATTCAGACATAAGGGAAATCGATCTTGAAGCCCCCGTGGATATGGCTGATCACAGTGTACTGTTGTTTGAATATCTGGTCGAAGAAGGGTTAATGTACTCAAGCAAGGGACCAGAAAGCAAGAGGCCAGAATTCCGGAATGGAAACTATGAGGAGATGAGAAAATTCCTAACTGAAATAGCTTGGGAAACAGAGCTCAGAGGAAAGACGATTCAAGATATGATGGACTACATCACACATAAGTGTAAGGAGGCAGTAGACAAGTTCGTCCCAGTCCAAAAGGAAAAACTGAAACGGAGATAAGAAACCCATGGTTTATTAATCAGAGTTGCAAGCTAGCAAAGCAGCTAAGTAAAAGAGCGTGGAGAAACTATAGAAACAATAGAACACTAGAGAGCAGAGAAAGATACCAGAGAGCCAGGAATGAATACGTTAGGGTGAGAAGAGAGGTAGAGAGGCAATACGAAAATGACATAGTGAGCAAGGCAAAGACTCAACCCAAACTGCTGCATAGCCGCCACATCAGGAGGAAAACAACAGTGAAGGAACAGGTAATGAAACTGAGGATAGGGGCAGAAAGATTCACTACAAACGACAAGGAAGTGTGCGAGGAGCTCAATACGAAATGCCAGGAAGTCTTCACACCAGAGCAAGGAGAAGTCCCAGAGATAAGGGAGGGAACATCAACCCAGGCACCACTAGAGGAGTTTGTGATTACCAGTAGGGAGGTGAGGAAGCATCTGCTAGATTTGGACGTGACAAAGGCTATAGGCCCGGATGGAATCTCACCATGGATTCTAAAGGAAGGAGCAGAAGCTCTGTGCCTATCACTCTCCATGGTATACAACAAGTCACTGGTATCAGGTGAATTGCAAAAAATTAGGAAGACGGCCAATGTAGTCCAAATATACAAGAAGGGTGATAGGCAGGAGGCACTGAACTACAGACCAGTGTCCCTAACTTGCATTCCAAGCAAGATGATGGAAAAGATTATGCGAAAAAAGCTAGTGGAACATCTGGAGCAAAGGAACTTTGTAACACAACATCAGCATGGGTTCAGAGATGGCAAATCATGCCTAACAGGATTAATTGAGTTCTATGACCAGACAACAAAAAATCAGGCAAGAGAGAGAGGGCTGGGCAGACTGCATATTTCTGGACTGCCAGAAAGCTTTTGACACAGTATCACATAAGAGACTAGTGCACAAACTGGAGATGCAGGCAGGAGTGATAGGAAAGGTACTCCACTGGATAAGAGAGTACCTAAGCAACAGGACACAGCGAGTCACCGTGAGGGGTGAGGTCTCGGAGTGGCGGGGAGTCACCAGTGGAGTCCCACAGGGATCAGTTCTTGGACATATACTGTTTCTGATATACGTAAATGATCTCCTAGAAGGAATTGACTCGTTCCTCTCAATGTTTGCTGATGATGCAAAAATAATGAGGAGGCTCAAGACAGAGGAGGATAGTATGAGGCTACAAGATGACCTAGACAAACTGAAGGAATGGTCCGACAAATGGCTACTAAAGTTCAACCCAAGTAAATGTAAGGTAATGAAACTAGGAGGCCAGTCACTGGATACCGAATGCGAGATGAAGTCCTTCACGAAACGGACAAAGAGAAAGATCAGGGAGTTGATTTCACGCCAAACCTGTCTCCCGAAGATCACATGAAAAGAATAACATCAGCGGCCTATGCGAGGCTGGCTAACATCAGAACTGCTTTCAGAAACCTGTGTAAGGAATACTTTAGAACCTTGTATACCACATATGTAAGCCCAATCCTGGAGAATGCAGCCCCTGCATGGAGCCCGTATCTAGTCAAGCACAAGACGAAGCTGGAAAAAGTTCAGAGGTATGCCCTAGGCTAGTCCCAGAACTAAGAGGCATGAGTTATGAGGACAGACTACGTGAACTGCACCTCACGTCGCTGGAAGACAGAAGAGCTAGGGGAGACCTGATCACAACATACAAAATTCTCAAGGGAATTGACAAGGTAGACAAGGATGGATTATTTAACACGTGTGGCACACGCACTAGGGGACACAGGTGGAAGCTGAGTACCCAAATGAGCCACAGTGACATTAGAAAGAACTTTTTCAGTGTCAGAGTAGTTAGTAAATGGAATGCACTAGGAAGTGATGTGGTGGAGGCTGACTCCATACACAGTTTCAAATGTAGATATGACAGAGCCCAGTTGGCTCAGAAATCTGTACATCAGTTGATTGACAGTTGAGAGGCGGGACCAAAGAGCCAGAGCTCAACCCCCGCAAGCACAAATAGGTGAGTACACTCACACACACACACACACACACACACACACATACCTGGGGGGATGGCCCTGTTAGCTGAGTGGACACCGCTCTGGACTGGTAATCCTAGGGTCAGAATTTAATCCCCAGTGATGGCAAAAACAAAATGAAAAGAGTTTTTTTCACCCTGATGCCTCTGTTACATAGCAATGAATAGGTAGTTGGGAGTTAGACAGCTGTTACGGGCTGCTTCCTGGATGTGTGTGTGTGTGTTTGAAAAAAAAATTCTTAGTAGGTACTAACAGTCGATTGACTGACAGTTGAGAGGTGGGCCAAAAGAGCAGAGCTCAAACCCCGCAAGCACATCTAAATGAAGACACACAATAACCAACACACAAGTACACCCACACACACACACACACACACACACACAGACCGCCGCCGGTAGGGGACCCACATGATTAGTGAGGTCCGCAGAAATTCGTCAATTTCTCGGGACATTGAAGGAGTATAGAGGCTTGATCATAGTATTTGGCCTCTCGCAGTGTGTAGCTAGCAGGGTGCAACATAGCATAGTCATATCGCTAGAGATAGTGCAAAGAAAACAAAGTGGAGCTAGTGGCATCACCGGTGCATATACAGTGTGGAGGACCGGTGGAGCGACCTGACCTTACGGCCAGCGTGGGACGACCCACCGTGGAACTGCCTGATTGTGTTTGTGGGGTGGTGACTGTGATCAGTGGTAAAGTTAATTAGTGAACTGTAACACAACGATACAGTGACTGACTCCAGAGCTTTGTGTAGATAGAGAAGAACCGCCTTCATAAATCTACTAGCACTTAGTGAATCACCAAGTGGAAGGCGACGACGGAGCACCATCGTCAACCATACATCGTCATTACTCATCTAGTTGTGTGAGCGGAAAGGAAGACTGGTATGTACCCCTCTCTGGTCAATTAATTAGGTGTACAGTGCGAGGTAAAATATTATCAAATTCTTGTTCAGGATAGCATATATATTTAAAATCTCAATGTGGCTCATTTTGGATAGAAGTTAACGCATATGGGAACTCGTGACACACGCACGCACGCCCACATATGTATGCACGCACACACGCATGCACACGCAAAAACGCACACACACATGCACACACAAACGTTCAGTGAGGGAAGAAAGGATTAACACCTTTTGTGGAAAGAGGCAAGACCCCACTATACCCCACCTCCTCTCTTACCCCCAATCTGACCTGATCTGACCTGGTCGCCACCACCACCCCCAGTCCCCCGCATCCCCCTTACACATACTTTCCCTCTCTCTCTCTCCCCCTCTCTCCCACTCTCCCACTCTCTCTCTCTCTCTCTCTCTCTCTTTCTCTCTCTGTCTCTCTATGTCTCTCTTTATCTCTCTCACTCTCTTTTTCTCTATCTCTCTCTCCCCCACCCCGCTCTGCCCTTCTGACAAATCCTATCACGCCACAACTTGGAACAGGGTCAAGCATGACAGCCAGAGGCATCAGGGGAACAGGGAAAAGTTCAGGTGATGAAATGATGGAAATGTTTGCCCAGTTTCTGGAGGACATCAAGAGTGAGATGCAGGAAATGAAGAATGAAAAAGCAACCTAAAAAGAGAGCTGACAGCAGCAAAGGAGGAGATTAGAGCCCTCAAAGAGAACAGTATCGATGCTGAGACTCAGATAACCACCCAGGGAGAAGGTGGTAATAGTATTTTGGAAGAGAATGCCACAATAAAGCAACATTTGCAGAAATGCTAGAAAACAACAACTCTGAAGTAATGTCTGCAGTGATGGTGGTAGCCATGAAAGCAGCCACCTCACACGAAGCGGCACGCTCCACTAGCCAGCTGCTGGAAAGGAAAAGAGCAGTGGTAGCTGTGGGTATTAATGAGCAGGAAGGCTTTAATAGGAATGAGTGGAATGATAAGGACAAAGCGGCAGTGAATGAAATACTGAAGGCACTAGACATGGAAGGGGCTGAGCATAGCATTGAGAAGGTTTTCAGGTTAGGCTGGTAGAAAATAGACCGAGATCTTGTGTTAAAGATAGTGTTTGCAAACGAAAACACAAAGGACACGTTTTCTAACAAAAAAAAAGGCCACCTGCACCATGTGGGAGAATTAAAAAATTTATTCCTCCAGAGGGACATGACGAGGAAGGAGAGGGCCAAGGCGGCAGAAGCAAGGAAGAAGCGTAGGGCGAGAGGGGAAAACCAGGAAACCACAGCTCCCAACACATCACCCCCAGAGGCGAGGGGGGAACCCACAACCAGCTACCCAGTAACAACAGCGGGGAGGGCAACCCCACCACCCTCCTCTGCATAGAAAACCCCCCTTTCCTTCGTCTCCTCCTGCCCTTATCACCCGATACCCTCCCTGTCCCTCCCCCTACACTTAACCCCCACCCCTCATCCCAGTATCCTCTGCAACTCTGGTATCCACCTCACAAATCCTCACACCCATGGCACAACTTCCTCCACCAGCAGAACACTCACCAAGGAGGATATTTGAGAAGGGACAGAAGAAAGTGAGCCTCAAGGCAATGTACACTAACATAGATGGTGTTACAAATAAAGCAAATGAACTTGGAGAATGGGTACTAGAGGAAAACCCAGACATAATAGCTCTCACAGAAACAAAGCTGACGAAAACAATAACAAATGCAGTGTTTCCTCAGGACTATTATGTTATGAGGAAGGAGAGAGAAGGAAGAGGTGGTGGTGGTGTAGCCCTGCTGGAAAGAAAAGGCTGGGATTTTGAGGAGTTGGTTGTTCAGGTATGTGAAGGTTTCAGTGACTACATAATAGTAACAATAACAACTGGAGGGCAAAAAATTATAGTCGTAGTCATATATAATCAACCACCAAATGACACAAGACCAAGACAGGAATATTATAGAAACAATATGGCCACCATTAACATAATAGAGAGAGCAGCTTCAGTTGCTAGCAGGAATGGATCTGGACTACTAATCATGAGAGACTTCAACCATGGGAAGATAGATTGGGAGAACAGCGACCCACATGGAGGACCAGAAACATGGAGAGCTAAGCTGCTGGACGTGGCAACAAGAAACTTTCTAAGCCAGCACATCAAGGATCCAACAAGAATGAGAGGAGAAGATGAACCAGCAATGTTTGATCTGATATTTACCCTAAATGAGTGGGAAATAAGTCAAGATGGAAGCACCCTTGGGAATGAGTGATCACAGTGTTTTGAATTTTGAGTACCTGGCAGAGCTAGGATTTACCCCCCCCCCCCCAAAAAAAAAAAAAGAACTAGGAAACAAAAGGCTGGCATACCGACAGGGAAATTATGAGGAAATGAGAAGCTTCCTAAGGGAAATACCTTGGGACAGAGACCTCAGAGCTAAGTCTGTACAAGATATGATGGACTATGTCACCCAAAAGTGTCAGGAGGCAGTATGCAGATACATCCCGGCCCGAAAGGAAAAATCCGAAAAGCAAAAGAAGAATCCATGGTATAATAGGGCATGTATGGAAGCAAACAAACTGAACAAAAGGGCGTGGAGGAACTTCCGGAATAACAGAACACCAGAAAGCAGAGAGAGATACCAGAGAACCAGGAATGAGTATGTCAGGGTGAGAAGAGAAGCAGAGAAAAGTTATGAAAATAATATAGCATACAAAGCCAAGACCGAACCAAAGCTACTCCACAGTCACATCAGAAGGAAAACAACATTGAAAGTACAGGTAGTGAAAATTAGAACAGACGAGGACAGGTAAACAGAGAATGACAAAGAGGTGTGTGATGAACTCAACAAGAGGTTCCAAGAGGTCTTCACAACTGAACAAGGTGAGGTCACTAAACTAGGAGAAAGGGAAGTAAACTACGCGGCCTTGGAACAGTTTGAAATTACAAGAGAGGAGGTCAAGAGACACCTGCTGGATCTGGATGTTAGAAAGGCTTTTGGTCCAGACGGGATCTCGCCATGGGTACTCGCCATGAGTGCAGAGTCACTTTGCTTGCCACTCTCCATAGTGTATAGTAGGTCACTAGAGACGGGAGACCTACCAGAAATAGGGAAGACGGCGAATGTGGTCCCAGTATACAAAAAGGGCGACAGACAAGAGGCACTGAACTACAGGCCAGTGTCCTTGACTTGTATACCATGCAAAATGATGGAGAAGATCGTGAGAAAAAACCTGGTAGCACATCTGGAGAGAAGGGACTTCGTGACAAATAGCCAACATGGGTTCAGGGAGGGTAAATCTTGCCTGACTGGCTTAATAGAATTCTATGACCAGGTGACACAGATTAAGCAAGAAAGAGAGGGCTGGGCGGACTGCATTTTCTTGGATTGTCGGAAAGCCTTTGACACAGTACCGCATAAGAGGCTGGTACATCAGCTGGAGAGACAGGCAGGTGTAGCTGGTAAGGTGCTCCAGTGGATAAGGGAGTACCTAAGCAATAGGAAGCAGAGAGTTACGGTGAGGGGTGAGACCTCGGATTGGCGTGAAGTCACCAGTGGAGTCCCACAGGGCTCTGTACTCGGTCCTATCTTGTTTCTGATATGTATAAATGATCTCCTGGAGGGTATAGATTCATTTCTCTCAATGTTTGCGGACGATGCCAAAATTTTGAGAAGGATTAAGATAGAAGAGGACTGTTTGAGGCTTCAAGAAGACCTAGACAAACTGAAGGAATGGTCGAACAAATGGTTGTTAGAGTTTAACCCAACCAAATATAATGTAATGAAGATAGGTGTAGGGAGCAGAAGGCCAAATACAAGGTATCATCTGGGAGAAGAAATTCTTCAAAAGTCAGAGAAAGAAAAAGACTTGGGAGTTGATATCACGCCAGACCTGTCTCCTGCAGCACATATCAAGAGGATAACATCAGCGGCATATGTTAGGCTTGCCAACATACGAACGGCATTCAGAAACTTGTGTAAAGAATCATTCAGAACTTTGTATACCACATATGTAATGCCAATCCTGGAGTATGCAGCCCCAGTATGGAGTCCATATCTAGTCAAGGATAAGACTAAACTGGAAAAGATTCAAAGGTTTGCCACCAGACTAGTACCCGAGCTGAGAGGTATGAGCTACGAGGAGAGACTACGGGAATTAAGCCTCACTTCGCTGGAAGACAGAAGAGTTAGGGGGGACGTGATCACCACATTCAAGATTCTCAAGGGAATTGATAGGGTAGATAAAGACAGGCTATTTAACACAAGGGGCACACGCACTAGGGAACACAGGTGGAAACTGAGCGCCCAAATGAGCCACAGAGATATTATAAAGAACTTTTTAAGTGTCAGAGTGGTTGACAAATGGAATGCATTAGGTGGTGATGTGGTGAAGGCTGACTCCATACACTGTTTCAAGTGTAGATATGATAGAGCCCAATAGGCTCAGGAATCTGTACACCTGTTGATTGACAGTTGAGACGCGGGACCAAAGAGCCAGAGCTCAACCCCCGCAAACACAACTAGGTGAGTACAACTAGGTGAGTACATGCTCGCATACCCAAACACACACGTCCACCCACACACATACCTCGTACACCTTCCACGCATGGAAGGAGCTGAACTAGACATAGAACAGTTTTTCCGGATTGGCCAGTACAAGAAAGACAAAAAGAGATTGGTCAAGAAAGCATTCAGGAACGAGGCCACCAAAGAGGACATACTAGTAAAGAAGAGCAAAACTGATAAATGCAAGGACTTATAGAGATGTATATGGACATGGACAAGGCCAAGGACGAGATAATGAGGGCAGCAGATGCAAGGAAAAGGCGCAGGGAGAGGGAAGGGAGCCAGGAAACCTCAGCCTCCAACCCAGCAATCCAAGAGGGGAGTGGGGATCCCCAACCCTGCAATTTAGGAACCCCAGAAGGGAATGCAACACCCCAGCCCACCACCCCTTAAAGCCCCCTCCCAGCCCCAGCTCATATCCTTTCTTGCCCCTACACACTGCCCACCATATCACCCAAATCCTCCCTCCCCCTTACCCGCAGTATCCCCTACCTTCCCATCCTCTGGTCTTCATCCTGCCACAAGCAGGCCCAGGCAAGACCTAGGCCCTCCATCGCCTACTCTACCTCCCCCCCAACCCCTGTTAACTGCACCACAGGAGGGCATGCCCTCACCCCAAGCAATCCCTGCTCCCCACTTCAAGCTCTTCCCCCCCCCCCCCTCACCTTCAGGAATTCTTCCTGTCCCAAGCAGACCTGGGCAAGACTTAAGCCCTTTATTCCCCCACCTCACCTCCCCCTGAACCCCTGGCAACTTCCCTACAGGAGGAGGAGCCTACCCAAGTAGAAATGCCCATGGATCAACTTCCTACACTTGTGGGGGTGAAAATGAGGGTGAAAACTTGAGTTTCACTTGAATTTTCACTTGAGGGTGAAAATGGATATAGGAAAGGGAGCTTCAAGGTAATATTCTCAAACATCGATGGGATTATCAATAAAGCAAGTGAACTGACGGAAAGGGTGCAGGAAGAAAACCCAGATGTAATAAGATTCATGTAAACACAATTGTCAGGAGTCATATCAGACGCTGTGTTTCCAAAGGACTACCATATATGAAGGAAAGAAAGGGAAGAGAGAGAAGGTGGAGCAGTGGCCCTGCTGATAAGGTAGGACTGGAGCTTTGGTGAGATGGAAATTCTGGGTTGTGACGGATTCAGAGATTACATAACAAGAACTATGACAATAGATGGACCGAAGATATTAGTGCTAGTCATTTACAACCCTCCACTAAATGACAGAAGACCCAGACAGGAGTTTGATAGGAACAACATGGCAACCAATAATATGATAGAGACCAGTTTCAGTTGCCTTCAGGAATGGCTAAAGACTCTTAATTATGTGCGATTTAAACCATGGAAAGATAGACTGGGAGAATGGGGACCTACAAGGAGGTGCAGATACATGGAGAGCTAAACTCTTGGAAGTGGCAAAAGAACCTTTCTGAGCCAACATGTCAGGGAACCCACAAGAATAAGAGGCAATGACGAACCAGCTAGACTCAACCTGATATACACCATGAATGAGTCAAAAATAAGAGAAGTCAACTTTGATGCCCCCATGGGAATGAGTGACCAGTGTATTGACATTTGAGTATCTAGTGGAGGTAGGGATAACCTATCCAAGGATGGGCTTGGAAGGGAAAAGACTGAATTACCGAAGAGTAAAATATGATGAGATGAAGAATTTTCTAAGGGGAATATCATGGGAAACATGGTATTCCCCATGGTATTCATGGTATTCCTCTCTATCAGTTCTGGTATCAGAACTCAGAGAGAAGAATGTACAGAATATGATGGAGTATGTCACCCAGAAATGCCAGGAAGCTGCAGATAGATTTATCCCGGTCCAAAAGGAGAAAAACGAGAAGCAACAGAATAATCCGTGGTTCCACTAGGAATGTAAGGTAGTGAAGCAAGAGAGTAAAAGAACATGGAGAAACTACAGGAATAACTGAACACCAGAGAGCAGGGAAAGATACCAGTGGGCAAGAAATGAGAACCTCAGAGTGATGAGAGAAGCAGAGAGACATTATGAAAATGACATCGCGAGAAAAGCTAAGACCCAACAAAAGCTGCTCCACAGCCACATCAGAAGGAAAACAGCGGTGAAAGAACAAGTGATAAAACTGAGAAAAGGGGAGAATAGATACACGGAGAATAAACAAGGAGGTGTGTGAAGAACTCAACTAGAGATTCCAGGAGGTCTTCACAAAAGAACAAGGAGAAGCCCTTGCGCTAAATGAGGAGGCAAATCAAGCACCCTTGGAGGATTTTCACCTCACCAGTGATGAGGTCATTTGGAATCAATTGGAGCTGAATTTGACAAAGGCTGTGGGGCCTGACAGCATCTCACCGGGAATACTAAATGAAGGTGCAGAAGCACTAAGCATGCCACTCTCTATGGTGTATAATAGATCACTGGAAATAGGAGACTTACCGGAAAGCTGGAAGACATCTAATGTAGTCCCAATATACAAAAAGGGTGACAGGCTAGTTTCCCTAACCTGTATACCATGTAAGGTGATGAGAAGATCGTGAGGAAGAGGCTCGAAGAACATTTGGAGGGAAATAGCTTTGTAACACACCACCAGTATGGGTTCAGAGATGGTAAATCGTGCCTCGCAAGGTTAATAGAATTCTATGACCAAGCAACAAAAATTAGGCAACAGAAGGGTGGGCAGACTGCACTTCTTTGACTGTCAAAAAGCTTTTGACACAGTACCCCGTAAAAGGTTGTTTCGAAAGTTGGAGCAACAGGCAGGAGTAAACTGTAAGGTGCTCCAGTGGATAAGGGAGTATCTAGGCAACAGGAAACAGCGAGTAACTGTGAGGGGGGTCGAAAAACATCAGAGTGGTGAGATGTCACCAACGAAGTCCCACAGGGCTCTGTACTTGGACCCATCCTGATTCTAATATTTGTAAACGATCTTCCAAGGGGTATACTCATTCCTCTCAATGTTTGCTGATGATGCCAAAATTATGAGAAGAATCAACTCAGATGATGATAGACAGAGACTACAGGACGACCTGGACAGGCAGGAGGAGTGGTCAAGAAAATGACTACTAAAGTTCAACTCAGGAAAGTGCAAAGTAATGAAATTAGGTGAAGGGAGAAGAAGGCTGAACACAAGGTACCATCTAGGAGGTGAAATCCTACAAGAGTCAAATAGAGAGAAGGAACTGGAGGGTTGATATCACACCGAACCTGTCCCCAGAGGCCCACATCAAAAGGATATCCTGAGCAGCATATGCCAGACTGGCCAACATAACAACTGCCTTTAGAAACTTGTGTATGTAATGAATCGTTCAAGACCCTGTATACCACTTATGTCAGACCAATCCTAGAAAATGCAGCTCCAGCTTGGATTTAATACTTAGTTAAACACAAGACAAAGTTAGAGAAGATCCAGTGGTATGCCACCAGACTCGTCTCGGAACTGAGAGGAATGAGCTACGAGGAAAGGGTAAAGGAGCTGAAACTCACGTCTCTGGAACACAGACGAGTAACGGGAGACATGATAACCACTTACAGAATTCTAGGGGGGAATTGACAGGGTGAACAAAGACAAACTTTTTAGCACGGGCGGAGCACGAACAAGGGGACACAGGTGGAAGCTGAATACCCAAATGAGCCACAGGGACATTAGAGAGAACTTTTTCAGTGTCAGAGTAGTTAACAAATTGAATGCACTAGGCAGTGACGTGGTGGAGGCTGACTCCATACACAGTTTCAAATAAAGGTATGATAGACCCTAGTAGGCTCATTAATCTGTACACCAGTTGATTGACAGTTGAGAGGCGGGACCAAAGATCCAAAGCAAGCACACCTAGGTGAGTACAACTGGGTGAGTACACACACGCTCACACACACATACATTGACCTATTTCAGCAAGTGTGACAGTTAATACATTTGACACGATTAGAATGGACAACTGACAGGGCGTTCCATAGACAAAAATATAGTTAAGACTACCACTGGGAGCAACAAGAAAACATATGGACCCATCCCACGGGAATAATGGAGAAACCGAGCCTACCTTCTGACAGAGGGAGGGAGAGAGACAGAGAGACAGAGAGAGACAGACAGAGAGAGAGAAAGAGAGAGAGAGAGAGAGAGAGAGAGAGAGAGAGAGAGAGAGAGAGAGAGAGAGAGAGAGAGAGAGAGAGAGAGAGAGAGAGAGAGAGAGAGAGAGAGATGGAGGGAGAGAGAGAGAGAGAGAGAGAAACAAAAAACAAAAGAAAAGAGAAAGAGATAGAAAGGCAATAAAGAATGAAACAAATTTAGAAACCTTCCCTAAATCTTTAAAACCCGTTTTACAAAGTAATGAACGTGTTTCAAGGAAAATTAATGACGTTGCTCTAAATGTTGTTGTTAAAGGATGATCTCTCAAGATTATCCCCCAGCTGAGTTGAATGGCTCATTGCAGTGCACAATGTACCGATCTCATGCACAAGCCCTATCTTTGTTATTCCTGGATAGTAAAATGTCATGTTGGGTATCTCCAGGATGCCCACTTAACCAGGAATACGTTTATAATACGGAGGCCGCCATATGTCCAGGCAGGAAGTAGATTGAGGGAAGTTAAGCAACCATGCCATAGGGTCAGAGAACGGCTCGTGCGAAGCGTGAGAGAGAGAGAGAGGGGACGCCAGTGAGGCAACAGATCTGGGGCCGGATTCAGGAAGGTACTTACGAAGGTTTTTCCTCTTAGCTAAGAGCGTTTTCCGTCTTAGCACCTTCGTGGCGGCTACGTCCGTATTCAATTAACTACCCTAAGTGGAAAAACCTTCGTAAGTTTATTCCTGGATTTAAGTGTGGTTTCGACCACTCGTAGCTTTACGTAAACTGGATGTAAGTAATTTTTTCTCTACTACATAACACTGGGATCGATTTATGATATTGGAACATGACCAAAATATTATAGCTGGTGAATCTAGTGAAGAGGAATCCTTCGTGTTAGTTATATATGCATTCTCTGCTTGAAACTTGAAGTAAATATGTGTTTGATGATAGTAGAATTAGTTTTATAATAGCAAGATATTATACCAGTAGTTATTAAGTAAATAAACACTGGTGAACATGAAATATGAGAGAAGGTGATGAGCCCTGCCTGATGGGATAATTTACTATCACCAAATGCGCCTGTTCACCTAGTAGTAAGGGTGTACCTTAGCTATACATACCCATTTCTAATTTATTTAGTTTGGTTTTATTTTGAAATTAAATCTAGGTGAGACATAAAATAAAAATATGCTGCACAAATGATGTTAGGTAAGGAAAAGGGTAAAAATGTCAAAAACTTTATTCATTGAATACTTAAAGCTATAATTATGACTATATAGATTATTAAAAAAGAGAGAGGGAAGTAGGGGTCCAAGACCTCTTCCTGTTATACAATTTGGGTGTGGAACAAGTAATTATCAAAAGAAGGCACCATGCCGGGAAGGCTATGTAGCAGTAAGGCAGTGAGGTGAGGCAGCTACTTATTTGAGAAATGCTTATTTTATTTACCTTATAAGCTGAGGCAACTTATTTTATTTGAGGAATACTCAGCTGATTCCTCTACATTTAGCATGGAACAAATTTGTGTCCAAGACCTCTTCCTGTTACTCAATTTGGCTGTGTGTAACCAAACTAGAAGTGCTCTACAAATCAAGGGACCCAGAATGTGGAATGACCTCCCGAATCATGTCAAAGGCTGTACCTCTCTCAACCAGTTTAAGAGTTAAACCAAGTACTGCCAAATTAACTCCATGTAACCTAACTTACCTCCTAAATGTCAACCCATGTCTTGCTATTTTTTAAACAACGCTGTTCACCAACATGTGCAATTTCTGATTTATGCTATGTTAACCCCCTTTTTGTATTTTTTATTCCTTCTTCAACACAATTTATACCTAATCCCGATTACTATTAAGTTTTAGTCTGTGTTTTTTTTCCCCCACACCTTGCCCGAAATGCTATGAGTATTAGTGGCTTTAGCTATTGTATGTACTAGCTCTGCCTATAAATCCATCATTATGTTTGTAAATCAACTGTATGTACTTTTCCTGAATAAAATGTATTTATTATTTATTTTTTAATCAGTAAGTATTAAAAGAAGGCACCAAGCTGGGAAGGCTATGTAGCACCATTGTGTGTAACAATAAACCAAATTTTTTTTAACAAATGCATCTGTATGGGAAAACAAATCCTGTCAGCTGTAAAAATATTGATGCAGTTATTTAAATGAAAAATATAATGAAAGAAATATTACTGGTTTATTTTTATCCTATCTTTTTGTACTGTACAGTATATCCAAGGAAGTGAAAAATTGAGACATAATGCACAATTTAATGAATGATTAGCAGTTCAAAAGAAATATGACTTGTATTACATATCAACATGAGATCTTAATGATCCATGGTCAACATGATTTAATAAGGATAATACAGTACTGTATTTGTAATACAAACTATAATTTAAAATCTTTATTACTGATTTTTTTTATTAAGAAGATTAGGTATACACAGCAATGTGCTGCTACCCTAGTCTATATGGAATATTACACAGTGTAGATAAAAAACTAGCTATAAATTTATCTAATACTCCCATCTCACAGGATGGTTAGACATACTGTACATGGAATCAATTTAGAAAATACCAGCCTCAATACAAAAAACAAATCAACTCTGACTAAACAACTCTAAGCAATTTTCACAAGAGGTAAGCACTGAATCATGGAAACATTATATTATAATTACTCTTACCAGTTTCTACAAAACTCCTCTCAAACAATGTATTTTTAAACATGTTTAGGTATACACAGCAATGTGCTGCTTCCCTATTCTGTATAAAGGACCACACAATGTAGATCAAAAACCAGCTACAAGCTCACCCAACATCCTCACCTCACAGGATGGCCAGTCATACATGGAATTAGGAGAGAACAAAATACTTAATGCTGATCTATTAGCCTCCACTGGCAAAATCTGGGTGCAGCACAAGAATATCTTCCAATATTCCTGAGTGTATGAAGTAATTACAGAGCTCAAAATACCTCATACCATTTGGTATGAAGTCACTGATAACAGGACAATCCCAGATATAGTGTTGGAGAGTATGTTCTCTCAAGTAGGACTGAAAACAGATGTTTTTTTTCCACCAAGAGGGCTATAAACCCATGGAACCGCCTACCCGCTGAAGCCGTAAATGCCAAATTCCAGCTAAAAAATATCATTAAGACAATTGGCGGGCCCTTTAACAAGCCGCCGGCTTTCTGTCCTCTTCGAGGTCACTAGATAGTTAGTGGCCCTTGGGTAAATTCAGTAAATATATACAATAATTGTCAGCGCATCTTCCGAGCAACAAGGACAGCTACACAGTATCTCTTAGAATTACGTAGGTAAACAACAAATGTAACATATTTGTTTACTACAATGTCGGTGCTGGCTGTAGAAGTTGAAAAAACATTGTTTTACTTCAAAATATACTAATTTTATAAGAAAATTCGACGTAAATATGAGGCAGTAGAGCTCCGATAAGCCAGCGCTAAATCTTTAATATGAAGAATGTTGCTGCTCTCTGATTGGCCAAACGAAACACAGTAGTGACCTCTATCGGCACGCAGGTGAACCAACAATTTTCTTCCTAAGTATACCTTATTGAATCGCACCTAAGCATCTTCTTAGGGCGCACTTAGGAACCTTCGTAGCAAACCCACTTACGAAGAAATACACAGAGCTTCCTGAATCTAGGTCCTGACCCTGAGGTCAGCCTCAACCGGTGTGATGGAGAATAACAACTGTGACGTGGTCGTGACGGGTTCATGACGACACCTCTGCTACTGATCATGGAACGATTCCCGCTCTTTTGCTGCAATGCTATTGGTGAAATTGTAATCCCATGTGTTGTGTCCCACGAGATGCCCTGCGGCCGCTGGCAAGGGTATTCACGTGAGGAAGTTTGTAGTTAGTGGACGTGTCCTGTTCTGTCTATCGGCCAATAGACTGAACACCGTCCATTCCTCACCGTTAAGTTAAACTCAGCGTCTTTTCGATATACCAACACTCGCCTGGAATCTCGATCATGACTATATAGTTTAGAAGCTTAGTGACAAATCACCAGAGCGAACAGACTGGTATCAGGTGAACCCCGGTGACAAGTTGAGGTCGTTTGTGAGAAACCTAGAGTGAACTATGGTCGTGCCGCCGCCTAAATAAATCAGTGTGTGACTTTTACCACAGTGTACTGCCTAGTACCATATAATCAGCCGCCGCCCGCCGCCATTCACAAGCCGCCATCTCACACCAGAGCGTCTAGCTAGCCTCAAGCTGCCAGCCGCTTTGCCTCACTGCACTACGTGATGTCACCTCCTGCGAGTACCCTCCGTGTCAAGTACGGTTTGTGGGAAAGCCTGTCGCCAATGGTCTCACGTCAGAACGAGCGAAACCAGCTGTCAGGCCACCTACGAGTTCTTGCATAAATGTGCCTGAGTGAGTGAGTGAATAAGAGAGGTAGACTACCTGTAAGTACAAGATCGTGTTATTGTATTATTGTGTCTGTCTGTGTTGATCTGAGGGATCAACCACAGTTCTCACATTCTTATACCTGACACAGTTATAGGTGGAGACCTAGACACTCGACGGTGTATGCGTGTTTATCTGTGTGGTATCACGACATTACACTCGTCTGTAAATGTGAGCTTCACATACGCCACACATTTAGTTATTGTGTAATATTATTATTGTGCATGTTATTGCCTGTCCCATTGACAGTGCCATTGTGATTTATTGCGGATCATCATTACCCGAGTATCCAGTTGGAACACTTGTGATCCCTTTGCCCACTGGCAGTTAGGTTTGCAGTGTTAATGTTTGGCTGTCAACTGTGTTCACTTAGGTGTTTCTCCACGAGTGGATCCGAATCGCTTAGCCAGACGTCAAGAGTCTCGCTAATGCAACCATAGCTTTACTGACGCCAATCTAAAGTAAATCAAGCACCCTTTGTATTAGTAGCTAAGTTAGTAAATAAACTACTGTTAACCTTTATGCGGTGTTTCCGTTGAACCCCTTCTGAATACTGACAACTATTTACTCAAGCTTTCAGCTCCAGGTGACTTCAACACCGAGTTGCCTATTATTAACTAAACTATAAATGTGATGAGGACCCTAGGAGTCCCTTAATGTTTCAAGCATTGAAGAGATTCCAACGATCAACATGGACCAGGACCAGGTAAGGCTAGTTTGAGAAGAGATACTCAAGGACTCTAACACGACCTTGCTCCCAGGCCCTGTATGGTTACTCTCATATTTTCTCTGCTGATTCCGACAGCTTCGTGAAGCGTCTGCCACATGTACATTGGCAACGTACGCATTGCAGTCGTGAAAACAAAATAGAAAAACCCAACACTTGCATTTTCCCAGGAGTACATGCCCTACCACTACCCTGGGATCCATGCCCTACCGCTACCCTGGGATCCATGCCCTGCAGCTACCCTGGGATCCATGCCCTACCGCTACCCTGGGATCCATGCCCTGCAGCTACCCTGGGATCCATGCCCTACCGCTAACCTGGGATCCATGCCCTGCAGCTACCCCGGGATCCATGCACTGCAGCTACCCTGGGATCCATGCCCTACCGCTACCCTGGGATCCATGCCCTGCAGCTACCCTGGGATCCATGCCCTGCAGCTACCCTGGGATCCATGCACTGCAGCTACCCTGGGATCCATGCACTGCAGCTACCCTGGGATCCATGCCCTGCAGCTACCCGGGGATCCATGCCCTGCAGCTACCCTGGGATCCATGCACTGCAGCTACCCTGGGATCCATGCACTGCAGCTACCCTGGGATCCATGCCCTACCGCTCCCCTGGGATCCATGCCCAGCAGCTACCCTGGGATCCATGCCCTGCAGCTACCCCGGGATCCATGCCCTGCAGCAACCCCGGGATCCATGCCTTGCAGCTACCCCGGGATCCATGCCTTGCAGCTACCCTGGGATCCATGCCCTGCAGCTACCCTGGGATCCATGCCCTGCAGCTACCCCGGGATCCATGCACTGCAGCTACCCTGGGATCCATGCCCTACCGCTACCCTGGGATCCATGCCCTGCAGCTACCCGGGGATCCATGCCCTGCAGCTACCCTGGGATCCATGCACTGCAGCTACCCTGGGATCCATGCACTGCAGCTACCCTGGGATCCATGCCCTACCGCTACCCTGGGATCCATGCCCAGCAGCTACCCTGGGATCCATGCCCTGCAGCTACCCCGGGATCCATGCCCTGCAGCTACCCCGGGATCCATACCCTGCAGCTACCGCGGGATCCATGCCCTGCAGCTACCCCGGGATCCATGCCTTGCAGCTACCCCGGGATCCATGCCTTGCAGCTACCCTGGGATCCATGCCCTGCAGCTACCCTGGGATCCATACCCTGCAGCTACCCCGGGATCCATGCCCTGCAGCTACTCCGGGATCCATGCCCTGCAGCTACACTGGGATCCATGCTCTGCAGCTACCCCGGGATCCATGCCCTGCAGCTACCCCGGGATCCATGCCCTGCAGCTACCCCGGGATCCATGCCCTGCAGCTACCCTGGGATCCATACCCTGCAGCTACCCCGGGATCCATGCCCTGCAGCTACTCCGGGATCCATGCCCTGCAGCTACCCCGGGATCCATGCCCTGCAGCTACCCTGGGATCCATGCCCTGCAGCTACCCCGGGATCCATGCCCTGCAGCTACTCCGGGATCCATGCCCTGCAGCTACCCCGGGATCCATGTCCTGCAGCTTCCCTGGGATCCATGCCCTGCAGCTACCCCGGGATCCATGCCCTACCGCTAACACGGGATCCATGCCCTGCAGCTACCCCGGGATCCATGCCCTGCAGCTACCCCGGGATCTATGCTCTGCAGCTACCCCGGGATCCATGCCCTGCAGCTACCCCGGGATCCATGCCCTGCAGCTACCGCGGGATCCATGCCCTGCAGCTACCCCGGGATCCATGCCCTGCAGCTACCCCGGGATCCATACCCTGCTGCTACCGCGGGATCCATGCCCTGCAGCTACCCCGGGATCCATACCCTGCAGCTACCGCGGGATCCATGCCCTGCAGCTACCCCGGGATCCATACCCTGCAGCTACCCCGGGATCCATGCCCTGCAGCTACCCCGGGATCCATGCCCTGCAGCTACCGCGGGATCCATGCCCTGCAGCTACCCCGGGATCCATGCCCTGCAGCTACCCCGGGATCCATGCCCTGCAGCTACCCCGGGATCCATGCCCTGCAGCTACCCTGGGATGGTTAAATGGAAAAGAAAGAAAAGAGTTAGCGCACGTTTCTGATATGTTTAATTTTACATTGCATGTCGGTATAAAATTCTTTTTGTTGTTCTGTGGAGATATAGAGATTGTCCGGTTTTGTCGACGCTAGAACACGCAACATTTAATTGTCCATGTGAGAAGCAATCTGTGTCTAGATATAAACCGTACAATTCTAAAGATATTCCCTGGGCTTTGTGGATGGTGATTACAAACGACAACCGAATTGGAAATTACAATCTCTTAAATAGAAATGGCATATCCGTTGGAATCATAGGAATGCGAGGACTGAGGACATCTTCACCTTTGAAAGGTCCTGTCAAGATTGTTGCTTCTACGACGTTCCTGATTATTTTTTTTTACTGCAAGCCGCGTGCCGTTGGTTAATATTTGGCTGGCTGGTTAATATTTCGCAACATGATAATTGGCACTCCGATTTTCTGTTGCAGTACGTGCGGTGGTATCCCTGGCAGATCGAGTGAATTTAAAATTTTTGTTGGATAATTAACTGCTTTATCTGCTTCCTCAACAGTGTCGTTCATAGATGTCTTTGTTCTTGGCCGCAAGAATAGCTCGTTCACTCAGCCAATCGTGGTCCTTATAATTGGTTTGAATATTGGGGAATACTTTTTCATCCCATTCTTCTTTTGACGTCACTAAATTGCAGAAGTTATGAGGCAATGAAATTCGTCGTGAGGTCAGATCAACTGGCACGTTTCCGTTCCCAATTTCCAGAAACTGATGTGAGAATATTTCAGCTGATGGATCGTTTTGCAGCGGGACACGTATATTTGTAGTTAATTTTAACGTCTTTACGTGGCGCCACAAAGTAGAGCATTTCAGGCAAGCATTTATTTCGTCCGCTGGCGTCGACCGATGAATTGCAGGTAATGTTTGCCTAAAATCTCCGGCAAGCAATATTAAGGGGTTCCCAAATGGTCTGATGTTTCCACGCAAATCATGCAATGATCGATCAAGAGCCTCGAGCGATTTTTTGTTCGCCATTGTGCATTCATCCCAAACAATATGTTTGCATTTCTGCAATACTTTTCCCTTCCGGATGCTTTGGAAATGTTGCACGTGAGAGTTTCATTGAATTGCATAGTCAATGGCATTTTCAAAGCCGAATGAGCAGCTCTTCCACCTGGTAGCAATGTTGCAGCTATTCCTGACGACGCAAGAACTACGGCTATGCCGTTTGGAATTGAATTATTGCCAGAATCAGTCTATTTAGGAAGGGTTTACCAGTTCCTCCTGTCCTCCTGGCATATCTAAGAAGATTTCTCCAAACCCGTTATTGACAGTTTGAATTATTTGATCGTAAACACCTTTTTGCTCAAGCGTTACCTTAGGAGTATTTGATTGCACACACGACAACAGATCACCCGTGTTGTATTTTGTTCACGACGCAATTCTACATCGAACGACTCAGCAGGAGATCGATTCTGTGATGGCCGTCCCAATTGATTGAGAACTTTGTTCGCGATTTCTAAGCACAAATCTTCAATCATTATCAACACTTCGTTGTAGATTTCTTCAATGAAATCCATATTTATATTTGAAATTCTTTGCGTATTCGACGAACAATATCTTCAGCCATGTGCGATATATGTTTCTCCAATAACTCTGTTAGAGATGGAGAGCAGGCGGGCAATATGTTTGCAAACAATGCACGAATTTGATTTGGATGTGACGTGTTGGACGCGACAGTAATGCATATATCCCAGTGTCGGTTGTTCTAAAAAAGAAATTACGAGTTTTACATGCACTACGGAAAGTGGTATGTGTTTCGTCATTGACAAATCTCAATTACTGGAAAGATGTTTTGACCGGGAACACTTACCAACAGGATATGAAGAAAGAACCATTCATCTTGATTTTGGATGCACGGTGTACAGTCTACCTATTGTAGTTTGTTTGAAAATGCCAGACTTGTTCTCCTCGTTTGCGTCGTTCAAAAGATTTTCTACTGGCATTTCATGTGTAATACGTAGGACCTTCCGAATACAGCAGTGTTTTCGCAAACACGTCATTTTGATATCATGTGAAGAAAGCAGTTAACATTGTAGCTGGTGGATTCATGGCTATTTGTTGCACATTTGCAGCTGTAAAATAAACGAATTGTCCATTTTCGTATTATCAAAACAAAAACAAACAAAAACAAAACAAAAAATACTAATGAAATATTGCAATTCAAACTCAGATTAATCGACAAAGCTCCATTCCACCGCCAATTGCACTATAAAATAAGAACAGTTAAACAAATGAAATAAAAAACAGTGAAAAAAACAATAAACAATACTTAAGAAATGAATGGTATGGTAAATAACACAGCTCCATTCCAAAGCAATGTCACATAAAATAATTAAATCAAAATGAAAATAAATCAAAATCTGTGAAAATTCAATTTATCAATGCAATCAGAAACACTGAAATGGAACCGTAACATATTTAGAATAGAGTGTGTTGATTTTATGACCAACATAATTTATGTTGCATTTAAAAGAAAACATATTTTTACCTGTCATAGGGTGGCATCTATATAGTAGGAATATAAAAACATGGGCATATTCGAATGGAACGTTGTGTCAAAATTTCAAAGCAATCGGTGAAGAACTTTTGGAGATTACAGCATGTGTTGCTCATACGTCCAACAGATGGCGCTGTTTTTCAAAAAAAGCATGTTTCTCCTGTCACAAGTGAGACATGTATATAATAGGAATATGAAAACATGCGCCAATTCGAATGCAACGTAATGTCAAAATTTCAAAGAAATCGGTAAATAGGTTTAGAAGATTTCCCCCTCACCTGAAAAACACATGAAAAACACAGTTTTTCAAAAAAAGCATGTTTTTTTTGTCACAGACATGACATCTTTATAATATGTATAAGAAATCTGCTCCGATGCGAAAGGAACGTTGTGTGAAAATTTCAAAGCCATCGGTGAAGAACTTTCGGAGATTAGCGATTTTGAACAAAGGAAAATTACATTTTTATTAATTTTTCACACACTTCTGGGGTGTGGAGTTTTCAATCACATATATATTTGGGGACCATTCAAACTTGTTTGAATATATATTGTTATGATCCCAGGCAGCCGAAAAACGAGTCTCCCCTTTGAGAATTATTCTATCAGGCCTGACCTGACTAGAAGGTCTAGGAAATATAGAGGTGAAGATACAGATGTAAAATAATTGGTTGGATTTGATAGACAATTTAAGATAATGGGCAGTGAATAAGAAAATAAGTAAATGATTTGACACAAGATGTGGAGAGTTTGGTGGAGGTGTGAGGCTCGCTTGAGAGGAGCTTAAGTTACTTGAGTACCAGACATCGTGAGGGGAAGCTGTGCTCCGTATGAGCTCCTGTCAGAGAGGAACCCCTAGGTGATATACCTTCAAGAGAAAGGAAGTGTGCAGACGTTCCAGCTGTAGATTCGAGCTGGGAACGTGTGGTCTCAAGTCCTGGACGGCAAGAAGAGTTTGTTAAGCAGCCCAGAGACATTATCGTGGGCCGTGGGAGCGCCCCGGTCAGTCTCCGTCAGAGAGCGCCCTTCAGGGGACCTTTTTATGGTTTGTCTGGGGAAGAAGTTGCTGAGAACTTCGAAGCCAGCAGGGAGGGAGTAGTTGATGAGACTCCAAGGTTGTGGAAGGTACTGAGCTCTGTGGAAGAACAGTCCCTATAGAGAGAAGTTGGACCTAAACCTGTGAGAGGAGAAGCAGTGGAACAAAGTTTACATGCTTTTGTGATACCAGTGGTGAAGCACCATTGTTGATCAAGGAAGACTTTATGGTGTAGCAGCTAGGAGCGCTGTGGAGGACCC
>NC_091185.1:35191649-35231649 GCF_040958095.1 Procambarus clarkii | reverse complement strand
ACGACATATATATATATATATATATATATATATATATATATATATATATATATATATATATATGTCGTACCTAGTAGCCAGAACTCACTTCTCAGCCTACTATTCAAGGCCCGATTTGCCTAATAAGCCAAGTTTTCCTGAATTAATATATTTACTATAATTTTTTTCTTATGAAATGATAAAGCAACCCTTTTCTCTATGTATGAGGTCAATTTTTTTTTATTGGAGTTAAAATTAACGTAGATATATGACCGAACCTAACCAACCCTACCTAACCTAACCTAACCTATATTTATAGGTAAGGTTAGGTTAGGTAGCCAAAAAAAGCTAGGTTAGGTTAGGTTAGGTAGGTTAGGTAGACGAAAAAACATTAATTCATGAAAACTTGGCTTATTAGGCAAATCGGGCCTTGAATAGTAGGCTGAGAAGTGCGTTCTGGCTATTAGGTACGACATATATATATATATATATATATATATATATATATATAAATATATATATATATATATATATATATATGTCGTAAATAGTAGCCAGAACGCACTTCTCAGCCTACTATGCAAGGCCCGATTTGCCTAATAAGCCAAGTTTTCATGAATTAATGTTTTTTCGACTACCTAACCTACCTAACCTAACCTAACCTAACTTTTTCAGATACCTAACCTAACCTAACCTACAAAGATAGGTTAGGTTAGGTTAGGTAGGGTTTGTTAGGTTCGGTCATATATCTATGTTAATTTTAACTCCAATAAAAAAAAATTGCCCTCATACGTAATGAAATAGGTAGCTTTATCATTTCATAAGAAAAAAACTAATGAAAATATATTAATTTAGGAAAACTTGGCTTATTAGGCAAATCGGGCCTTGCATAGTAGGCTGAGAAGTACGTTCTGGCTTCTAGGTACGACATATATATATATATATATATATATATATATATATATATATATATATATATATATATATATATATATATATATATATATATATATATATGTATATATATATATATATTTTTTTTTTTAACCTAGAAGGGGTACCACCTCTGGTGCAAGTGTAGGGACCCATAGCCTCGGAGAAGAAAATAAAGAGTACTCAGAGAAGACCTTGTGGATCCTCACTGAACACTTTGATATTTTCTTCTCCTACCACCCCTATTCTTTTGTTAAGTGTGTATATTTATCTAACTTTATTTGAAAATGTCATTACACAAAAAAAGTTACAATATTGATTACATGCAGGGTACAAGGCTGCTTGTCACAAGTTGAACAGCTCCTCTAGCTCCTCAGATGGCAGGTAGGAACCGTGGATGCAGTGAGCATTTCCTCTCTGGATTGCCACACTAAGGCGCTGAAAAAGAAAACTGGCAGCTCTAGGGTCTCTAGTTGTTTCGATTAGCTTAGACCCCAACTCCTTCAAAAAGCTAGCAGCACTTTTACCCCAGGCACCAAGTGTCTCTGAGGCAATGGGGACAAAATTGTAGTGGTGCTCAAGGTCTCTGTATTTACGTGACTTGGCCGCTTCCCGGTGATTGGCAGCTCCTCCTGCTTGTGTAGCACTGAAGTCAACATAGGTATTGGCTAAAGTTGAAACGCAAGTGAAGTCCCACACCAACTGTCTACCATTCTTCCAGGGGTTCACCGTAATTCCGTCTGGGCTACCGACAGGCTCATCAGAGTTGCGGGACATTAGGTAACGGGGCTCTCTCTCTGCAGGACAACCGGCTGTGGTAAGGCTTCTCTTAATAATGTCATTAACCTTGCCGTGTCTTGCATGCCATCCTCCCGTCCTTTGGCAAAGAAAGCCATGCCGTCCATATCTGTCGGCCTCTGCCTCGCCGCATATACACCTGTATTCGGTGTGGATTGGGGCAGCTAGGCGGAGAGCCACGGCAATTCGGAGGGCCTGCGGTGTGAGACGGGTGCCGGTTGCTGACATTGGGGTTGCTAATAGGAAATCATATGCATGGGGAGCTGCTACAGCTCTAAGTCGGGCAGTGTCATGTGGTGTTGTCGCAGCTTCTAGCAAAGTTGCAGCTTCTTGGTCGGCAATGGGGCGATCCCAGCTGGATTGCTTATGGGCTTCAGAAGGCGGTGGTTGGGGTGCTGGTCCTGCGAGAGTGACCCATTTGGTTGTGCAGTCTGTGAAGCTGGGATCATGTACCCCAGCCTGTTGAACTAGGTGCTCAGGTAAGATTTCCTTCACCAAGTTGTCAGACCCCACTGAAGAGGACAGGAACGCTGGTACAGCAATTTGTGTTGCTGTGCGCACGCCAAGGCCCCCGAGTCTGACAGGAAGGGAGGCCTGTTTCCACTGTGAGTCGCTGAGGGAAAGATTGAGGGCTTTTTCTAGTGTTGATTTCAGCAAGCTGTCATACTCTTCTAATTTAATATTGTTGAAAGATGGTGAACATCTTAGAAAGTAGGTCAGCCTGGGGAGGGACAAGCATCTGGTGATGAGGTAAAGTGCATCATGAGCATCGATGTCTTCAATCCTCTCGTTCATCCTCTTCAGGTCAGTGATCTTCTTACCGTGGACCCCGTCGATGGCATTCCTTCCAAGAGGAGCACCTAGGAGTGTGCTGTCCTCAGGGTTGGTTGTATGAATGTCAGGCAAAACAACCTTTATTTGCTCTATTATGTGCTGGTTGGTGGAGGTTATTTCGCACTTGGAAGGGTTCAGGGTGAGGCCAAGGCTTGCTCCTTGCTCCTGGATTATTCTTATGTCGTCCAAGAGTGAGGCTGGGGAGCCGGCTAGAGTACCATCATCCAAAAACCAAATGTTGAGCTCACTGGACAGGTTATCGGTGACTTCCTTGATAACTAGGCAGAACAGAAAAGGAGCAAGGGGGTCACCTTGTTGGACACCTTCTTGTGATTCAATTTCATGTTCCCCAAAAAGCAGAGTTAGATTCTTGCTGTAGTATGAGTTTACAAACGGGTAGAGGGAAGGAAAAAGGCGATGAACTGCACTGAGTACTGCATCCCTTCTAACCAGATTGAAAGCATTTTTGAAGTCCAGCTTTATCAGGGCTTTTTCATTCGTAATGTTGGCAATGTAGGCTCTAGCTGCATGAGCCGCTGCCTCACACCCTTGGGGAATTCCAAACCCAAGCTGTTTTGGCTTCAGCATGTCGACTGCTGCCTGACTAACTGCTCTAGCAGCAGCCTTAGCGACGAGACGCCGGAGTGAATTTCCCACAGCTATCGGTCTGATTCCTCCATCTTTTTTCCTCAGGGCACAGAGGGTAGCGCCAAAAAAGAGAGGCCGTATGGTCTCTGGTATGTTGCCAGCTAGACATGTGTTGGCGAATCTAGTTAGTTCCACCAGGAGGCCCTGTGCAATGTCTCCCATTGCAGGGTTGAGCATCTGTTTGATGTGGTTGGGTCGTAGTCCTGTGAACCCACCTGCTGATCCTGGTGGGAAGGATAAAGCTGCTTTGTGCACCATGGATTCGAGCACACACAGGGGGTTCTGCTCTGGTGACACCGACTAGGGGAACACTGTCGTCACGAGGAGCTCTGGGGGGGTGTTTTTCCCTCAGGGCCTGTGCTGTATTGGCATCCCTGGTGGCAACTGTGTCTTCACTGGTGATGATTCTGATCGCCCCTATTGTGTTGCCTTCTTCTATTTTCTTGCAGACTGTTGCTCTGATTTTGGATGCCTCGGTTCTGCTGTTGATACCTTTCCTGCGGTGGGTGTTTTTGGGACGGGTGGGGAGGGGTGCCTGGTTGTCCTCTCTAGGAAAACTATTTATAGCCATAATGACCGACGAAGCTAGTGATTTGTCTCTCCTTGCAGGGACAGCTAGGCATATGTTTCCAAACAGGAGAAGGTTGTGCCATGCTTGGATAGTTCCGGGGGAGTCATTGACCTTTTTCAAGAGGCTGGATAGTTTGGCTGCTGCCTGGGGCCGGGCAGCTTTGGGGATGTGCTGCAAGGTTCCAACCGATGTTGCTTTGATGGCTTCTAGTAGGTTCTCAGTCGAAATGAAGCTGTTGGGGGTGTTTTCCCTGACTGCTGGAGCGGGGCCTTGATTGATACCCTCTTTGGGAGGGCGCCACATACCCGGACAATCGGTTCCGTTGTGAGCATGCTTGCGCACATCTCCGTTACGCTTGAGTCTCCACACCTTGTCGCACACTTGGCATGTGACAAGTTTAGTTTGTGTGACCAAGTTTACCTTAACATTATATATATATATATATATATATGCGAACAAGCCTGAATGGTCCCCAGGACATATGCAACTGAAAACTCACACCCCAGAAGTGACTCGAACCCATACTCCCAGAAGCAACGCATCTGGTATGTACAAGACGCCTTAATCCACTTGACCATCACGACCGGACAAAATGAGGTGATAGCCGAGGCTATTTGAACCACCCCACCGCCGGCACTCGGATAGTTATCTTGGGCATAGCATTTTACCAAATCACCTCATTCTTTGGGGCAACACGATTTGGTAAAATGCTATGCCCAAGATAACTATCCGAGTGCCGGCGGTGGGGTGGTTCAAATAGCCTCGGCTATCACCTCATTTTGTCCGGTCGTGATGGTCAAGTGGATTAAGGCGTCTTGTACATAGCAGATGCGTTGCTTCTGGGAGTATGGGTTCGAGTCACTTCTGGGGTGTGAGTTTTCAGTTGCATATGTCCTGGGGACCATTCAGGCTTGTTCGCATTTGTGTTCCTCACGTGTTGCCCCAAAGAATGAGGTGATTTGGTAAAATGCTATGCCCAAGATAACTATCCGAGTGCCGGCGGTGGGGTGGTTCAAATAGCCTCGGCTATCACCTCATTTTGTCCGGTCGTGATGGTCAAGTGGATTAAGGCGTCTTGTACATACCAGATGCGTTGCTTCTGGGAGTATGGGTTCGAGTCACTTCTGGGGTGTGAGTTTTCAGTTATATATATATATATATATATATATATATATATATATATATATATATATATATATATATATATATATATATATATATATATATATATATATATATATATATATATATGTATATATATGTATATATATATATATATATATATATATATATCTCGTTCCTAGTAGCCGGAACGCACTTCTCAGCCTACTATGCAAGGCCCAATTTGCCTAATAAGCCAAGTTTTCATGAATCAATTGTTTTTCGACTACCTAACCTACCTAACCTAACCTAACCTAACTTTTTCGGCTACCTAACCTAACCTAACCTATAAAGATAGGTTAGGTTAGGTTCGGTCATATATCTACGTTAATTTTAACTCCAATAAAAAAAAATTGATCTCATACATAATGAAATGGGTAGCTTTATCTTTTCGTTAGAAAAAAATTAGAGAAAATATATTAATTCATGAAAACTTGGCTTATTAGGCAAATCGGGCCTTGCATAGTAGGCTGAGAAGTGCGTTCTGGTTACTAGGTACGACATATATATATATATATATATATATATATATATATATATATATATATATATATATATATATATATATATATATATATATATATATATGTCGTACCTAGTAGCCAGAACGCACTTCTCAGCCTACTATGCAAGGCCCGATTTGCCTAATAAGCCAAGTTTTCATGAATTAATGTTTTTTCGACTACCTAACCTACCTAACCTAACCTAACCTAACTTTTTCGGCTACCTAACCTAACCTAACCTATAAAGATAGGTTAGGTTAGGTTAGGTAGGGTTGGTTAGGTTCGGTCAAATATCTACGTTAATTTAAACTCCAATAAAAAAAAATTGACCTCATACATAATGAAATGGGTAGCTTTATCATTTCATAAGAAAAAAAATAGAGAAAATATATTAATTCAGGAAAACTTGGCTTATTAGGCAAATCGGGCCTTGCATAGTAGGCCGAGAAGTGAGTTCTGGCTACTAGGTACGACATATATATATATATATATATATATATATATATATATATATATATATATATATATATATATATATATATATATATATATATATATATATATATATATATATATATATATATATATGTTGTACCTAGTAGCCAGAACGTCGTACTCGGGGCTGCTATGCAAGGCCCGATTTGCCTAATAAGCCAAATTTTCCTGAATTAATATATTTTCTCTAATTTTTTCTTATGAAATGATAGAGCTACCCATTTCATTATGTATGAGGTCAATTTTTTTTATTAGAGTTAAAATTAACGTAGATATATGACCGAACCTAACCAACCCTACGTAACCTAACCTAACCTATCTTTATAGGTTAGGTTAGGTTAGGTTAGGTAGCCGAAAAAGATAGGTTAGGTTAGGTTAGGTCTTCGAAAAACAATTAATTGATGAAAACTTGGCTTATTAGGCAAATCGGGCCTTGCATAATAGGCAGACAAGTGCTTTCTGGCTACTAGGTACGACATGTATATATATATATATATATATATATATATATATATATATATATATATATATATATATATATATATATATATATATATATATATATATAAATATATATATATATATATATATATATATATATATATATATATATGTATATATATATATATATATATATATATATATATTCATAAAATAATGAAATAATATATATATTTCTGTTTAAAGCTATAATATGTAATAATGTGCATACACAGAACATATAGTACATATTGTACATACTGTACTTAAAATTCTAATTGAAATTAAATTTCGATGTTCAGAATAAATTCAGTTACACTACTTTTGAAGTCTCCAAGAAGAATTCTTTATTCTAAATGTTTTGAACTTGGGAGGCTCTCAAATATATATACAAAGAAGTGTAATCCGGTGTATATGCACTGAGAGTGTTTTTAAGTCTTGGTCTATGCTCCGGACTAATGTTTTACCTTGACAGTAAAATCTTTTAAAGGCCTTAATAAGACTCAAGAGGAAGTCTGGTTTGAGACCCAACAAGCATACTAGCAGAAAGTTATATGTTGATATTTAGTTGCGTACATTTATACTGAGATGTAATATAATTTTTTGAACCTCTGTAGCGACATACACGCCGTCTTGGAGCTGAGTTACATAGCTGCCCTTTCGAGTTTTACAGCGTACAGGCTGAAAGTCTCTAAAAACCCTTGGAACCCTCTCACAACGGGGGGGGGGGGGAGGCAATAATACCTCAGAAGCCTTCATTTTAAAGTTGTAAGACACAAGAATTATTTAAAGAACTTAATCATCTTCCTCAACATAGAGGCATTGATTTTAATCCCATTACAAAAATGGGGATTTTTTTTTTATGAAACAACATTGGCTACGGGACAAGGAAGGAATGAGGCGAGATTGTATGCAAAGTGGCGTAAATCACAGCACCTTATGATGTCCCTTCATCAGCGAATAACAAGATCCCGGAAGAGGGGAGGAAATGGCCGCTATTACCATGCAGATGATGGGGGGGAAAGCAGACAGATGTATTGAGACTATCGCAAGGAAATAGTCACGCAGACTGGTGAAGTAAAGGGGGATGAGAGTGAGTATATTTACTCATCTAGAAGTACTCGTCTAGAAGCACTCATCTAGTAGTACTCATCTAGTAACACTCATCTAGTAGCACTCATCTAGTTGTACTCATCTAGCTATACTCAGTAGTTTCATGGGTTGATGACCATTCAACATCACTGTAGTGCATTGTAATAGTATTCCATAAAATGACTAGTGCCAAATTTTGCTATCTACTTGTCCATTGCGTCTGTGTAAGTATGATGGGCCACATAGTTACAAAAAGTACAATCAAAACAGGCGGATGAATGTAAGAATAAGGTAAAACTAGGACGAAATTAGGAATGAGCTAAAAATTGGTCGAATTTAAGATGGGGATGGCAAGAATAAGAGGAAAGTTAAGAAAAAGAAAAGACAAAGGAATTAACAACAGGGGGCAAAGGTTAAGTCAAATCACGTTTGGTAAGAAGGTTGGAGTATGGGAAGGGAGAGTACAGTGTTACTTGCTTTGGAAACCAGTTTGGGATTTAAAGAAATTTCGTTTACCTTGAGAATAGGCACAGTTGATACAATGTAATGGGTATCCAAGGAGAGACAGGGGAGAAAAAAAAATTATAATCAAGAAACTGAGGGTAACTTGTGCCAGAGCGCAGAGGAAGAGAGAGAGAGAGAGACGAGAACACTATTCTAAACAAAAGGAGGATGGTAGGAAAAGAAGTGTATGTACATACAACTATGCAAGGGTTTGTGGTAGACAGAGAATGATAAACCGGACAGGGAGCTGTAATCATGAACGTCTGAAAAGGGGAAGGAGATACTTAGATTCGCATTCAGCTTTGAAAGGGATTGAAGCAGGCAGATTGTTAAGAGAGGAGAGGAAAAACTGGAAAAGACTAGGATCATGAGGCCATAGAACAAAAATGTCCTCAGCATAGCAAAGCCAGAGGGAAAGGGAGAAGTATCAGTAGTAGGGGAGAACACTTTCAAAGTGCTCCGTATAGAGACTGGCCAGCACAGGAGAGGGGAACACACAGCCACACAGAAACGTGGTCGCGTCTCCGTTATCTGATGCCTAGTTTGGTCATCATCCCTAGAGACCTTACATGTATACCTAGTGACCATACATGTATTCCTAGTGACCTTATGTGTATCCCTAGTGACCATATATGTATCCCTAGTGACCTTATGTGTATCCCTAGTGACCTTACATGTATGCCTAGTGAATTAACATGTATCCCTAGTGACCTTAAATGTATCCCTAGTGACCTTACATGTACCCATAGTGAACTTACATGTATCCCTGGTGACATTACATGTATCCCTAGTGATCTTACTGATAATCATCTTTAGTGACATTACATGTATCCTTAGTAACCTTACATGTATCCCTAGTGACCTTATATGTATCTCTAGTAACCTTACATGTATCCCTAGTAACCTTACATGTATCCCTAGTGACCTTACGTGTTTGCCTAGTGACCTTACATATATCCCTTGTGACCCTACATGTATTCCTAGTGACCTTACATGTTGTTGGAAATCCGACACACACGTTAACATACTACAGTTACCCTTTAAGAATTCAGAGAATGGGATTTCGTGACGTCATCAACAACATGTAAATATTAACTCCCATTTCTTTTAATCCACAGTCTTGTGTTTAAACTGCATAAAATAGTACTCACTAAGACTGAATATAAATAAATACACCAGAAATATAGCTCGACTCCCTATTCCTTAGGACATAGATAGAAGCAGCAGATATTATTCGAACGCCACCTGAGAGAGGAGACGGCCAGACACATACACAGCGAATGTAAACAGAGGAACACGAAACAGAGAGGGCTCCTTACGAGCAAGCACAACTCATCATAGACTCCCAACAACATTAATACCTGAGTATCCATCTTACCAATTATTTATTACAGGTTTTTGGCCATTTACTGTTTTAGACAGGTCTGGCGTTTACTCAGTGAGCTTAAAACTCAAAAAAGTGTTTTTCTCAGCACTACAGACACACAATATTCATGTCACACCTGTACTTTATATGTTTATGGAACTATTACTAATGCCCTTTATTTGGCAGGTAAATTGTGATTTTGGAGTTACTGAAAAGATAAGCTGGCCCACACAAACTATGAAGTTTCTTGCTACCATAGCTGTTCACAGATACTACATTGCCAGGGGCCATTACAAGGCCCTGGAGCACATGTAGCTACACACTAACAGAAGTAGGAGGAAACAACATAGCTAGCCTAATCAGGCCATAACAACAACACAGCTAAGGCCATATAATCCTTTTTTGCAATAAAGTAGATAGATTTAATAATACTGCAGATTAGGTCACCATATGTGGTATAATTTATATTTTGCAAGAGGTAAACAATTGTAGTTTATCATATATCCACTCTTAGTGGAATAAGTTATAATAGTCCCTCCAAATTATGTGTAATAAGTTCTGGCAGGCTTAATCAAAATATACAGTCCACTTAGCATCATAATAAAACAATATTGAAGTTAACACAATCTATATAAATAAAAATGGAAATGTTCGTTTGTTCAAAATAGGTAATCTCCAAAAGTTCTTCGCCGATTGCTTTGAAATTTTCACACAATGTTTCATTCGCATCAGAGCGGGTTTTTATATACATGCTATATTGATGTCACGTCTGTGATGGAAAAAAACATGCTTATTTTGAAAAACTGTGTTTTTCATGTGTTTCTCATGTGAGAGAAATCTTCCAAACCTCTTTACCGATTGCTTTGAAATTTTGACACAGCGTTACATTTGAATAGGTGCGTGTTTTTCTATACCTACTATATACATGCCTAACCTGTGACAGGTTAAAAGATTTTTTTTAAGCTGCGCCATCTGTTGCACGAAACAAAAACAAACACGCTGAACTAAAATGTTACGAATGCTATTTCAATGTTTCCGATTGCATTGATAAATTGAATTTTCATACATTTCAATTTATTTTTATTTCGGTTTAATTATTTTGTGTAACATTGCGTTGGAATTGGGATGGGTTTTTACCATGCCCTTCATTTCGTAAGTATAAGTATAGATGCCACAACTGTGACAGGTAATTTTTTTTTTTTAAGAAACGGCGCCATCTGTTGCATGTAAGAGCCACACTTGCTATCTATCTATATAAATAAAAATGGAAATGTTCGTTTGTTCAAAATCGCTAATCTCTGAAAGTTCTTCACCGATTGCTTTGAAATTTTCACACAACGTTTCAGTCGCATCCGAACAGGTTTATATATACATAGAATATAGCTGTCACGTCTGTGACGGAAAAAAAAAAAAACTTTCTCTGAAAAACTGTGTTTTTCATGTGAGGGAAATCTTGGAAACCTCTTTACCGATTGCTTTGAAATTATGACACAACGTTGCATTCAAATAGGCGCGTCTTTTTGTATATCTACTATATACATGCAACACTTGTGACAGGAAAAAAAAAACATGCTGTTTCTTAAAAACTGCGCCATCTGTTGGACGTAAGAGCAACAAACGCTGTAATCTCCAAAAGTTCTTCACCAATTGCTCTGAAATTTTGAAACAACGTTGCATTCGAATAGGCGCATCTTTTTTTATGCCTATTTTATAGATGTCACTCCTGTGACAGGTAAAAACATGCGTTTTTGAAAAAACAGCGCCATCTGTTGCACATAATGGCCACATGCACGCTATACTAATTATGTCACGAATTCCATTTCAATGTTTCCGATTTCATTGATAAATTTTATTTCCATTGATTTCGATTTATTTTATTTTTTAATTAATTATTTTGTGTGACATTGTCTTGGAATTGAGCTGTGTTGTTTACCATAAAGATCATTTCGTTAGTATAAGTATAGATGTCACATCTGTGACAGGTAAAACTGTTTTTTTCTTGAAAAACAGCGCCATCTGTTGCATGTAAGAGCAACACACAAGCTATAATAAATATGTTACTATTCCATTTCAATGTTTCTAATTGCATTGATAAATTGAATTTTCATTGATTTTTATTTTTTTTCATTTTGATTTAATTATTTGGTGTGAATTGCGTTGGAATTGAGCTGTGTTGTTTATCAAACCGTTCATTTCGTGAGTATAGTTTATTTTTATATTATTTAATATTTTCTTTTCATTTTTTAACTGTTTTTCTTATATTTCAGTGATGGGAACATCAGATCACTTGATGTTCCCAATATTCTGATGGGAACATCAGACCATTTGGGAAGGCATCGGACGAGGGAGTGGGGAATGGTGAGGATGACGACGGGACAAGGGAGGGGTAATGGTGAAGAAGGACGAGGGGACAGGGAAGTTTGGGATGGTGGGGACGAGGGGATGGAGGAATGGAGAATGGTGGGGAGGCCAAAGAGACAGGGGAGTGGGGCATTGTGGAAAGGAAGAGGGGATGGTGAAGTGGGAAATGGTTGGGACACCGAGGAGACGGGTGAGGGGGGAATGGTGGAGAGGACTGGGGGACAGGGAAGGTTGCTGTGGCTACCTTAACTCCGCACGCTGACCCCTCAAAAACTTCCTTACCTGTCCCCCTTCTCTGGGGGACAGGGAAGGTTGCTGTGGTTACCTCAACTCCGCACGCTGAACCCTCAAAAACTTCCTTACGTTCCCCCACAGGGGGTGACCTTTCTGACTCCGTATCAACTCCCTCACATTCCACGACACATCTTCCTCCCCCTTTCACTCCCCACTGTTACATTGTGACACCTTGACAACGCGTCAGCGACCGCATTGCTTTTCCCTGGTACATGTTCAAAGTTTGTAATGTTAAACTCTGAGAGCGAGGTAACCCACCATGCCAACCGCTGACAAGGCTCCTTGGACTCGAACACATACTTAAGGGGTTTGTGATCGCTTCTGAGCCAAATTTCATGTCCAAGCAAGATGTATCGGTTCCGTTGTAATATGAATGTGATCGCTAGCGCTTCCCTCTCAATCGTACTATAGTTCCTCTCTGCAGGACATAGTACTCGTGAACAAAATGCAATGGGACGCTCCCGTCCTCGCTCATCCACCTCAGCTACCACACCACCTATCGCTGGGCCAGAAGCATCCACATACACCAGAAACGGTTTGCTAAAATCTGGGTGCGCCAAGATACTGCGAGAGCTCAGTTAGGTGCTGTCACAGTAAGAGGTTGTGTTAGCTGGAGCTCTAGAGTAACATTATTATTGCAATAATGGAAGAATTAGTTAATGATTTGGTGAGTTTGGTTGGAGCTCTGAGAGCAGAGATGGTTTCCCTGCGGGAGGAGGTACGACGGCTGAGACTTCGAGAGGAAACGAAGGAGACCAGTGTTGACGAGACCTCATCGTGGAGAGTAGTGAAAGACAGGGGTCTTAAGAAGACCTTGACAAGGCCGCCTACAGACGCCCTAAGGACGGCAAATTCATTTGCCGTGTTGGAGGATGAGTGCTGTAGTGCGCCTGCAGCGAGGAAATCAGCGAGGAACAGCGGAGCGCAGGCCCCTCAGGCTGCTCAGAAAGTTAGGGCGGTACCGAAGCGAATTTTGGTTGTGGGAGATTCCCAGGTGAGGTATTTAGACAGAACGTTTTGTGCCAGAGATAGAGGGAACAGATTAAGGGTTTGCTATCCGGGAGCTGGAATTGGTGATATTGTTGAAAACATGAATGATATTATGACGGGAAATGGGAACAAACCCATTATTTGTATTAGTGCAGGGGGTAATGATGTTGGGCGAGTAAGGAGTGAGGAACTAATACAGAGATTTAGGACAGCCATTGAATTAGTTAGGAGCAAGGGAGGAATCCCGATCATATGTGGCATTCTTCCAAGAAAGGGAGTGGGAAATGAATGGATGTCGAGGGCACTTGGTGTCAATTGCTGGCTGGAAAGATATTGCAAATCAAATGCAATATCTTTCATAGACAACTGGGAACGCTTCTATGGAAGAAATGAAATGTATGCTCGTGATGGGGTGCATCTATTGAGGGCTGGGGTTGTTGCTGTTGCGAACTCGTTGGAACCAGTGGTTAGAGGTGTTTGTTTGGGTTTAAACTGTTAGTAGATAGTGGTATGGGAATTGATTTGGAGGAAGGAGGTAATAAAAGTATGTGTTCGTGGGAGAAAAGAATTAACTAACAGTAGAAGTCTAAGAAATAAAATTAATGAATTAAATGCTCTTGTCTGCACAGAAAAAATAGATATTATTGCACTTACCGAAACGTGGATGAACGTAGAAAATAGAGAACTATTAGCTGAATATCAGATAAATGGATTTAAACTATTTCACACAGATAGATATATTAGACGAGGAGGGGGAGTAGCCATATATGTTAGGGACAATTTGAAATGTAGTCTCAAAGAGGGAATCAAAACTGAACCACACACAGAAACTATTTGGATAGAATTAAACGAAAAAGCAAATAATATTATAATAGGAGTTATATATAAGCCACCAAATTTAGACAGAATGGAAGCAAAGCATCTATGGAATGAAATATCTAGAGCATCTAGATCTAACAGTATTTATGTCATGGGTGACTTTAATTTTAGTGGAATAAACTGGGTGAACAAAACAGGGAATAGTGAAGCAGAAGATTTTCTAGAATTAATTGACGATTGCTTTCTTACGCAACACATTAAGGAACCAACGCGGGAAAATAATATTTTAGATTTAGTGTTAACTAACAGGGAAACAAAAAATAATGACATCGAAATAGGGAGTGAGGGAGTGAGCTAGGGAACAGTGATCACAAAGTAATCAGATTTAGCGTAGAATGGAATAGACCTGTAGGAGAAAATTCTGTTAAAGTGCCAGATTTTCGATAAGCTGATTTTAATAGCCTAAGAAATTTTTTGGGTCAAATAGATTGGAAACTCTTGGGTATGGGGTGTGGGCCGGTCTTAGAGCGAGACAAGAACCCAGCGATAGGTGACGTAAAAGGGGATTTCGATGTGGATTTAATATATAACTTATTTAAGAATATTCTAAACAAAGCACAGGAACGTAGTATACCATACAAATTGAATAGGTCGAATACTAATGACCCAAAGTGGATAACAAAGAATTTGAAGAACCTTATAGGTAAAAAGAGAGCTTGGTACAAAAGGATTAAGAATGGGGAAGTTAGGTTAGAACAGGAATTCATACAACTGGTTAGAAATGTTAAAAAAGAGATTAGGAAAGCAAAAAGAAACTATGAAGTTCGCATAGCAGAGCAAAGTCAAATCCTAAATGGTTTTTTCAGTTATATCGAACTAAGACTGGGAAAGGATAGGTCCATTAAAATCTGAGACAGGTCAAATAACGGATAATGACAAGGAGATGAGTAGTATTTTTAACAAATATTTTATATCTGTATTTACTAAAGAAGAACTTAACAATATGCCTTCAGCCAAACAAGTCTATGTGGGTGGAGATGAGGACAGGTTGACTAGTTTAGCAGTTACCAGGGAGGATGTAATTAAACAATTAGAAAAACTAAAACCAAACAAATCCCCAGGGCCGGATGAAGTGTTTGCCAGGGTGCTTAAAGAATGCAAAGAGGAGCTCTCCGAGCCACTGTCTACCATATTTAATAAATCAATAGAGTCAGGCAGAGTGCCAGAGTCATGGAAGGTAGCTAATGTGGTACCAATTTTTAAGAAAAGAGATAGATCACTTGCGTCAAACTATCGGCCAATTAGCCTAACGTCTATTGTGGGAAAGTTACTTGAATCAATAATTGCAAATACAATTCGTCTCCATCTTGAAAAACATAAATTAATAAATGAGTCGTAGCATGGTTTTGCAAATGGCCGTTCATGTTTAACAAATTTGCTAACTTTTTATTCCAGCATAGTTGAGGCAGTTGATAGTGGTAAGGAATGTGATGTTGTGTACCTTGATTTTAGCAAAGCTTTTGATACAGTGCCACATGAAAGACTAATTAAAAAAATAGAGGCTCATGGTATTGGGGGTGCTATATTGAGTTGGATTAGGGCATGGCTATTCCAAAGGAAACAGAGAGTTAGTATAAATGGGGTTAAGTCAGAGTGGGATAATGTTGTTAGTGGAGTACCTCAGGGCTCTGTCCTGGGACCTCTGTTGTTTATAATATATATAAATGATTTAGATTCAGGTTTGAGTAGCAACATTTGCAAATTTGCCGATGATACGAAAATCGGTAGGGAAATTAATTCAGAGGAGGACTCACTATCACTTCAGGTTGATCTAGATAGGGTTTTGAAATGGTCAAATGATTGGCAAATGCAGTTTAATGCTGATAAATGTAAAGTTCTGAGGTTAGGTAATGATGATAGAGTTACAAGATACGAGCTAGATGGTGTTGAGATTGCGAAGTCGGATTGTGAAAGGGATCTGGGAGTTATGATTAGTAAGAATTTAAAACAAAAGGATCAATGCATGAATGTTCGTAATAAGGCGAATAGGACACTGGGATTTATTAATCAAAGCGTTAGTAACAAGACACCTGGTGTGGTTCTTAAGCTATATCTTGCTCTGGTTAGGCCCCATTTAGATTATGCAGTTCAGTTTTGGTCGCCGTATTATAGAATGGATATAAATTCACTTGAACGTGTCCAACGTAGGATGACTAAGTTAATTCCCCAAATTAGAAATCTTTCATATGAAGAAAGATTAACAAAGCTTAAGTTGCATTCTAAATGGCCGTTCATGTTTAACAAATTTGTTATCTTTTTATTCTAGCATTGTTGAGGCAGTTGATAGTGGTAAGGATTGCGATGTTGTATACCTTGACTTTAGCAAAGCTTTTGATACAGTGCCACATGAAAGACTGATTAAAAAAATAGAGTCTCATGGTATTGGGGGTGCTATATTAAGCTGGATTAGGGCATGGCTATACCAAAGGAAACAGAGAGTTAGTATAAATGGAATCAAGTCAGAGTGGGAAAATGTTGTAAGTGGAGTGCCTCAAGGCTCTGTCCTGGGACCTCTGTTGTTTATAATATATATAAATGATTTAGATTCAGGTTTGAGTAGCAACATTTGCAAATTTGCCGATGATACGAAAATCGGTAGGGAAATTAATTCGGAGGAGGACTCACTATCACTTCAAGTTGATCTAGATAGGGTTTTGAAATGGTCAAAGGATTGGCAGATGCAGTTTAATGCTGATAAATGTAAAGTTCTGAGGTTAGGTAATGTTGATAGAGTTACAAGATACGAGCTAGATGGTGTTGTGATTGCGAAGTCGGATTGCGAAAGGGATCTGGGAGTTATGATTAGTAAGAATTTAAAACAAAAGGATCAATGCATAAATGTTCGTAATAAGGCAAATCGGACACTTGGATTTATTAATCGCAGCGTTAGTAACAAGACACCTGGTGTGGTTAAGAACATAAGAACATAAGAACAAAGGCAACTGCAGAAGGCCTGTTGGCCCATACGAGGCAGCTCCTATTCTATAACCACCCAATCCCACTCATATACTTGTCCAACCCGTGCTTGAAACAATCGAGGGACCCCACCTCCACAATGTTACGCGGCAATTGGTTCCACAAATCAACAACCCTGTTACTGAACCAGTATTTACCCAAGTCTTTCCTAAATCTAAACTTATCCAATTTATACCCATTGTTTCGTGTTCTGTCCTGTGTTGATACTTTTAATACCCTATTAATATCCCCCCGGTTATGGCCATTCATCCACTTGTAAACCTCTATCATGTCACCCCTAACTCTTCGCCTTTCCAGTGAATGCAACTTAAGCTTTGTTAATCTTTCTTCATATGAAAGATTTCTAATTTGGGGAATTAACTTAGTCATCCTACGCTGGACACGTTCAAGTGAATTTATATCCATTCTATAATATGGCGACCAAAACTGAACTGCATAATCTAAATGGGGCCTAACTAGAGCAAGATATAGCTTGAGAACCACACCAGGTGTCTTATTACTAACGCTGCGATTAATAAATCCAAGTGTCCGATTTGCCTTATTACGAACATTTATGCATTGATCCTTTTGTTTTAAATTCTTACTAATCATAACTCCCAGATCCCTTTCGCAATCCGACTTCGCAATCACAACACCATCTAGCTCGTATCTTGTAACTCTATCATCATTACCTAACCTCAGAACTTTACATTTATCAGCATTAAACTGCATCTGCCAATCCTTTGACCATTTCAAAACCCTATCTAGATCAACTTGAAGTGATAGTGAGTCCTCCTCCGAATTAATTTCCCTACCGATTTTCGTATCATCGGCAAATTTGCAAATGTTGCTACTCAAACCTGAATCTAAATCATTTATATATATTATAAACAACAGAGGTCCCAGGACAGAGCCTTGAGGCACTCCACTTACAACATTTTCCCACTCTGACTTGATTCCATTTATACTAACTCTCTGTTTCCTTTGGTATAGCCATGCCCTAATCCAGCTTAATATAGCACCCCCAATACCATGAGACTCTATTTTTTTAATCAGTCTTTCATGTGGCACTGTATCAAAAGCTTTGCTAAAGTCAAGGTATACAACATCGCAATCCTTACCACTATCAACTGCCTCAACAATGCTAGAATAAAAAGATAACAAATTTGTTAAACATGAACGGCCATTTATAAAACCATGTTGCGACTCAATTATTAATTTATGTTTTTCAAGATGAAGACGAATTTTATTTGCTATTATAGATTCGAGTAACTTTCCCACAATAGACGTTAGGCTAATTGGTCGATAGTTAGACGCAAGTGATCTATCTCCTTTCTTAAAAACTGGTATCACATTAGCAACTTTCCAAAACTCTGGCACTCTGCCTGACTCTATTGATTTATTAAATATGGTTGACAGTGGGTCACAAAGCTCCTCTTTGCATTCTTTAAGCACCCTAGCAAACACTTCATCCGGCCCTGGGGATTTGTTTGGTTTGAGTTTTACTATTTGTTTAAGAACATCCTCCCTGGTAACTGCTAAACTCGTCAACCTGTCCTCGTCCCCACCCACATAGACTTGTTCGGCTGAAGGCATATTGTTAAGTTCCTCTTTAGTAAATACAGATACAAAATATTTATTAAAAATACTACTCATCTCTTCATCACTATCTGTTATTTGACCTGTCTCAGTTTTTAATGGACCTATCCTTTCCCTAGTCTTAGTACGATATAACTGAAAAAACCCTTTAGGATTTGTCTTTGCTTGCCCTGCTATGCGAACTTCATAGTTTCTTTTTGCTTTCCTTATCTCTTTTTTAACATTTCTAACCAGTTGTACGAATTCCTGTTCTAAAGTGACCTCCCCATTTTTAATCCTTTTGTACCAAGCTCTCTTTTTACCTATAAGGTTCTTCAAATTCTTTGTTATCCACTTTGGGTCATTAGTATTCGATCTATTCAATTTGTATGGTATACTACGTTCCTGTGCTTTGTTTAGAATATTCTTAAATAAGTTATATATTGAATCCACATCGAAATCCCCATTTAAGTCACCTATCGCTGGGTTAATGTCTCGCTCCAAGACCGGCCCACACCCCATACCCAAGCCTTTCCAATCAATTTGACCCAAAAAATTTCTTAGGCTATTAAAATCAGCTTTTCGAAAATCTGGCACTTTAACAGAATTTTCTCCTACTGGTCTATTCCATTCTATGCTAAATCTGATTTCTTTGTGATCACTGCTCCCTAGCTCACTCCCTATTTCGATGTCATTAATTTGCGTTTCCCTGTTAGTTAACACTAAATCTAAAATATTATTTTCCCGTGTTGGTTCCTTAATGTGTTGCGTAAGAAAGCAATCGTCAATTAATTCTAGAAAATCTTCTGCTTCACTATTCCCTGTTTTGTTCAACCAGTTTATTCCGCTAAAATTAAAGTCACCCATGACATAAATACTGTTAGATCTAGATGCTCTAGATATTTCATCCCATAGATGCTTTGCTTCCATTCTGTCTAAATTTGGTGGCCTATATATTACTCCTATTATAATATTATTAGCTTTTTCGTTTAATTCAATCCAAATAGTTTCTGTGTGTGGCTCTGTTTTGATTCCCTCTTTGAGACTACATTTCAAATTGTCCCTAACATATATGGCTACTCCACCTCCTCGTCTAATATATCTATCTGTGTGAAATAGTTTAAATCCATATATTTGATATTCAGCTAATAGTTCTCTATTTTCTACATTCATCCACGTTTCGGTAAGTGCAATAATATCTATTTTTTCTGTGCAGACAAGAGCATTTAATTCGTTAATTTTATTTCTTAGACTTCTACTGTTAGTGTATAGGTTCTCAAGCTATATCTTGCTCTAGTTAGGCCCCATTTAGATTATGCAGTTCAGTTTTGGTCGCCATATTATAGAATGGATATAAATTCACTTGAACGTGTCCAGCGTAGGATGACTAAGTTAATTCCCCAAATTAGAAATCTTTCATATGAAGAAAGATTAACAAAGCTTAAGTTGCATTCACTGGAAAGGCGAAGAGTTAGGGGTGACATGATAGAGGTTTACAAGTGGATGAATGGACATAACCGGGGGGATATTAATAGGGTATTAAAAGTATCAACACAGGACAGAACACGAAACAATGGATATAAATTGGATAAGTTTAGATTTAGGAAAGACTTGGGTAAATACTGGTTCAGTAACAGGGTTGTTGATTTGTGGAACCAATTGCCGCGTAACATTGTGGAGGTGGGGTCCCTCGATTGTTTCAAGCACGGGTTGGACAAGTATATGAGTGGGATTGGGTGGTTATAGAATAGGAGCTGCCTCGTATGGGCCAAAAGGCCTTCTGCAGTTACCTTTGTTCTTATGTTCTTATTCACTGGAAAGGCGAAGAGTTAGGGGTGACATGATAGAGGTTTACAAGTGGATGAATGGACATAACAGGGGGGATATTAATAGGGTATTTAAAAAAAACACAAGACAGAACACGAAACAATTGGTATAAATTGGATAAGTTTAGATTTAGGAAAGACTTGGGTAAATACTGGTTCAGTAACATGGTTGTTGATTTGTGGAACCAATTGCCGCGTAACGTGGTGGAGGTGGTGTCCCTCGATTGTTTCAAGTGCGGGTTGGACAAGTATATGAGTGGGATTGGGTGGTTATAGAATAGGAGCTGCCTCGTATGGGCCAATAGGCCTTCTGCAGTTACCTTTGTTCTTATGTTCTTATGTTCTTAGCTGACAGCAGCCCTCAGTACCTGGAACGCCTGCTGTTGTTCCTTCCCCCACACGAACTCTGCAAGTCCACTGATCTGATGTAATAGTCTTGCAATTTTTGAAAAATCTTTAATAAATCGCCGATAATAGCTAACCAACCCCAGGAAAGATTTGCACTCTATCTTGTTCAGTGGAACTGGGAACTCTTGAATATCCCTGGTTTTATCTGGCAATGGACTGATACCCATCCGGCCCACTGTATGACCCAGGAATGTTACCGATTCTCCAAAAAAAATGAATTTTAAGAAATTCACTTTGAGGTTGTGTGACCTCAGCCTTAGCAGGAGTTTCCTCAAATTATGCATGTGCTCCTCTAAGGACTTTCCCAGCACGATTACGTCATCGAGGTACAGCAACGCTGTGGGACCTATCAACCCCGATAACACACTCATCATTAGCCTACTGAACACAGTAGGTGCTGACTTCAACCCGAAAGGAAGTCGTTTATATTGCCAGAGCTCGTTGCACGCACTAAACGCTGTGATTTCCCTCGACTCTTCCTCCAGCGGTATCTGGTGATACCCACTGAGTAGGTCTAATGTGGTAAAATATTGTGTACCCTTCAAGTGTGTCAATATGTCCTGTATGTTTGGTAATGGGTATGCTTCGTCCTTCGTCAGCTTTTTAATTCTGCGGAAATCTACACATAACCTCACTCCCCCATTCTTTTTCCTGACTACTACGAGAGGGCTGTGCCACGGTGAACTGGATGGTTCAATGATATCATGATCTCTTAGCTGGCTTATCTCCTCCTTCACCTCCCTCTGGTGTGCCACTGGTATGCTATATGCTCTCGTATATACTGGATGTGCGCCCTCTACGTCAATCCTATGTGCTCCTTGAGTAATGCACCCTGGGGGTTCCCCTCTCAACGCAAAAACATCCGGGAACTCCCTGACTAAACCCCTTATGGCTTCCTTAACCCCCTTATCCATGGACATCCTATCCACTATTCCCATTAATTTATCGATTCTATCCTCATCGCCCTCACTCTGACTTACTGACATGGCTGCAATAATCTCCTCCACAGGGTGTCCCCACGCTACCTGTGCATGCTTACTCAAGGTGACTGGCCAGCGAGAGGGATAAAAAACCCTCAACCGAATTACCCCTTCATTTATGTCTTCAATAGTCTCCATTATCACCACCCCCTCTGGATTATCCAATGGCTCAATTTGCACAACGTCTACTCCCTTAGCTTTACATGCCATTTTAATCACTAAGGACGCTTCTCCCGGAATGGTGACATCCTTGGGTACCGTAACTGCCCACTGTATATTCTGGTCCCCAGCCGAGTTACCACAGTTACCCCTCACTACTGCTACTCCTTCTCTACTCCTCACCTTGTTAACGTCTACCGCTTGACCCCCACATACCAATTTATTCCCCCTTGCGCTGAACGCTATGGTACATGAGTATTTTTCGAGGAAATCAATTCCCAAGATAATGTTGGTATGTTTCAGCCCTATATCCTGTATTACTACAAAACTATGTTTAAACCATCTATCTTCTAGCTGGAAATCCACAGTTGTCTCACCCAACACCCGCAACGCATTATCCCCCACCGCCGTTAATCTCCTGTTGTTAGGTATCAGCCTGACGTCTGATCCTAACACGCTACGACTCATGATAGACACGGAAGCACCGGTGTCCACCAAGGCTGTATAGATAGTGCCCTTTAACCGTAAATGCACCTTTATGGGATGACCCGACCCGACGGTACACAACCACTGTCCGCCACCCCCTACTGTACACACTTGGTAATTAGGCGGCACAAAAAGCTTACACTGCCAGGCCAAGTGACTACCGTCACCACACAGCTTACATACTTTTGTCTGCTTAGGTCGTTCTGGCTCGTGTTTACCTGTAGTGTACCCCGTTCCCCGGGGATACCCTCTACCGGTACCCTGGTTCTGGTGGTACATTCCTGTTGCTCCCTGAGCAGGCGTGTATCGTGGTGGAGCAGGAGTGAACCTGCCTCCACGTGCCCCCTCCTCGCTGCCCACGAGTACCCTGATGGGGTCCCCACGACACCCCACTCGTATTGTGTCCCTGGAACACCCTTGGCTCCCAGCCCTTATTATTGTTACGTCGAGGAGCACCTCGCCCCTTGCCCTTGGAATGTGTGACCTCCGCCGCGGGTCCATCCTCCACTGGCTGAGCTACTGGGGCCCAGAGCTGAGCCTGTCTATCTTGCGTGTCTGCAAGATTTGCCTGTTTCTTAGGGGACACTTCCTTGAAAATGTCATCCTCTGTCAGTTTATGTGTCGGGCTATTCTCCGCCCAAAACACTGCATGTTTCACCGCTTCCTTAAAAGACTTAGCTTCCCTGCAGTGTAACGCACTTTCCCGCGGTAATGCACCGAAAAAAACACTCCGTTGCATAGAATCTCTTACTACCCCCGTGAACTGCGTTTCCGTCCGCTCAATCACATCACCCAAGAGTCTTATTCTAAGGCCAAACGCCCTTAATTGTTTCCCTCGTTCTCGTTTAAGTGCAGCTAACTGAGCCTTTAGTTCTACTGCATCGTGCTGCACATCGTAATGATCTATCAGCTCCTGCTTAAACTCGTTATAACTATTTATTTCTCTAATTTCCGCCGAGTTGAGCAGGGTCTTTGCTTCCCCTTTCACCTTGGAATATGCCAATGCAATCTTTGCCTGATCCGACCATGACCCCACACTAGTCGCCTTCTCTAGAGCAAAGAAAAATGTTTTAATATCCGTCAGTAACTGACCTTTCGAATCCCGTTTGGCGCCCCAAAACGTGGGTATGTCTCCATATACCTTAGGTCCTGCATTAATCGTCTCATGCATGCTCAACACATTTTTCAACCACTGTGCAACCTGCCCAATTGTCTCTGACGCTGCCGCCTGCGCCGTATGCAACGCCGCCGTGTTATCACCACTCTCACCCTGACCGACATTACTCGTGGCCTGGCCACTGGCGCCCCTATTACTACCCGTACCCGTCATGGCTACTCGCCCCTTATGTGCTCGTGTATGAACCAGCTTGACGATTTACCGTACAGTAACCTTACTTGGCCTTATTCCCTTAATCTCACTAGGATCACTTATAATTTTAAGCCACCATTAACAACGTCACGTATCCCTTCCCCACACTACTGTTTCCACCCCTTGGGGGACCTTTCCCTGCCGCACAACGTGGCCACTCCACTTCTTGAGGTTATCTTGAGATGATTTCGGGGCTTTTTTAGTGTCCCCGAGGCCCGGTCCTCGACCAGGCCTCCACCCCTAGGAAGCAGCCCGTGACAGCTGGCTAACACCCAGGTACCTATTTTACTGCTAGGTAACAGGGGCATAGGGGTGAAAGAAACTCTGCCCATTATTTCTCGCCGGCGCCTGGGATCGAACCCAGGACCACAGGATCACAAGTACAGCGTGCTGTCCGCTCGGCCGACCGGCTCACTTGGCCACACCTTCCCTTCCTCACCCCAATATCCACCGTTCTGAACACAACCCGACGTCTACCGTGGGGTGACTCGTGTGTCACCCCTCGTGACTCTTGTGACACCCCACGTGACTCGTGTGACACCCCACATGACTCGTGTGTCACCTCTCGTGACTCGTATGGCATCCCACGTGACTCGTGTGTCACCCCTCGTGACTCGTGTGGCACCCAACGTGACTGGTGTGTCACCCGACGTGACTCGTGTGGCACCCCACGTGACTCGTGTGGCACCCCACGTGACTCGAACTCACCTAATTGTACTCACCTAATTGTGCTTGCGGGGGTTGAGCTTTGGCTCTTTGGTCTCGCCTCCCAACTGTCAATCAACAGGTGTATAGATTCCTAAGCCTTCTGGGCTCTATCGTATCTACATTTCAAACTGTGTATGGAGTCAGCCTCCACCACATCACTTCCTAGTGCATTCCATTTATTAACTATACTGACATTGAACAAATTCTTTCAAGTTTCTACCTGTATCCTCTTGTTCGTGTCCCACCCGTGCTGAAGAGTTTGTCTTTGTCCACCCTGTCAAGTCCCCTGAGAATTTTGTAGGTCTTTATCATATCTCCCCTTACTCTTCTGTTTTCCAGGGATGTGAGGTTCAGCTCCTTTAGCCTTTCCTCGTAGCTCATTCCTCTCAGTTCCGAAACGAGCCTGGAGGTTTACCGCTGAATCTTCTCTAACTTTGTCTTGCGTTTAACTAGGTATGGACTCCAGGCTGGAGCTGCATACTCCAGGATTGGTCTTACATAAGTGTTATACAGGGTCCTGAACGATTTTTTACACAAGTTTCTACAGGCAGTTCTTATGTTGGCCAGTCTAGCATATGCCGCTCATGATATTCTCCTGATGTGGGCCTCTGGGGAGAGGTTCGGTGTGATATCAACCGCCATATCTTTCGCTCTATTTGACTCTTGTAGGATTTCCCCTCCCAGATGATACCTTGTGTTCAGCCTCCTGCTCCCTTCGTCTAATTTCATTACCTTACACTTTCCTGAGTTGAACTTTAGCAGCCATTTTTTAGACTATTCCCCGAGTTTGTCCAGGTCATCCTGTATTCTCTGTCTATCTTCATCCGTCTTGATTCTTCTCATAATTTTTGCTTCACCAGAAAACATTAAGAGGAACGAGTCTATACCCTCTGGAAGATCGTTTACATATATTAGAAACAGGATGGGTCCAAGTACTGAGCCCTGTGGGACATCCGCTGGTGACATCTCGCCACCCTGATGTCTCCCCCCTCACCGTTACTCGCTGTTTCCTGTTTCTTATGTACTCCCTTATCCACTGGAGCACCTTCCCTTTTACTCTGGCCTGTTGCTCCAACTTTTTTAACAGCCTTTTCTGGGGTACTGTGTCAAAGGCTTCCTAGCAGTCCAGGAAAATGCAGTCGGCCCACCTTTCTCCTTCCTGCCTAATTTTCGTTGCCTGGTCATAGAATTCTATTAAACCTGTGAGGCACGATTTACCATCCCTGAACCCATGTTGGTTGTGCGTTACAAAGTTATTTCCTCCCAGATGCTCTACGAGCCTTTTCCTCACGATCTTCTCCATCACCTTGCATGGTATACAAGTTAAGGAAACTGGCCTGTCGTCCAGTTGCTCTTGCCTGTCACCCTTCTTGTATATTGGGTCTACGTTTGCTGTCTTCCAACTTTCTGGTAAGTATCCTGTTTCCAGTGACTTGTTATACACCATGAAGAGTGGCACACTTAGTGCTTCTGCACCTTCCTTTAGTATCCATGGTGAGATTCTGTCAGGCCCAACAGCCTTTGTCACATCCAGCTCCAGGAGACACCTTTTGAACTCAATATTAGTGAGGTCAAATTCCTCCAAAGGTTGCTTGGTTTGCCTCCTCATTTAGTGCAGGGGCTTCTCCTTGTTCTATTGTGAAGACCTCCTGGAATCTCTTGTTGAGTTCTTCACACACCTTCTTGGCATTCTCTGTGTATCTGTTCTTCCTTTTCTCAGTTTCATCTCTTGTTCCTTCACTGCTTTTTTCCTCCTGAAGTGGCTGTGGGCCTGATGTGGCCCCCTCATGTGACTCGTGCTCGTGTGACACTCAACGTGACTCGTGCTCGTGTGACACTCAACGTGACTCGTGCTCGTATGGCACTCCACGTGACTCGTAGGACACCCCACATGACTCGTGTGACACCATATGTGACTCGTGTGACACCCCACGTGACTCGTGTGACACCATATGTGACTCGTGTGACACCCCACGAGACTCGTGTGACACCATATGTGACACCCCACGTGACTCGTGTGACACCCCACGTGACTCGTGTGACACCCCACGAGACTCGTGTGACACCCCACGAGACTCGTGTGACACCCCACGAGACTCGTGTGACACCCCACGTGACTGGTGTGGCACCCCACGTGACTCGTGTGGCACCCCACGTGAAGCCTAGTCTTAATTGGTATAATATATCTCGGAGATATATTCTTCCTTTTTAATGTTTCTTTTTTTTTATTTATGTGTTAGAGTTTGTAATGTGTGTGATGACATTGTTGAGCCTAACGGGTGATGCTAATGTTATTAGCTCCATGACTCATGCATTATACCTGAGGTGGTCTCTTCACTGGTCTTTCTCCTCTTATGATGTATGACTATGTCCTCTTTATTTAATGAAGAAGTCAGAGTTCTTATCTAACTTGTCCCTCTCCTCATCACTATATATTTCTTGAAGGTTAGAGTCCAGTAAACATTTTCCAATCACCTTTGGAGTGTGTTTTCTTTATCTATTAATATATCATTCTTCGTTTATTCTTTTTCTTCTCTTTAATGGCATGTCATTAACATGAGAATGATTAACAAAATCTCTCTAATGTCACCGAGAAGACTGGAAGGAAAACTGACCCACAGGGATCTCCACCAATTATTTCTCTTCGCTATCTCATCTCCCCAAGTGATCTTTTCTGCTGTTACAGAGAGACGTTCTCAGGCCCAACTGCATCACTCCTGCAGATCTACCAACCACTTTGTCTTGCTTGAGAAACGTCTCTTGTTCGAGACAGTATCGAAAGCTCGCTGATAACAAAGGACATATTGGGCTCATCAGTCTTTCTCTAGTGGGATTCTCACATTTTTTCAAACACCTCTGATTCCATGTTGAAGTTTAATTTTTGTTTCAATCATTGATGTTACTTACGCACATCTAAGGCTCTGGTTGACACCCTGAGACGGCGTCACAGCTGAACCTGAAGTTCATTGTCACCAAACACGATAAACGTTCGTGTTACACCCAAGCTCTCAAGTTTCTCTTTGATACAGTAATAACTTTTTAATAATAAAATAATAAACTTACTTTTTTAAGTGAGAGTTAAGCACCGTATGAAGTTGTTTAAAAATGTCTCATTTGCTTATTTTATGACGCACGGTAAGGCCTGAGAAGGTCTTCACATTCCGTTTACTCATTTATTCACTGGAGAAAAAACTCTTTATACAATATTTATACTATAAATTGTAAATATATTATAAATAAATAAATACTATACAAGCGATGTTGTTCGCTAATATTTGAAATTTAAGGAAATAAAACGTTAAATTTATCTGTTTTTTTAAATAGACAAGTTAATGTTGCTTACCCCTTACGCAATGTAAACAACATTCCCTGAACAATTATTTGAACCACAGAAAACAATCCATAAGATTTGAACTATATGGGGGCAACAGGAAGCAAAGAAGTCCCTATGAATCCATGATAATTCTAAACACATATATATACCACGTGGTACAATAATGAACGTGGCATCACTGGATTGTTTCAAGCGACGGTCACACACATATAAGGACGAGAGTCGTTGCGAGTAAACAAAAACTACCTCATATAAGCCAGGAAACAGGTAGTTTTCTTCAACCTTACATTCGTAATGTTATGAGAATACATGAGAATATATTGCAAAATATGTGAGCATTTTCCTTTGCTGCTGCTTCAAGAGATTGTAGAAATATTCCTCATTAAATTAAAATCTAAAAAAAAAAAAAAATATATATATGAAGTAACGTTTACTTAGCGAAATCCAATTAAGAAAGACCGATGATATATTTAGGAAGCTAATACGTCATAAGGAACGTTTTCACTGTGTCCAAAGGCAAGGTAATAATTTGGGATCACTTTCGGATATGATCTTAATCGTTGGTGATATCTTGAGGTAATGATGTAATTTGCCACGCATAGCTGGGACCCCCCCTACCCCAGATTTATAGCTGGGACCCCCCTACCCCAGATATATAGCTGGGAACCCCCTACCCTAGATAGGTAGTTGGGACCCCACCTACCCCAGAGACATGGCAGCGACATCCCTACCCCAGAGACATAGCTGAGACCCCCTCTACACCAGAGACAAGGCAGAGGACCCCCCCCCCCCTACACCAGAGACATGGCTGAGGACCCCTCTACCCAGAGACATGACTGGGGACCCCCCCCTACCCCAGAGACATGGGTGGGACCCCCCTACCCCCAGAGACATGGCTGGGATCCCTCCTACCCCAGAGACATGGAAGGGACCCCCTTACGTCAGAGACATGGAAGGGACCCTCTTACGTCAGAGACATGGCAGGGACCCCTTACCCCAGTGACATGGCTGGGGACCCCCCTACCCCAGAGACATGGTAGGGACCCCCTTACGTCAGAGACATGGCAGGGACCAATCTACCCCAGAGACATGACAGGAACCCCCTTACCCCACAGACATTGCTGGGACCCCCCTACCCCACAGACATGGCTGGGAACCCCCTAACCCAGATACATGCAGGAATGCAAGGTAGCGAAGCAACTGAGTAAAAGAACATGGAGAAACAACAGAAATAACAGAACACCAGAGAGCAGGGAGAGATACCAGAGGGCCAGAAATGAGTACATCAGAGTGAGGAGGGAAGCAGAGAGACAGTTTGAAAATTACATCGCGAGTAAAGCCAAGACCCAACCAAAGCTGCTCCACAGCCACATCAGGAGGAAAACAGCAGTGAAGGAACAAGTGATGAAGCTGAGAAAAGGGGAGAACAGATACACAGAGAATGACAAGGAGGTGTGTGAATAACTCAACAAGAGATTCCAGGAGGTCTTCACAATAGAACAAGGAGAAGCCCCTGCACTAAATAAGGTGGCGGCAAACCAAGTAACCTTGGAGGAATTTGACCTCACCAGTGATGAGGTCAAAATGTGTCTGCTGGAGCTGGATGTGACAAAGGCTGTTGTGCCTGACAGAATGTCACCATGGATACGAAAGGAAGGTGCAGAAGCACTAAGTGTGCCACTCTCTATGGTGTATAACAGGTCACTGGAAAAAGGAGACTTACCAGAAAGTTGGAAGACAGTTAACTTGGTCCCAATATACAAAAAGGGTGACAGGCAGGAGGCACTGAATTATAGGCCAGTTTCCTTGACTTGTATACCATGCAAGGTGATGGAGAAGATCGTGAAGAAAAGGCTCGTAGAGCAGCTGGAGGGAAATAACTTTGTAACGCACCACCAACATGGGTTCAGAGATGGTAAATCGTGCCTCTTAGGTTTAATAGAATTTTATGACCAGGCAACGAAAATTAGGCAGGAAAGAGAAGGGTGGGCCGACTGCATTTTCTTGGATTGCCAAAAAGCCTTTGACACAGTACCCCATAAAAGGCTGTTAAAAAAGTTGGAGCAAGAGGCAGGAGTAAAAGGGAAGGTGCTCCAGTGGATAAGGGAGTACTTAAGCAAGAGGAAACAGCGAGTAACGGTGAGGGGGGAGACATCAGAGTGGCCTGATGTCACCAGCGGAGTCCCACAGGGCTCAGTACTTGGAACCATCCTGTTTCTAATACATGTGAACGATCTTCCAGAGGGTATAGATTCATTCCTCTCTATGTTTGCTGATGATGCAAAAATTATGAGAAGAATCAAGACGGATGAAGATAGACAGAGACTACAGGATGACCTGGATAAACTGGAGGAATGGTCTAGAAAATGGCTGCTAAAGTTCAACTCAGGAAAGTGTAAGGTAATGAAATTAGGCAAAGGGAGCAGGAGGCTGAACACAAGGTATCATCTGGGTGGGGAAATCCTGCAAGAGTCAAATAGAGAGAAGGATCTGGGGGTTGACATCACACCGAACCTTTCCCCAGGGGCCCACATCAAAAGAATATCATCAGCGGCATATGCTAGACTGGCCAACATAAGAACTGCCTTTAGAAAGTTGTGTAAGGAATCTTTCAGAACCCTGTATACCACTTATATAAGACCAATCCTGGAGTATGCAGCTCCACCCTGGAGTCCATACCTACTTAAACACAAGACAAAGTTAGAGAAGATTCAGCGGTATGCCACCAGGCTCGTCCCGGAACTGAGAGGATTGAGCTACGAGGAAAGGCTAAAGGAGCTGAACCTCACATTCCTGGAAAACAGAAGAGTAAGAGGAGACATGATAAACACCTACAAAATTCTCAGGGGAATTGACAGGGTGGACAAAGACAAACTCTTCAGCACGGGTGGGACACGAACAAGGGGACACAGGTGGAAACTTAGTACCCAGATGAGCCACTGAGACGTTAGAAAGAATTTTTTCAGTGTCAGAGTAGTTAATAAATGGAATGAACTAGGAAGTGATGTGGTGGAGGCTGACTCCATACACAATTTCAAATGTAGATATGATAGAGCCCAGTAGGCTCAGGAATCTGTACACCAGTTGATTGACAGTTGAGAGGTGGGACCAAAGAGCCAAAGCTCAACCCCCGCAAGCACAATTAGGTGAGTACAATTAGGTGAGTACATTGCGTGGACCCCCTACCCCAGAGACATAGCTGGAACCCCCCTACCCCAAAGACATGGCTGAGACCCCCTTAGGTCAGAGACAATGCTGGGGACCAACCTACCCCAGAGACATTGCTGGGATCCCCCTACCCCAGAGACATGGCTGGGGACCCCCTACCCCAGAGACATGGCTGGGGACCCCCTACCCCAGAGACATGGCAGGGGACCCCCTTACGTCAGATACATGGCAGGGACCCCCCTACCCCAGAGACATGGCAGGGACCCCCCCAACCCCAGAGAAATGACTGGGGACCCCCCTACCCCAGAGACATTGCAGTGACCCCCTTACGTCAGACATGACAAGGACCCCCTTACTCCAAAGACATGGCAGAGACCTCCCTACCCCAGAGACATTGCTAGGACCCCCCTACCCCAGAGACATGGCTGGGTCGCCCCTACCCCAGAGACATGGCAGAGTCCCCCTTATCCCAGAGACTTGGCTGGGACCCCCCCCCTACACCAGAGACATATCTGGGACCCCCCTAACCCAAATACATGGCTGGGACCCTCTACCCCAGAGACGTGGCAGGAACCCCTCCTACCCCAGAGACATGGCTGGAACCCCCCTACCCCATAGACATAGCAGCGACCTCCCTACTCCAGAGATATTGCTGGGACCCCCCTACCCCAGAGACATGGCTGGGACCCTCTTAGGTCAGAGACTTGGCAGGGGACCCCCTACCCCAGAGACATGGCTGCGGACCCCCCTACCCCAGAGACATTTCAGAGACCCCCTACCCCAGAGACATGACAGAGACCCCCTTACCCCAGAGACATGGCTGGGGACCCCCATACCCCAGAGACATTACAGAGACCCCCCTACCCCAGAGACATGACAGAGACACCCTTACGTCATAGACATGGCAGGGACTCCCTTAGGTCAGAGACATGGCTAGGACCCCCTTACTCCAGAGACATGGCAGGGACCTCCCTACCCCAGAGACATGGCTGGGGACCGCCCCTACCCCAGAGACATTACAGAGACCCCCCTATCCAAGAGACATGACAGAGACCCCTATACGTCAGAGACATTGCTGGGACCCCCATAGGTCAGAGACATTGCTTGGACCCCCCCTACCCCAGAGACACGGTTGGGTCGCCCCTACCCCAGAGACATGGCTGGGACGCCCCTACCCCAGTGACATGGCAGGGACCCCCCTACCCGAGAGACATGGCTGAGATCCCCTACCTCAGAGACATGGCTGGGACCCACTTACGTCAGAGACATGGCAGGGACCCCCCTACCCCAGAGACATGGCTGGGACCCTCTACCCCTGAGAAATTGCTGGGACCCTCTTACGTCAGAGACATGGCAGGGACCCCCTACTCCAGAGACATGGCTGGGACTTCCTTACGTCACAGGCATGGCAGGGACCCTAATACCCCAAAAACATGGCAGGGCACCACCGAGTCAATAATTGCTTCAGTTTAATAATGAAATTCTCACGACCAGAGACATTGATCCTCTGTGAGCACTACAAGACCATGAGTACCCACAGAGTAGATCTTTGAGCACCACACGACGTGCAGTACCCGCTTGTCTGTGAGCACCACATGACAAGCAGTACCCACAGAGTAGCTCTGTGAGCACCCCAAGACCAGGAGTACCCACAGAGTAGCTCTGTGAGCACCACATGACAAGCAGTACCCACAGAGTAGCTCTGTGAGCACCCCAAGACCAGGAGTACCCACAGAGTAGACCCACCTCCAGTAGTGTAGTCAGAGAGCATACCCAATGATCTTTTAGCTACTTGATACGTTGATAAGCGTAAACATCAGTCATAATGAATTTGACAAAGTAGTGTGCAACTATACTTGAAGAACAATAAATATGGTCCCAAATGTTTTGTTGACCATTTCGTTGATGCATGGCGGCTCATCTCCCTTTTTAATTCTATTTTCGATATATCCGGTGGAGTGTCCGTTATTGATGATCCGTTTCTGTGGCATCCATTATAGCTTTATTGAATCCCTTGTCAACCAGCTTGAACATGGAGGTGTACTAACCTAGTTGTGTTTGCGGGGGTTGAGCTCTGGCTCTTTGGTCCCGCCTCTCAACCGTCAATCAACAGGTGTACAGATTCCTGAGCCTACTGGGCTCTATCATATCTACACTTGAAACTGTGTATGGAGTCAGCCTACACCACATCAACTCCAAATGCATTCCATTTGTCAACTATTTGTTGTTTGTGTGTGTGTGTGTGTGTGTGTGTGTGTGTGTGTGTGTGTGTGTGTGTGAGTGTACTCACCTAGTTGTGTCTGCAGGATCGATCATTGACTCTTGCATCCCGCCTTTCGAGCATCGGTTGTTTACAGCAATGACTCCTGTCCCATTTCCCTATCATACCTGGTTTTAAAATTATATATAGTATTTGCTTCCACAACCTGTTCCTGAAGTGCATTAAATTTTCCCACTACTCTCACGCTAAAAGAAAACTTCCTAACATCTCCCTGACTCATCTGAGTTTCAAGCTTCCATCCATGTCCCCTCGTTCTGTTACTATTCCGTGTGAACATTTCGTCTATGTCCACTCTGTCAATCCCTCTGAGTATTTTATACGTTCCTATCATGTCCCCTAATTGTGCTTGCGGGGGGTTAGCTTTGGCTCTTTGATCCCGCCTCTCAACTGTCAATCAACTGGTGTACAGATTCCTGAGCCTACTGGGCTCTATCATATCTACATTTGAAACTGTGTATGGAGTCAGCCTCCACCACATCACTTCCTAGTGCATTCCATTTATTAACTACTCTGGCACTGAAAAAATTCTTTCTAACGTCTCTGTGGCTCATCTGGGTACTACGTTTCCACCTGTGTCCCCTTGTTCGTGTCCCACCCGCGCTGAAGAGTTTGCCTTTGTCCACCCTGTCAATTCTCCTGAGAATTTTGTAGGTGGTTATCATGTCTCCCCTTACTCTTCTGTTTTCTAGGAATGTGAGGTTCAGCTCCTTTAGCCTTTCCTCGTAGCTCAATCCACTTAGTTCCGGGACGAGCCTGGTGGCATACCGCTGAATTTTCACTAACTTTGTCTTGCGTTTAACTAGGTATGGACTCCAGGATGGAGCTGCATACTCCAGGATGGGTCTTATATAAGTGGTATACAAGGTTCTGAAAGATTCCTTACACAAGTTTCTAAAGGCAGTTCTTATGTTGGGCAGTCTAGCATATGCCGCTGATGATATTCTTTTGATGTGGGCCTCTGGGGACAGGTTCGGTGTGATATCAACCCCCAGATCCTTCTCTCTATTTGACTCTTGCAGGATTTCCCCTCCCAGATGATACCTTGTGTTCAGCCTCCTGCTCCCTTCGCCTAATTTCATCACCTTACACTTTCCTGAGTTGAACTTTAGCAGCCATTTTCTAGACCATTCCTCCAGTTTATCCAGGTCATCCTGTAGTCTCTGTCTATCTTCATCCGTCTTGATTCTTCTCATAATTTTTGCATCATCAGCAAACATTGAGAGGAATGAGTCTATACCCTCTGGATGATCGTTCACATGTATTAGAAACAGGATGGGTCCAAGTACTGAGCGCTGTGGGACTCCGCTGGTGACATCTCGCCACTCTGATGTCTCCCCCCTCACCGTTACTCGCTGTTTCCTGTTGCTTAAGTACTCCCTTATCCACTGGAGCCCCTTCCCTTTTACTCCTGCCTCTTGCTCCAACTTTTTTAACAGCCTTTTATGGGGTACTGTGTCAAAGGCGTTTTGGCAATCCAGGAAAATGCAGTCGGCCCACCCTTCTCTTTCCTGCCTAATTTTCGTTGCCTGGTCATAAAATTCTGTTAAACCTGTGAGGCTCGATTTACCATCTCTGAACCCATGTTGGTGGTGCGTTACAAAATTATTTCCCTCCAGATGCTCTACAAGCCTTTTCCTCACGATCTTCTCCATCACCTTGCATGGTATACAAGTTAAGGAAACTGGCCTGTAATTCAGTGCCTCTTGCCTGTCACCCTTTATGTATATTGGGACCACGTTAGCTGTCTTCTAACTTTCCGGTAAGTCTCCTGTTTCCAGTGACCTGTTATACACCATAGAGAGTGGAACACTTAGTGCTTCTGCACCTTCCTTTAGTATCCATGGTGAGATTCTGTCAGGCCCAACAGCCTTTGTCACATCCAGCTCCATTAGACACCTTTTGACCTCATCACTGGTGAGGTCAAATTCCTCCAAGGTTGCTTGGTTCGCCGCCTCCTCATTTAGTGCAGGGGCTTCTCCTTGTTCTATTGTGAAGACCTCCTGGAATCTCTTGTTGAGTTCTTCACACACCTCCTTGTCATTATCTGTGTATCTGTTCTCCCCTTTTCGCAGCTTCATCACTTGTACCTTCACTGCTGTTTCCCTCCTGATGTGGCGGTGGAACAGCTTTGGTTGGGTCTTGGCTTTACTCGCGATGTCATTTTCAAACTGTCTCTCTGCTTCCCTCCTCACTCTGAGGCACTCATTTCTGGCCCTCTGGTATCTCTCCCTGCTCTCTGGTGTTCTGTTATTTCTGTAGTTTCTCCATGTTATTTTACTCAGTTGCTTCGCTACCTTGCATTCCTGGTTGAACCGTGGGTTTTTCTGTTTTTTCGTCTTTCTCCTTTTGGACGGGGATAAACCTGTCTGCAGCTTCCTGGCACTTCTGGGTGACATAATCCATCATGTCCTGCACATTCTTGTCTCTAAGTTCTGTTTCCCCATGGTATTCACCTGAGAAAGTTCCTCATGTAGTCATATTTTCCTCTTCGGTAATTCAGTCTTTTTCCCTCCGCTCCCATCCTTGGAAAGGTTATCCCTACCTCCACCAAGTACTCAAAGGTCAGTACACTGTGGTCACTCATTCCTATGGGGGCTTCAACTTTGACTTCCCTTATTTCTGACTCATTCAGGGTGAATATCAAGTCGAGTCTAGCTGGTTCATCATTGCCTCTCACTCTTGTGGGTTCCTTGACATGCTGGCTCAGAAAATTTCTTGTTGCCACTTCCAAGAGTTTAGCTCTCCACGTATCTGCACCACCATGTGGGTCCTCATTCTCCTATTCTATCTTTCCATGGTTGAAATCGCTCATGATTAAGAGTCTTGAGCCATTCCTGCAGGCAACTGAAGCTGCTCTCTCTATTATATTAATGGTTGCCATGTTGTTCCTATCAAACTCCTGTATAGGTCTTCTGTCATTTACTGGAGGGTTGTAAATGACTGCCACTATTATCTTAGGTCCACCCATTGTTATAGTTCCTGTTATGTAATCTCTGAATCCGTCACAGCCCGGAATTTCCATCTCATCAAAACTCCAGTCCTTCCTTATCAGCAGGGCCACTCCTCCACCTCCTCTCCCTTCCCTCTCTTTCCTTACTATATAGTAGTCCTTTGGAAACATAGCATCTGTTATGACTCCTGACAATTTTGTTTCCGTTAGTCCTATTACATCAGGATTTTCTTCTTGCACCCTTTCTGCCAGTTCACTTGCTTTATTGGTAATCCCATCAATGTTTGAGTACATTACCTTGAAGCTCACTTTCTTATATCCAGTTTCACCCTCACTCCCCACAAGTGTAGGAGGTTGTTCTATGGTCATTGCTACTTGGGTAGGCTCATCCCCCTGTGAGGTAGTTTCCAAGGGTTCAGGGAGAGGTGGAATGTGGGATGGAGGGCTTAGGTCTTCCTCAGGCCTGCTTGGGGCAGGAAGAATTCCAGGGGGTGAGGGAGCAGGGCTTGCTTGGGGAGAGGGCACGCCCTCCTGTGGTGTAGTTGACAGGGGTTTGGAGGAGGTGGAGTGGGGGATAGAGGGCTTTGGTCTTGCTCAGGCCTGCTTGGGGCAGGGAGAAGACCAGGGGCTGGGAAAGCAGGGGCTACTTGAGGTAAGGGGAGGGGGAGGATTTGGGTTTCATGATGGGCATTATGCAGGGGCAAGGAAGGCCTTGAGCTGGGGAATATGGAGGGCCCTGTAGGGTGGTGGGCTGGGGAGTTGCATTTCCCCCTGGGGTTCCTGGGTTGCTGGATTGGGGTTCCCCACTCACCTCTGGGATTGCTGGGTTGGAGGCTGAGGTTTCCTGGCTCCCTTCCCTCTCCTTGTGCCTTTTCCATGCATCTGCTGCCCTTACTATCTCGTCTCTGGTCATGTCCCTCTGAACATATACCTGTTTGTAGTTCCTTGCATGCCTCAGTTTGCTCTTCTTTACTAGGATGTCCTCTTTGATGTCCTCACTCTTGAATACTACCTTGATCAATCTCTTTTTGTCTTTGTTGTACTGGCCAATCTGGAAAAACTGTTCTATGTCTCGTTCAGCCCCTTCCATTCCTATCTCCTTTAATATCCCTGCCACTGCAGCTTTGTCTTTAGTCCTCGATTCCTCCCTTGTGGAGCCCTCTTGTTCCTTAATACCTACCACTACTACAGCTCTTTTTCTTTCCATTAGCTGGCTTGTGCATCTAGCTGCCTCCTGTGAGGTTACTGTTTTCATTACAACTTCCTTTACTGTGGACATTGCTCCTGGGCTCATCAGCATTTCAGCAAAGGTTTGGCCAATGTGTGTGTGTGTGTGTGTGTGTGTGTGTGTGTGTGTGTGTGTGTGTATGTGTGTGTGTGTGTGTGTGTGTGTGTGTGTGTGTGTGTGTGTGTGTGTGTGTGTGTGTGTGTGTGTGTGTGTGTGTGTGTGTGTGTGTGTGTGTTTACTCATCTAATTGTGCTTGCAGGGGTTGAGCTTTGGCTCTTTGGTCCCGCCTCTCAACCGTCAATCAACTGGTGTACAGATTCCTGAGCCTACTGGGCTCTATCATATCTACATTTGAAACTGTGTATGGAGTCAGCCTCCACCACATCACTTCCTAGTGCATTCCATTTACTAACTACTCTGACACTGAAAAAGTTCTTTCTAACGTCTCTGTGGCTCATTTGGGTACTCAGCTTCCACCGTGTCCCCTTGTTTGCATCCCACCAGTGTTGAATAGTTCATCCTTGTTTACCCGGCGATTCCCCTGAGGATTTTGTAGGTTGTGATCATGTCCCCCCTTACTCTTCAGTCTTTCAGTGTCGTAAGGTGTATTTCCCGCAGCCTTTCCTCATAACTCATGCCTCTTAGTTCTGGGACTAGTCTAGTAGCATACCTTTGGACTTTTTCCAGCTTCGTCTTGTGCTTGACAAGGTACGGGCTCCATGCTGGGGCCGCATACTCCAGGAATGGTCTTACATATGTGGTGTACAAGATTCTGAATGATTCCTTACACAGGTTCCTGAACGCCGTTCTGATGTTAGCCAGTCTCGCATATGCCGCAGACGTTATTCTCTTTATGTGGGCTTCAGGAGACAGGTTTGGTGTGATACCAACTCCTAGATCTTTCTCTCTGTTCGTTTCATTAAGTACTTCATCTCCTATTCTGTATCCTGTGCCTGGCCTCCTGTTTCCACTGCCTAGTTTCATTACTTTGCATTTACTTGGGTTGAACTTCAACAGCCATTTGTTGGACCATTCACTCAGTCTACCCAGGTCATCTTGTAGCCTCCTACTATCATCCTCTGTTTCAATCCTCCTCATAATTTTTGCATCGTCGGCAAACATTGAGAGGAACGAATCTATACCCTCTGCGAGATCATTTACATATACCAGAAACAGTATAGGTCCAAGGACTGACCCCTGCGGGACTCCACTTGTGACGTCTCGCCAATCTGAGACCTCACCCCTCACACAGACTCGTTGTCTCCTTTTGCTTAGGTACTCCTCTATCCACCGGAGTACCTTCCCTTTCACTCCAGCCTGCATCTCCAACTTTCGTACTAGCCTCTTGTGTGGCACTGTATCAAAGGCTTTCTGACAATCCAAAAATATGCAGTCTGCCCACCCTTCTCTTTCTTGCCTTATTTTTGTTGCCTGGTTGTAGAATTCAAGTAACCCTGTGAAGCAGGACCTGCCATCCCTGAACCCATGTTGATGCTGTGTTTCAAAGTTCTTTCGCTCCAGATGCTCCAATAGGTTTTTCGCACAATCTTCTCCATCAGCTTGCATGGTATGCAGGTTAGGGACACTGGCCTGTAGTTCAGTGCCTCCTGTCTATCCCCTTTTTTGTATATCGGGACTACGTTAGCTGCTTTCCAAATATCTGGCAGTTCCCCTGTTGCCAGTGATTTGTTATACACTATGGAAAGTGGAAGGCACAGTTCTCTTGCTCCTTCCTTTAGAACCCAAGGGGAGATTCCATCTGGGCCTATAGCCTTCATCACATCCAACTCTAGTAAACACTTCCTTATTTCCCCACTGGTAATCTCAAACTCTTCCAGTTGTTCCTGGTTAGCTATTCCCTCACTTACCTCTGGAATTTCTCCTTGCTCTAAGGTGAAGACCTCCTGGAATTTCTTATTCAATTCCTCACACACTTCCTTGTCATTTGTAGTGAATCCTTCCGCCCCTATCCTTAATTTCATAACCTGTTCCTTTACTGTTGTTTTTCTCCTGATGTGGCTATGCAAAAATTTAGGCTGAGTCTTTGCCTTGCTTGCGATGTCATTTTCGTATTGTCTTTCTGCCTCTCTTCTCATCCTGACATATTCATTCCTGGCATTCTGGTATCTTTCTCTGCTCTCCAGAGTCCTGTTATTCCTATAGTTTCTCCATGCCCTTTTACTTTGCTGCTTAGCTATCTTGAGGTTATCTTGAGATGATTTCGGGGCATTTTTTTAGTGTCCCCGCGGCCCACTCCTCGACCAGGCCTCCACCCCCAGGAAGCAGCCCGTGACAGCTGACTAACACCCAGGTACCTATTTTACTGCTAGGTAACAGGGGCATAGGGTGAAAGAAACTCTGCCCATTGTTTCTCGCCGGCGCCTGGGATCGAACCCAGGACCACAGGATCACAAGTCCAGCGTGCTGTCCGCTCGGCCGACCGGCTCCCTTATAGCTAGCTAGCCTACATCTCTGATAAAACCATGGGTTTCTCATTTTCATTTCTCTGTTTTCCTTTTGGACTGGGACAAACTTGTTTGCTGCGTCCTTGCACTTCTGCGTCATGTAATCCATCATATCTTGGGCCGTCTTTTCCCTGAGCTCTGTTTCCCATGCTATATCTGTTAGGAATTTTCTTATCCCCTCATACTTTCCCTTTCGGTATGCTAACCTTTTGGTTTC
>NC_091185.1:35179149-35186649 GCF_040958095.1 Procambarus clarkii | reverse complement strand
TCTGTCACCCTTTTTAAATATTGGTACTACATTAGCAGTCTTCCATACTTCTGGTAGGTCTCCCGTTTCCAGTGACCTACTATACACTATGGAGAGTGGCAAGCAAAGTGCTCCTGCACACTCTTTGAATATTCATGGTGAGATTCCATCCGGCCCAACAGCATATCTCACATCCAGCTCCAATAGGTGCTTCTTGACCTCATCTCTTGCAATTTCGAACCTTTCCAAGGTCACCTGGTTTGCTGCCACCTCTCCTAGCGCCGTGACTTCTCCCTGTTCTATTGTAAAGACCTCCTGGAACCTTTTGTTGAGTTCTTCACACACCTCTTTGTCATTCTCTGTGTACCTGTCCTCGCCCCCCCCCCCCCCATGTTTCATCACCTGTTCCTTCACTGTTGTCTTCCTCCTGATGTGACTGTGTAGTAGCTTTGGTTCGGTCTTGGCTTTATTAGCTATATCATTTTCATACCTTTTCTCAGCTGCTCTTCTCACACTAACATACTCGTTCCTGGTTCTCTGGTATCTCTCTCTACTTTCTGGTGTTTTGTTATTACGGAAGTTCCTCCATGCCCTTTTGTTCAGCTCTTTTGCTTTCATACATTCCCTATTAAACCACGGATTCTTCCTTTGCTTCTCTGTTTTTTCCTGTTGGGCTGGGACAAACCTGCTTACAGCCTCCTGACATTTTTGGGTGACATAATCCATCATGTCTTGTTCGGACTTGGTTCCGAGTTCTGTGTCCCAATGTATATCCCATAGGAATTTATTCATCTCCTCATAGTTTCCCTTTCGGTACGCCAGCCCTTTGTTTCCCAGTTCTTTTTTTGGGGGTGATAATTCCTAGCTCAACCAGGTACTCAAAGCTCAATACACTATGATCACTCATTCCCAAGGGGGATTCCAACTTAACTTCCCTTATATCCGACTGATTTAGGGTAAATGTCAGATCAATCAAGGCTGGTTCATCCCCTCCTCTCGTTCTTGTCGGTCCCTTGACGTGTTGACTTAGAAAGTTTGTTGTTGCCACATTCAGCAACTTAGCTCTCCATGTGGCTGGGCCTCCATGTGGGTCTCTGTTCCCCCAATCTATCTTTCCATGGTTGAAGTCTCCCATGATTAGTAGCCTGGATCTGTTCCTGCTAGCCACAGAAGCTGCTCTCTCTATTATATTGATGGTGGCCAAGTTGTTTCTATCATATTCCTGTCTGGGTCTTCTGACATTCGGTGGGGGGTTATATATGACTACTACTATAATTGCGCGTGTGTGTGTGCGCGTGTGTGTGTGTGTGTGTGTGTGTGTGTGTGTGTGTGTGTGTGTGTGTGTCTGTGTGTGTGTGTGTGTGTGTGTGTGTGTGTGTGTCTGTGTGTGTGTGTGTGTGTGTGTGTGTGTGTGTGTGTGTGTGTGTGTGTGTGTGTGTGTGTGTGTGTGTGTGATGAGTGCGGGGGGGGGGGGGGGTGTTTGTGTATAGGGGGAGGGGTAGGGGGGTGTCTTGGGGCTGTGTAAGGCTGGGAAGGTGAGGGGTGAGGATGGGTAAGCGGTCACCAGGGTATCATGTGTCAAGCCACGTTCCCAAGTGAGCCACGGAGTTGTATATTTGAGATATTAAGACCTACTTTAAATTAGGTATTTTAAGTCACTCTTTACACCTTATTGATGACCTAGAGAGGGGTACCTACCGTCAGCTCACCCCGAGCAAGCACGCCTAGGTGAGTAGGAAGAGATGTCCTTATGACGGGGTTGTCGCTTGTCCTCTCCTCTCTCTGGTATCAATGTTGTCTCCACGTGTTCCTGGTAACATTTGTTCCTATCTTCCTCACTGGTCGTCAGCCACTATGTGCACTTAGTATACGATCATAAACGGTGCACACACTTCGGGTGTGTGTGTGTGTTTGTGTGTGTGTGTACTCACCTAGTTATGTGTGTGCGTGTGTGTGTGTGCGTGCGTGTGTGTGTGTGTGTGTGTGTGTGTCTGTGTGTGTGTGTGTGTGTGTGTATGTGTGTGTGTGTGTGTGTGTGTGTGTGTGTGTCTGTGTGTGTGTGTGTGTGTGTATGTGTGTGTGTGTGTGTGTGTGTGTGTGTGTGTGTGTGTGTGTGTGTACTCACCTAGTTGTGTTTGCAGGATCGACCATTGACTCTTGGATCCCACCTTTCGAGCATCGGTTGTTTACAGCAATGACTCCTGTCCCATTTCCCTATCATACCTGGTTTTAAAATTATGAATAGTATTTGCTTCCACAACCTGTTCATGAAGTGCATTCCATTTTCCCACTACTCTCACGCTAAAAGAAAACTTCCTAACATCTCCCTGACTCATCTGAGTTTCCAGCTTCCATCCATGTCCCCTCGTTCTGTTACTATTCCGTGTGAACATTTCGTCTATGTCCACTCTGTCAATCCCTCTGAGTATTTTATACGTTCCTATCATGTCCCCTCCTCTCCCTTCTTCTTTTTAGTGTCATAAGGCACAGTTCCCTCAGGCGCTCCACATACCCCATCCCTCGTAGTTCTGGGACAAGTCTCGTTGCAAACCTATGAACCTTTTCCAGTTTCATTATATGCTTCTTCAGATGGGGACTCCATGATGAGGCGGCATACTCTAAGACTGGCCTCATGTAGGCAGTGTAAAGCGCCCTAAATTCCTTTTTACTTAGGTTTCTGAATGATGTTCTAAATTTTGCCAGTGAAGAGTACGCTGCTGTCGTTATCCTATTTATATGTGCCTTAGGATATAGATTAGGTGTTCCGTCCACACCCAGGTCTCTTTCGCGCGTCGTCACAGGAAGGCTATTCCCCTTCACTGTGTACTGTCCCTTTGGTCTCCTATCTCCTAGTCCCATTTCCATAACCTTATATTTGCTCGTGTTGAATTCCAGTAGCCATTTCTCTGACCGTCTCTGCAACCTGTTCAGGTCCTCTTGGAGGATCCTGCAATCCTCATCTGTCACAACTCTTCTCATCAGCTTTGCGTCATCCACAAACATCGACATGTAGGACTCTACGCCTGTAAACATGTCGTTAACATATACAAGAAATAGAATTGGTCCCAGCACCGATCCTTGTGGTACTCCACTTGTTACTGATCGCCAGTCCGACTTCTCGCCCTTTACCATAACTCTTTGGCTCCTTCCTGTTAGGTAGTTCCTTATCCATGCTAGGACCTTTACCCCCATCCCCGCCTGCCTCTTAAGCTTGAACAGCAGTCTCATGTGTGGTACTGTATCAAACGCTTTTTGGCAGTCCAGAAATATGCAGTCTGCCCAACCATATCTGTCTTGTCTTATCCTCGTTATTTTATCATAGAATTCCAGAAGGTTTGTTAGGCACGATTTCCCTGTCCAGAACCCATGTTGATGTTTGTTCACAAACCTAATGTTCTCCAGGTGTGCAACCAGTCGTAGCCTAATTATTCTTTCCAGTATTTTACAGGGGATGCTTGTCAGTAATACTGGTCTATAGATAAGTGCCTCCTCCCTATCGCCTTTCTTGAAGATCGGCACGACTTTTGCCTTCTTCCAGCAACTGGATAATTCTCCCGAAATAAGTCGCTCATTAAAGATCATTGCCAGAGGCACGCTGAGGGCCTGCGCTGCTTCTTTTAGTATCCACGTTGATGCTTTGTCTGGTCCAACTGCTTTAGTTGCATCTAGAGTTGTCAACTGTTTCATTACCTCCTCTGCTGTCACCTCTATATCTGATAGTCTTTCATCTAGGTTAACCCCTTCCAACAATGGGAGCTACTTAGGCTCGGTAGTAAACACTCCATGGAAACTGGTATTCATTGCCTCGCAGATTTCCTTGTCACTTTCAGTATATGCCTCCCTCTGTCTTCCTTAGTCTTGTCACTTGCTCGTTCACCGAAATTTTTCTTCTTATTTGACTGTGTAGTAACTTCGGTTGATTTTTCGCTTTGATTGCAATATCGTTCTCATAGTCTCTTTCCGATGTTCGTCTTATGTTAATGTAATCGTTCCTAGCTGTTTCATCTGATCCTGTTGTCCTCTGTCCTTTGTCTTCTGTACTTTCTCCACTCCCGCCTGCTGGCCATTTTTGCTTCCAGACACTGTCTATTAAACCATGGGTTATTATATTCCTTCTTATTTTTTTCCTTTACTGTTGGTATAAATCTCTCTTCGGCCTCCTGGCATTTCTGTATGACTAGGTCCATCATATCTTGGACTGTTTTTCCTTTAATTTCTTCCTCCCACTGCACTTCACCCAGATAGTCCCTTATCCTCTTATAGTCCCCTTTCCTGTAGTCAACTCTCCTTTCCCAGATCTCTTGTCCCATGGTCATAAGTTTGAATTCCATCATGTAGTCAAAGACTAGGACACAATGGTCACTGGCCCCTAGAGGTATTTCATGCTCTAAATTCTCGATATCTTCTACGTTCTGGGTGAAAATCAGGTCTAATAGGCTCGGTGCATCTCCTCTTTCCCTTGTGTCTTCCTTCACATGTTGTGTTAGGAAATTCCTGTCTATAACATCTACTAACTTTGCTCCCCACGTTTCGTCCCCTCCATGGGGATTCCTTGATTCCCAATTTATCTCTCCATGATTTAGGTCCCCCATGATCAGCAGCTTCACTCTCATTCTGTGGGCTAGTGTTGCTGCTTTCTGCAGTTCATCTATGCATGCCTTGTTGTTGTCATCATACTCCTGCCTGGGTCTTATACTGTTTGGTGGGGGATTGTTGATTACCAAGATCACAATCTTCCTCCCATCTACTGTCAGAGTTCCATGTATGTAGCTTGTGCACTCATTGGTAACCCGATTTCCCAGGTCTTCAAACTTCCATTTCCGCTTAATTAGGAGTGCCACTCCCTCTCCCTGTCTCTGTGTCCTCTCTTTTCGTATCACCTGGTACCCTTCAGGAAAGATTGCATCAGAGATCAAGTCATTAATTTTAGTTTCCACAATTGCAGCAATGTCAGGATCTGCCTCACTCACTCTTTCTTTTATCTCTTCTGCTTTATTAGATACCCCATCAGTATTCGTGTACCAAACCTTGAGATTCTTCATGGAAACTCTTGTACTAGAGTTCTCCCTTTCTCTGGGGGTCTGGGGGGATCTGGGGGGGTGTCTGAGGGGTGACTGGGGGCAGGGGGGACCTGGGGGATCTGGGGGGGTGTCTGGGGGATGACTGGGGGCGGGGAGGATCCGGGGGGTGTCCGGGGGGATCCGGAGGGTGTCTGGGGGGGTCCGGGGGGTGTATGGGGGTGAAAGAGGTCGAGAGGGGTGCTTGGGGGGGCTAATGTGGGCTGGGCTTCTAGGAAGGTAGGTAGGAGGGTCTGGGGTAGGGCCTGGGTAGGTAGGTCTGGAGTAGGAAGGGCATACTGGGTCAGAAGATTAGGGAGGGTCTGATAGGCATAGAGGGGTTGGGAGATAGCGTAAGGTTGGGAGTCAGATAGATGTTGAGAGGTTGGGAGGGGGAAGGATAGAGGGGGTGGGGGGAACCTCCCACCCCCTTCGCAAAGGTGGGGGTCACATGGAAGGAGAGGGGATGAGGAGGGGTGAGGGCTGGGGTAGGTTTTGGGGGTTGAGGGGATGAGGGCTGTGTGGGTTTCGGGGGTTGAGGGGATGATGGCTGGACGGGTTTTGGGGGTTGAGGTGATTAGGGGGTCCTTGGAATGTGGGTTGAATTTGACTGCAGTGGGGTCAGAGGGGTCAAATGAGGTGTTGGGGAGATAAGCAGGGGCAGGGAGGGCTGATTTGGGGAGGGAGTGACCTGAGAAGCAGGTGTGAGCTGGTTAGCATGGGGAGGATTAGCACTGGGGTGTGTAGCTACGCTCAAATGGGAAGAGTTGTATTGTGGTTTACATGCTCTGTGGGCTACCTGCTCCTCCTTCGTCATGGATTTGTCAATATATACGTTGTAGTAATTTTCGCTACCTCTGAGTAAGTGTTTGTGATGCAATATGTAATCCACTGCCTCTTCGTTAGTGAACTGTACCAGGACAGGTCGTTTCCTGTTACAGTTGTATGGCCCAATGCGTCGGTGGACTTGCACCTCATTCCCTGCCATATGGGCTCTCATGTCTCTCAAGAACCCCTGTAGCTCCAAATCATCAATCTCCATCCTTTCCTGCCTCGATGGTGCCCTTGCTTCAAGCAATCCATGGATTATGATTGTCCTCTTTCTCAGTTCAGGGTCATGCTGGTGGCCCCCTCCCTGGCTGACACCCACCCCTCCCACTCCCGCTACTCCACCTACCACTACTCCCCCTTCCCCTGCCAATCTTCGCTTATTCCTGCAAAATTCATTAGTAAGCCTAGTTATTTCTCCTTGCCATTCTACCCTGCTCTTCCTGATTTCCTCTTGAATATAATCCATAAACTCTTGTTTGAGTCTTTGAACCTCATCCTGTATCTTATTAAAGATTTCATTTTTAATCCCCTGGATTAGATCATCTATCCAAACATCCCTCTTCTCTACAAATTTCCCAATCATCTTCTCCACAAACCTATCGTCTTCTTCAATCATAATACTGCTGGACCTAGATGCCCTTCCTGACCTAGTCATTGCTATAATCCAACCTTACCCACAGTGGTTCCAAGTATCTTACCGTCCTGCTAACACAATAGGTGAGTGAATCTCCAAGAGGTCGGTGAGGTCTGCTCCACACTGCACACTGCCACAGTACTTCATCAACTATTTTCAATTATGCTACTTATACTGTTTTTCTTCACTACCTTATGGCTGTGGTCAAAACCCAAGGTTTTTTCATTCACTTGTACACACTTTTTCACTTCGAAGTTGCCTGATTACCCCTCCAACTCCACTAGTGAACCAGGAGCTCCCTACCCGCGTCCACCCAACATGATGGTCACAACACAAGTGTGTGTGTGTGTGTGTGTGTGTGTGTGTGTGTGTGTGTGTGTGTGTGTGTGTGTGTGTGTGTGTGTGTGTGTGTGTGTGTGTGTGTGTGTGTGTACTCACCTAATTGTGCTTGCGGGGGTTGAGCTTTGGCTCTTTGGTCCCGCCTCTCAACTGTCAATCAACTGGTGTACAGATTCCTGAGCCTACTGGGCTCTATCATATCTACATTTGAAACTGTGTATGGAGTCAGCCTCCACCACATCACTTCCTAGTGCATTCTATTTATTAACTACTCTGACACTGAAAAAATTCTTTCTAACGTCTCTGTGGCTCATCTTGGTACTAAGTTTCCACCTGTGTCCCCTTGTTCGTGTCCCACCCGTGCTGAAGAGTTTGTGTGTGTGTGTGTGTGTGTGTGTGTGTGTGTGTGTGTGTGTGTGTGTGTGTGTGTGTGTGTGCGTGTGTGTGTGTGTACTCACCTAATTGCACTCACCTAATTGTGCTTGCGGGGATTGAGCTCTGGCTCTTTGGTCCCGCCACCCAACAGGCCAATTAACTAATATACAGGTACCTGAGCATACTGGGCTCTATCATATCTACACTTATAGCTGTTTATGGAGTCAGCCTCCACCACATCACTTCCTAATGCATTCCATTTGTCTACTACTCTGACACTGAAAA
>NC_091185.1:35166649-35169149 GCF_040958095.1 Procambarus clarkii | reverse complement strand
ACGTTATTCTCTTTATGTGGGCTTCAGGAGACAGGTTTGGTGTGATATCAACTCCTAGATCTTTCTCTCTGTCTGTTTCATTAAGTACTTCATCTCCTATTCTGTATCCTGTGCCTGGCCTCCTGTTTCCACTGCCTAGTTTCATTACTTTGCATTTACTCGGGTTGAACTTCAACAGCCATTTGTTGGACCATTCACTCAGTCTATCCAGGTCATCTTGTAGCCTCCTACTATCATCCTCTGTTTCAATCCTCCTCATAATTTTTGCATCGTCGGCAAACATTGAGAGGAACGAATCTATACCCTCTGGGAGATCATTTACATATACCAGAAACAGTATAGGTCCAAGGACTGACCCCTGCGGGACTCCACTTGTGACGTCTCGCCAATCTGAGACCTCACCCCTCACACAGACTCGTTGTCTCCTGTTGCTTAGGTATTCCTCTATCCACCGGAGTACCTTCCCTCTCACTCCAGCCTGCATCTCCAACTTTCGCACTAGCCTCTTGTGTGGCACTGTATCAAAGGCTTTCTGACAATCCAAAAATATGCAGTCTGCCCACCCTTCTCTTTCTTGCCTTATTTTTGTTGCCTGGTCGTAGAATTCAAGTAACCCTGTGAGGCAGGACCTGCCATCCCTGAACCCATGTTGATGCTGTGTTACAAAGTTCCTTCGCTCCAGATGCTCCACTAGTTTTTTTCGCACAATCTTCTCCATCAGCTTGCATGGTATGCAGGTTAGGGACACTGGCCTGTAGTTCAGTGCCTCCTGTCTATCCCCTTTCTTGTATATCGGGACTACGTTAGCTGCTTTCCAAGTATCTGGCAGTTCCCCTGTTGCCAGTGATTTGTTATACACTATGGAGAGTGGTAGGCACAGTTCTCTTGCTCCTTCCTTTAGAACCCAAGGGGAGATTCCATCTGGGCCTATAGCCTTCGTCACGTCCAACTCTAGTAAACACTTCCTTACTTCCCCACTGGTAATCTCAAACTCTTCCAGTGGTTCCTGGTTAGCTATTCCCTCACTTACCTCTGGAATTTCTCCTTGTTCTAAGGTGAAGACCTCCTGGAATTTCTTATTCAATTCCTCACACACTTCCTTGTCATTTGTAGTGAATCCTTCCGCCCCTATCCTTAATCTCATAACCTGTTCCTTTACTGTTGTTTTTCTCCTAATGTGGCTATGCAACAATTTAGGCTGAGTCTTTGCCTTGCTTGCGATGTCATTTTCGTATTGTCTTTCTGCCTCTCTTCTCATCCTGACATATTCATTCCTGGCATTCTGGTATCTTTCTCTGCTCTCCAGTGTCCTGTTATTCCTATAGTTTATCCATGCCCTTTTACTTTGCTGCTTAGCTAGCCTACATCTTTGATTAAACCATGGGTTTCTCATCTTCATTTCTCTGTTCTCCTTTTGGACTGGGACAAACTTGTTTGCTGCGTCCTTGCACTTCTGCGTGATGTAATCCATCATATCTTGGGCCGTCTTTCCCCTGAGCTCTGTTTCCCATGCTATATCTGTTAGGAATTTTCTTATCCCCTCATAGTTTCCCTTTCGGTATGCTAACCTTTTGGTTTCGGTATCCCTCCTCGAGTTCAATAACCCTTCTTCAATCAAGTACTCAAACACCAGTACACTGTGGTCGCTCATTCCTACTGGGTCCTCAAAACCGATTTCTCTTATGTCGGAGTCGTTCAGAGTGAAGACTAGGTCGAGTCTCGCTGGTTCGTCATTGCCTCTCATCCTTGTGGGTTCTCCGACATGCTGCGTTAAAAAGTTGCTTGTCACCACCTCCAATAGTTTGGCTCTCCACGTATCCTCGCCTCCATGCGGTTCCTTGTTCTCCCAGTCAATCTTTCCGTGATTGAAGTCGCCCATGATGAGCAGGTGGGATCTATTTCTACAGGCAGCAGAGGCTGCCCTCTCAATTATAGTGTTAACTGCCTTGTTGTTGTTTTCATACTCTTGACTGGGTCTCCTGTCATTTGGTGGAGGGTTGTATATTACTGCTACTACTATTCTTGGTCCTCCCATTGTTATGGTGCCTGCTATGTAGTCTCTGAACTCCTCACAGCCCGGGATGGCCATCTCCTTAAAACTCCATTCCCTTCTCATGAGTAGGGCCACTCCGCCTCCTCCTCTACCTTCCCTCTCTTTCCTTATTACTGTATACTCCTGGGGAAACACGGCATTCGTTATGATTCCAGAGAGTTTTGTTTCAGTGAGTCCGATTACATCTGGGTTAACTTCTTGTGCTCTTTCCCTTAGTTCACTTGTGTTGCTTGTGATCCCATCTATGTTCGAGTACATCACCCTGAAACTGACTCTCTTCTGCTTCTTTTCTGGGGGGGACCTTAGGGATCTGGGGTGAGTGGGAGCTGGGGGGACCTGGCACGGGGGGATTGGTGGAGGAGGGAGGGCTTGGGGTGGTGGGGGAGAGGGGGAGGGTACAGGGGGTGGATAAGAGGGGGAGGGTACAGGGGGTGGATAAGAGGGGGA
>NC_091185.1:35056649-35161649 GCF_040958095.1 Procambarus clarkii | reverse complement strand
GCGAAAGGGAGATGGAACTTTCACCGATGACAACAAAGAAATGAGCGAGCTACTGAGGAAGCAGTACGACTCTGTTTTCAGCGAGCCATTAAACACACTAAAGATTGATAACCCAAATGAATTTTTTCATGGATATGATACCAACATCAAATCATATATCAGACGTCACCCTATCCCCACTGGATTTTGAAGAAGCCACAAACAGTATGCCTATGCACTCTGCACCAGGCCCGGATTCTTGGAACTCCATATTCATAAAGAACTGTAAAAAACCACTATCGCAGGCCCTCCACATTCTGTGGAGACAAAGCCTAGATACTGGCGTTATTCCTGATATACTAAAAACAGCAGAGATAGCACCACTTCATAAAGGAGGAAATAAGGCAGAGGCAAAAAATTACAGACCGATAGCACTAACATCGCACATCATAAAAATTTTTGAGAGAGTGCTAAGAAGTAAGATCACAAAATACATGGAATCACAGCATCTCCATAATCCCAGACAACATGGTTTCAGAACAGGGCGCTCTTGCCTGTCGCAGTTGCTGGACCACTGGTTGATACCTGGTTGATGGGGTTCTGGGAGTTCTTCTACTCCCCAAGCCCGGCCCGAGGCCAGGCTTGACTTGTGAGAGTTTGGTCCACGAGGCTGTTGCTTGGAGCGGCCCGCAGGCCCACATACCCACCACAGCCCGGTTGGTCCGGCACTCCTTGGAGGAATAAATCTAGTTTCCTCTTGAAAATGTCCACGGTTGTTCCGGCAATATTTCTTATGCTTGCTGGGAGGACGTATAACAACCGCGGACCTCTGATGTTTATACAGTGTTCTCTGATTGTGCCTATGGCACCTCTGCTCTTCACTGGTTCTATTCTACATTTTCTTCCATGTCGTTCACTCCAGTACGTTGTTATTTTACTGTGTAGAATTGGTACTTGGCCCTCCAGTATCTTCCAGGTGTATATTATTTGATATCTCTCTCGTCTTCTTTCTAGTGAGTACATTTGGAGGGCTTTGAGACGATCCCAATAATTTAGGTGCTTTATTGCGTCTATGCGTGCCGTATATGTTCTCTGTATTCCCTCTATTTCAGCAATCTCTCCTGCTCTGAAGGGGGAAGTGAGTACTGAGCAGTACTCAAGACGGGACAACACAAGTGACTTGAAGAGTACAACCATTGTGATGGGATCCCTGGATTTGAAAGTTCTCGTAATCCATCCTATCATTTTTCTGGCTGTCGCAATATTTGCTTGGTTATGCTCCTTAAACGTTAGGTCGTCAGACATTATTATTCCCAAATCCTTTACATGCTGTTTTCCTACTATGGGTACATTTGATTGTGTTTTGTAGTCTGTATTATGTTTAAGGTCCTCATTTTTACCGTACCTGAGTACCTGGAATTTATCACTGTTAAACATCATGTTCTTTTCTGATGCCCAGTCGAAAACTTTATTAATATCAGCTTGAAGTTTTTCAATGTCCTCAGCCGAGGTAATTTTCATACTGATTTTTGTGTCATCTGCAAAGGATGATACGAAGCTGTGACTTGTATTTTTGTCTATATCTGATATAAGAATAAGGAAAAGCAGCGGTGCAAGGACTGTACTCTGAGGTACAAAGCTTTTCACTGCACTTGGACTAGATTTTATATGGTTGACAGTTACTCGCTGAGTCCTGTTTGACAGAAAACTGAGTATCCAGCGTCCTACTTTACCGGTTATTCCCATTGACTTCATTTTGTGTGCTATCACGCCATGGTCACATTTATCGAAAGCCTTTGCGAAGTCCGTGTATATCACATCAGCATTCCGTTTCTCTTCTAATGCCTCAGTGACTTTGTCGTAGTGCTCAAGTAGCTGAGAGAGGCACGATCTTCCCGCTCGAAATCCATGCCACTATGATATGGCATTAGATGCTATGGAAGACAAACAAAACGCTGATGTAATTTACACAGATTTCGCAAAAGCTTTTGATAAATGTGACCATGGTCACATTTATGCCTGGTCGACGAGGCCGAGGTCGATGAGGCCTGGTCGACGACCGGGCCGCGGGGACGCTAAGCCCCGGAAGCACCTCAAGATATGGTGTTATTGCACATAAAATGCGTTCAAAAGGAATTACCGGAAAAATAGGCAGATGGATCTACAATTTCCTGACCAACAGAACCCAATGTGTAATAGTCAACAAAATAAAATCCAGCCCATCAACCGTGAAGAGCTCAGTCCCCCAGGGTACTGTGCTTGCTCCAGTACTTTTTCTCATCCTCATATCGGACATAGACAAGAACACAACCTATAGCACTGTATTATCCTTTGCAGTTGACACAAGGATCTTCATGAGAGTAGGCAACATAGAGGACACGGCGAACCTCCAGTCAGATGTAGATCAGGTCTTTCTATGGGCTACAGAAAATAATATGGTGTTTAACGAAGATAAGTTCCAGCTCATGCGCTATGGAAAAAATGAAAATATAAAAACGGAAACCATGTGCAAAACTCAGGCAAATCATAACAGAACGAAAAGGCAATGTAAAGGATCTGAGTGTACTCATGTCGGAAGACCTTACCTTTAAACAACGCAATAAAGTAGCCGTCACAACTGCAAGAAAAATGACAGGTTGGATAACAAGAACTTTTCACACTAGAGATGCTATACCGATGATGATACTTTTCAAAACGCTTGTGCTCTCTAGAGTGGAGTACTGCTGCACAATGACAGCACCTTTCAAAGCTGGAGAAATTGCTGACCTGGAGAGCGTGCAGAGATCCTTTACTGCTAGAATCCACTCAGTAAAACATCTAAACTATTGGGACCGACTAAAGAGCCTAAAACTGTACTCCCTTGAGCGCAGGCGGGAGAGATACATAATAATTTACACGTGGAAAATATTAGAGGGGCTGGTCCCAAACCTGCACACAGAAATAACATCACATGAGACCAGAAGACATGGCAGGATGTGCAGAATACCCCCGTTGAAAAACAGAGGTGCAGCATGTACTCTGAGAGAGAACTCTATCAACATCAGAGATCCGAGACTGTTCAACACGCTTCCACTACACATAAGGGTAGTGGAATCTGGCCGACCGACAACTGGCCGACCCCTCACAGTGTTCAAGAGACAAATGGATAAGTACCTCCAAAGGATACCTGATCAACTAGGCTGTGACTCATACGTCAGGCTGCGAGCAGCCGCGTCCAACAGCCTGGTTGATCAGTCCGGCAACCAGGAGGCCTGGTCGACGACTGGGCCGCGGGGACGCTAAGCCCCGGAAGCACCTCAAGGTAACCTCAAGGTAAGGTAAGGTAGTAGGTTCCCTGAACTGTTGGCTTAGAAAGTTTCTTGTCACCACCTAGATTAGTTTGGCTCTCCATGTATCCTCACCTCCATGTATCCTCTTCTCTATCCTATGACGAGTAGATAGGCTCTATTTCTACCAGCAGCAGCGGCTGCCTTCTCAATTACAGTGTTAACTGCCATGTCGTTGTTGTTGTTATACTCTTGCCTGGGTTTTCTGTCATTTGGTGGAGAGTTATATATAACTGCTACTACCATTCTTGGTCTTCCCATTGTCATGGTGCCTGTTATGTAGTCTCTGAATCCCTCGCAGCCCGGGATGACCATCTCTTTGAGACTCCATTCCTTTCTCATTAGTAGGGCCACTCCACCTCCTCCACTTCCTTCCCTCTCTTTCCTTATTACAGTCTAGTCCTGGGGAAACACCGCATTCGTTATGATTCATTAGAGCTTAATTTCTATGAGTTCGATTACATCTGGGTTCACTTCCTGTGCTCTTTCCCTTAGCTCACTTGCCTTTCTTGTGATCCCATCTATGTTCGAGTACATCACCCTGAAACTGACTCTCTTCAGTCCTTTCTCAGATCATATTGCTTCCCCTGAAGCAGGGAAACGGGGAAGGACCGGGATGGGAGGGCCTATAAATTGGGACTTGGGGGATCTGGAATGTGCGGGAGCTGGGAGGATCTGATTCGGGGGAGGGTGGTATAGGGGGGAGAGGTTGAGGGGGTTGGGGAGAAAGGGGGGCTTGGGGGCGGGGAGGCAGGGGAGGTTTGGGGGGGGGGAGTGGGAGGCTTGGAGGAGTGGGTGAGAGGGGGAGGCTTTGGGGAGTATGGGAGAAGGGGAGGTTTGTGGGGGGTATGGGAGCAGGGAGGGTTTGGGGGATGGGGAATGGGGGGCATTAAAGGAAGTAGGACTTGGGGGGTGAGGTTGTTGGAAAGGGAGTGCTGAGGGGGTTGAGGAAGAAAGGAGGGCTTTATAGAGTGGGGTAAAAGGGAGGGCTAAAGGGGGTGGGGGATACTGGAGAGTTATGCCTTCAGCCAAACAAGTATATGTGGGTGGGGACAAGGACAGGTTGACTAGTTTAGCAGTTACCAGAAATGATATAATTAAACAAATAGTTAAATTCAAACCAAACAAATCCCCAGGGCCGGATGAAGTGTTTGCCAGAGTGCTTAAAGAATGCAAAGAGGAGCTTTGCGACCCACTGTCTACCATATTTAATAAATCAATAGAGTCAGGCAGAGTGCCAGAGTTATGGAAAGTTGCTAATGTGATACCAGTTTTTAAGCAAGGAGATAGATCACTTGCGTCAAACTATCGGCCACTTAACCTAACGTCTATTGTGGGAAAGTTACTCGAATCGATAATTGCAAATAAAATTCGTCTTCATCTTGAAAAACACAAATTAATAAATGAGTCACAACATGGTTCTACAAATGGCCGTTCATGTTTAACAAATTTGCTATCTTTTTATTCCAGCATAGTTGAGGCAGTTGATAGTGGTAAGGATTGTGATGTCGTGTACCTTGACTTTAGCAAAGCTTTTGATACGGTGCCACATGAAAGACTGATTAAAAAAATAGAGGCTCATGGTATTGGAGGTGCTATATTAAGTTGGATTAGGGCATGGCTATTCCAAAGGAACAGAGATTTAGTATAAATGGGGTTAAGTCAGAGTGGGAAAATGTTGTAAGTGGAGTGCCTCAGGGCTCTGTCCTGGGACCTCTGTTGTTTATAATAAATATCAATGATTTAGATTCAGGTTTGAGTAGCAACATTTGCAAATTTGCCGATGATTCAAAAATCGGCAGGGAAATTATCACGGAAGAAGACTCACTATCACTTCAAGTGGATCTAAATATGGTTTTGAAATGGTCAAAGGATTGGCAGATGCAGTTTAATGCTGATAAATGAGGCTTTTAAATGAGGTTTGAGGCTAGGTAATGATGATAGAGTTACAAGATACGAGCTAGATGGTGTTGAGATTGCGAAGTCGAATTGCGAAAGGGATCTGGGAGTTATGATAAGTAAGAATTTAAAACAAAAGGATCAATGCATGAATGTTCGTAATAAGTCAAATAGGACACTGGGATTTATTAATCGAAGCGTTAGTAACAAGACATCTGGTGTGGTTCTTCAGCTATATCTTGCTCTGGTTAGGCCCCATTTAGATTATGCAGTTCAGTTTTGGTCGCCTTACTATAGAATGGATATAAATTCACTTGAACGTGTCCAGCGTAGGATGACTAAGTTAATTCCCCAAATTAGAATCCTTTCATATGAAGAAAGATTAATAAAGCTTAAATTGCCTTCACTGGAAAGGCGAAGAGTTAGGGGTGACATGATAGAGGTTTACAAGTGGATGAATGGACACAACAAAGGGGATATTAATAGGGTATTAAAAGTATCAACACAAGACACAACACGAAACAATGGGTATAAATTGGATAAGTTTAGATTTAGGAAAGACTTGAGTAAATACTGGTTCGGTAACAGGGTTGTTGATTTGTGGAACTATTTACCGCGTAACGGGGTGGAGGTGGGGTCCCTCGATTGTTTCAAGCGCGGGTTGGACAAGTAAATGAGTGGGATTGGGTGGTTATAGATAGGAGCTGCCTCGTATGGGCCAATAGGCCTTCTGCAGTTACCATTGTTCTTATGTTCTTATGAGTGTAGAGGGGGTGTGCGAGAATGGAGGGAATGGGGGTGGGGGAGAAGGGAGGACATGGGGAATTAGGGATTTGAGAAGGGAGATCTTGGGGAGGGGGGTATTTGGGGGGAGGGTGCCTAAGATTGGCGCTTTGGACACCAGGGGTTGGGACAGGTAGGGCATCTATTGGGTAGAGGATGGGGGAGATGCTTCTCTCACTGTTTCTGCTGAGCTGCTTGTGGACGGTTCCCCGCTCCCCTCTGAGATTGTACGGCTCGGGGTTGTGGCTTCCTGATTCCTTTCTCTCTCCCTGGGCTCCCTCCTTGTGGCTGCTGCCCTCATTCTCTCGTCCCTTGTCATATCCCTCTGCAGGAATACTTTTTTAACTTCTGTACATTTGCTAGTCCACTCTTCCTTGCTAACAAGTCCTGTTTTGTTACCTCGCTTGTGAATACTACCTCTATCTATCATTGTTGTACAGTCTGATCCTGAAAACTTTTTTCAATATTTTGGTCAGCCCTCTCCATCTTTACCCCTTTAAAGATCTCATTAACTTTATTTTTGTCCTTATCTCTCCTTTCCATTGGACTGGTCCCTGTTTGTTCCATAATGCCTACTATTACTACTGCTCTTTTCCACTCTATCAGCTGGCTAGTACATTTAGCTGCTTTCTGAGAAGAAGCCACTTCTATGGCAACTTCCCTAACTGCAGACCTAGCTTCAGGGCTCTTTTTAAGCAATTCTGTAAAAGAGGGTTGTTTTGTAGATGTCCCCTCAACAGTAGCATCACCATCTCCCTGAGGTATTTTTTGTGTCTGGTATTGTGGAGGAGTCTGCTTCAGGCTTCTTATCTCCTCCTTTTCTGCCCTTAGTTCATCCTGCAGGTTGGTTACTGTCTCACTCATTATCCCCAGTCCTTCATTGAATTCCTACCACATTTGCTGGAATATTTTCCTAATTCAGGCTTCCTGTTCCTCCCCATCCTCCGAGTTTGTCCTTCCCATGTTTGTCTCCCTTCGGTTGCTTCCTCGAGCAAGTCTCCCTGTCATGTTTTCTCCCTATGAGAGAGATAGAAAGGGGGAGAGAGAGAGAGGGGGGGGCGAGAGATAGTTGCGATAGATGAGAGAGAAGAGGGGGAAAGAGAGATGAGAGAGAAGAGGGGAGTGAGATGAGAGAGATGAGAAAAGGAAAGATGAGAGAGAGAGAGAGAGAGAGAGAGAGAGAGAGAGAGAGAGAGAGAGAGAGAGAGAGAGAGAGAGAGAGAGAGAGAGAGAGAGAAAGCAGGGACATAGGGAGACAGATTTGGATATATATATATATATATATATATATATATATATATATATATATATATATATATATATATATATATATATATATATACACATATATATATATATATTTATATATATATATATACATATATATATATATACATATATATATATATATATATATATATATATATATATATACATATATATATATATATATATATATATATATATATATATATATATATATATATATATATATATTAGTATATTTTGGTAGCAGTCTTTCCTGTAGACATATATTATTAAATATGACCGAAAAAGTAAGATTAATAATTCTAACACGAATTTTCTCAATCTTTCGTACATTACGCTTCACTGTTGGAGGTAAATCAAAAATCACTTCTCCAAAATTCATTTTTATTTCTAGTCTGACGCGACACGGGCGCGTTTCGTAAAACTTATTACATTTTCAAAGACTTCACAAATACACAACTGATTAGAACTTGCGTTTCCCTGATTTTATATCTACATTTGAGTGAGGTGGGAAGGGTGATGTGGCATTACATTTGAGTGAGGTGGGAAGGGTGATGTGGCATTAACACAAGACAGAACACTAGGGGATATTAATAGGGTATTAAAAGTATCAACACAAGACAGAACAGAAACAATGGGTATTGAATAGAAGTGTTTGTAGAAAGCCTATTGGTCCATATTTCTTGATGCTTCTATATTGGAGCGGAGTCTTGAGGTGGGTAGAATATAGTTGTGCAATAATTGGCTGTTGATTGCTGGTGTTGACTTCTTGATGTGTAGTGCCTCGCAAACGTCAAGCCGCCTGCTATCGCTGTATCTATCGATGATTTCTGTGTTGTTTACTAGGATTTCTCTGGCGATGGTTTGGTTATGGGAAGAGATTATATGTTCCTTAATGGAGCCCTGTTGTTTATGCATCGTTAAACGCCTAGAAAGAGATGTTGTTGTCTTGCCTATATACTGGGTTTTTTGGAGCTTACAGTCCCCAAATGGGCATTTGAAGGCATAGACGACGTTAGTCTCTTTTAAAGCGTTCTGTTTTGTGTCTGGAGAGTTTCTCATGAGTAGGCTGGCCGTTTTTCTGGTTTTATAGTAAATCGTCAGTTGTATCCTCTGATTTTTGTCTGTAGGGATAACGTTTCTATTAACAATATCTTTCAGGACCCTTTCCTCTGTTTTATGAGCTGTGGAAAAGAAGTTCCTGTAAAATAGTCTAATAGGGGGTATAGGTGTTGTGTTAGCTGTCTCTTCGGAGGTTGCATGGCTTTTCACTTTCCTTCTTATGATGTCTTCGATGAAACCATTGGAGAAGCCGTTATTGACTAGGACCTGCCTTACCCTACAGAGTTCTTCGTCGACTTGCTTCCATTCTGAGCTGTGGCTGAGAGCACGGTCGACGTATGCGTTAACAACACTCCTCTTGTACCTGTCAGGGCAGTCGCTGTTGGCATTTAGGCACATTCCTATGTTTGTTTCCTTTGTGTAGACTGCAGTGTGGAAACCTCCGCCCTTTTCCATGACTGTTACATCTAGAAAAGGCAGCTTCCCATCCTTTTCCGTCTCGTAAGTGAAACGCAGCACGGAACTCTGCTCAAATGCCTCCTTCAGCTCCTGCAGATGTCTGACATCAGGTACCTGTGTAAAAATGTCGTCAACATACCTGCAGTATATGGCCGGTTTCAAGTTCATGTCGACTAAGACTTTTTGCTCGATGGTACCCATGTAGAAGTTTGCGAACAGGACACCTAGGGGAGAACCCATGGCGACCCCATCTACTTGCTTATACATGTGCCCATCCGGGCTCAAGAAGGGTGCCTCTTTAGTACAAGCTTGGAGTAGTTTCCTCAGAATACTTTCTGGCATGTCAAGAGGAGTACAGGCTGGATCACGATACACTCTGTCGGCTATCATTCCGATTGTCTCGTCCACAGGTACGTTGGTAAACAGCGATTCTACGTCCAACGAGGCTCTTATCCCTGTGGCCCGTGCGCCCCGCAGTAAGTCCACAAATTCCTTTGGAGACTTCAGGCTGAAGGCGCAAGGAACATAAGGAGTCAGCAGGCCGTTGAGTCGCTTCGCCAGTCTGTACGTGGGTGTGGGTATCTGGCTAATGATTGGCCGAAGTGGGTTTCCAGGCTTGTGCGTCTTGACATTTCTATACGCATATCCAGGTTTATATTCCCCAATGATCTTTGGCAGGTGGAGTCCGGATTTCTTGGCGTTCACAGTTTCGATCAGTTTGTTGACCTTTGCTTTTAATTCGGCTGTAGTGTCCTTCGTTACCCTTTGGAACTTAGTTTGGTCAGAGAGTATGATGTTCATTTTCGCCAGATATTCGTCTTTTTTAAGAATGACATATATTGGCGACTTGTCACCTCTCCTGACAACTATCTCCTTGTTCTCACGAAGGCTTTTAGCTGCCGCTTTAAGCTCGGGGGGACAGTATGGTGCTTCTGTAGTTGCCTCGATTCTTTCCTCCTTCTGCAATAAGTTCTGCTTGTAAGGTATCTTTGGTAGTGACCTTCTTTTGTGTCTCGAGGTCGAATATGTCGTCCAACAGAATTTCCAACTCTACTTTCCGGGCCATTTCACTCGGTCTGGACATAACATGACAGTTTATGCCCAGATTTAGGAGAGTGACTTGGTCCTCAGTGAGGTTAATTCCTGCAAGGTTCAGGAAGCCATCTCTTGGTCGTGGAATTGCCATAGGTCCTCCATATAATGTTGTTAGTTTCTTGATAATCCTTGTTTCAGTGCTGAGGTGATGTTGGTCTGTGAGGATGTCGAGGTGTTGTTCAATGCGGGTACGGATACTATGGTCGATGTTGCTATTTCTCCACTCGTTTGTAGCATGAAGTAGTTGCGTTTTGTTGTCTTTGATTTCATTCTCTGCCTTGTATATCTGATCACGAATCAGATCCTGGCGATATTTTATCGTGAAGGCTTGATTCCTTGCTGCTGGGTCGTGCACTTTAACATTATTATATTTTGGTAGCAGTCTTTCCTGTAGACATATATTATTAAATATGACCGAAAAAGTAAGATTAATAATTCTAACACGAATTTTCTCAATCTTTCGTACATTACGCTTCACTGTTGGAGGTAAATCAAAAATCACTTCTCCAAAATTCATTTTTATTTCTAGTCTGACGCGACACGGGCGCGTTTCGTAAAACTTATTACATTTTCAAAGACTTCACAAATACACAACTGATTAGAACTTGCGTTTCCCTGATTTTATATCTACATTTGAGTGAGGTGGGAAGGGTGATGTGGCATTACATTTGAGTGAGGTGGGAAGGGTGATGTGGCATTAACACAAGACAGAACACTAGGGGATATTAATAGGGTATTAAAAGTATCAACACAAGACAGAACAGAAACAATGGGTATTGAATAGAAGTGTTTGTAGAAAGCCTATTGGTCCATATTTCTTGATTCTTCTATATTGGAGCGGAGTCTTGAGGTGGGTAGAATATAGTTGTGCAATAATTGGCTGTTGATTGCTGGTGTTGACTTCTTGATGTGTAGTGCCTCGCAAACGTCAAGCCGCCTGCTATCGCTGTATCTATCGATGATTTCTGTGTTGTTTACTAGGATTTCTCTGGCGATGGTTTGGTTATGGGAAGAGATTATATGTTCCTTAATGGAGCCCTGTTGTTTATGCATCGTTAAACGCCTAGAAAGAGATGTTGTTGTCTTGCCTATATACTGGGTTTTTTGGAGCTTACAGTCCCCAAGTGGGCATTTGAAGGCATAGACGACGTTAGTCTCTTTTAAAGCGTTCTGTTTTGTGTCTGGAGAGTTTCTCATGAGTAGGCTGGCCGTTTTTCTGGTTTTATAGTAAATCGTCAGTTGTATCCTCTGATTTTTGTCTGTAGGGATAACGTTTCTATTAACAATATCTTTCAGGACCCTTTCCTCTGTTTTATGAGCTGTGGAAAAGAAGTTCCTGTAAAATAGTCTAATAGGGGGTATAGGTGTTGTGTTAGCTGTCTCTTCGGAGGTTGCATGGCTTTGCACTTTCCTTCTTATGATGTCTTCGATGAAACCATTGGAGAAGCCGTTATTGACTAGAACCTGCCTTACCCTACAGAGTTCTTCGTCGACTTGCTTCCATTCTGAGCTGTGGCTGAGAGCACGGTCGACGTATGCGTTAACAACACTCCTCTTGTACCTGTCAGGGCAGTCGCTGTTGGCCTTTAGGCACATTCCTATGTTTGTTTCCTTTGTGTAGACTGCAGTGTGGAAACCTCCGCCCTTTTCCATGACTGTTACATCTAGAAAAGGCAGCTTCCCATCCTTTTCCGTCTCGTAAGTGAAACGCAGCACGGAACTCTGCTCAAATGCCTCCTTCAGCTCCTGCAGATGTCTGACATCAGGTACCTGTGTAAAAATGTCGTCAACATACCTGCAGTATATGGCCGGTTTCAAGTTCATGTCGACTAAGACTTTTTGCTCGATGGTACCCATGTAGAAGTTTGCGAACAGGGCACCTAGGGGAGAACCCATGGCGACCCCATCTACTTGCTTATACATGTGCCCATCCGGGCTCAAGAAGGGTGCCTCTTTAGTACAAGCTTGGAGTAGTTTCCTCAGAATACTTTCTGGCATGTCAAGAGGAGTACAGGCTGGATCACGATACACTCTGTCGGCTATCATTCCGATTGTCTCGTCCACAGGTACGTTGGTAAACAGCGATTCTACGTCCAACGAGGCTCTTATCCCTGTGGCCCGTGCGCCCCGCAGTAAGTCCACAAATTCCTTTGGAGACTTCAGGCTGAAGGCGCAAGGAACATAAGGAGTCAGCAGGCCGTTGAGTCGCTTCGCCAGTCTGTACGTGGGTGTGGGTATCTGGCTAATGATTGGCCGAAGTGGGTTTCCAGGCTTGTGCGTCTTGACATTTCCATACGCATATCCAGGTTTATATTCCCCAATGATCTTTGGCAGGTGGAGTCCGGATTTCTTGGCGTTCACAGTTTCGATCAGTTTGTTGACCTTTGCTTTTAATTCGGCTGTAGTGTCCTTCGTTACCCTTTGGAACTTAGTTTGGTCAGAGAGTATGATGTTCATTTTCGCCAGATATTCGTCTTTTTTAAGAATGACATATATTGGCGACTTGTCACCTCTCCTGACAACTATCTCCTTGTTCTCACGAAGGCTTTTAGCTGCCGCTTTAAGCTCGGGGGACAGTATGGTGCTTCTGTAGTTGCCTCGATTCTTTCCTCCTTCTGCAATAAGTTCTGCTTGTAAGGTATCTTTGGTAGTGACCTTCTTTTGTGTCTCGAGGTCGAATATGTCGTCCAACAGAATTTCCAACTCTACTTTCCGGGCCATTTCACTCGGTCTGGACATAACATGACAGTTTATGCCCAGATTTAGGAGAGTGACTTGGTCCTCAGTGAGGTTAATTCCTGCAAGGTTCAGGAAGCCATCTCTTGGTCGTGGAATTGCCATAGGTCCTCCATATAATGTTGTTAGTTTCTTGATAATCCTTGTTTCAGTGCTGAGGTGATGTTGGTCTGTGATGATGTCGAGGTGTTGTTCAATGCGGGTACGGATACTATGGTCGATGTTGCTATTTCTCCACTCGTTTGTAGCATGAAGTAGTTGCGTTTTGTTGTCTTTGATTTCATTCTCTGCCTTGTATATCTGATCACGAATCAGATCCTGGCGATATTTTATCGTGAAGGCTTGATTCCTTGCTGCTGGGTCGTGCACTTTAACATTAGTATATTTTGGTAGCAGTCTTTCCTGTAGACATATATTATTAAATATGACCGAAAAAGTAAGATTAATAATTCTAACACGAATTTTCTCAATCTTTCGTACATTACGCTTCACTGTTGGAGGTAAATCAAAAATCACTTCTCCAAAATTCATTTTTATTTCTAGTCTGACGCGACACGGGCGCGTTTCGTAAAACTTATTACATTTTCAAAGACTTCACAAATACACAACTGATTAGAACTTGCGTTTCCCTGATTTTATATCTACATTTGAGTGAGGTGGGAAGGGTGATGTGGCATTACATTTGAGTGAGGTGGGAAGGGTGATGTGGCATTAACACAAGACAGAACACTAGGGGATATTAATAGGGTATTAAAAGTATCAACACAAGACAGAACAGAAACAATGGGTATTGAATAGAAGTGTTTGTAGAAAGCCTATTGGTCCATATTTCTTGATGCTTCTATATTGGAGCGGAGTCTTGAGGTGGGTAGAATATAGTTGTGCAATAATTGGCTGTTGATTGCTGGTGTTGACTTCTTGATGTGTAGTGCCTCGCAAACGTCAAGCCGCCTGCTATCGCTGTATCTATCGATGATTTCTGTGTTGTTTACTAGGATTTCTCTGGCGATGGTTTGGTTATGGGAAGAGATTATATGTTCCTTAATGGAGCCCTGTTGTTTATGCATCGTTAAACGCCTAGAAAGAGATGTTGTTGTCTTGCCTATATACTGGGTTTTTTGGAGTTTACAGTCCCCAAGTGGGCATTTGAAGGCATAGACGACGTTAGTCTCTTTTAAAGCGTTCTGTTTTGTGTCTGGAGAGTTTCTCATGAGTAGGCTGGCCGTTTTTCTGGTTTTATAGTAAATCGTCAGTTGTATCCTCTGATTTTTGTCTGTAGGGATAACGTTTCTATTAACAATATCTTTCAGGACCCTTTCCTCTGTTTTATGAGCTGTGGAAAAGAAGTTCCTGTAAAATAGTCTAATAGGGGGTATAGGTGTTGTGTTAGCTGTCTCTTCGGAGGTTGCATGGCTTTTCACTTTCCTTCTTATGATGTCTTCGATGAAACCATTGGAGAAGCCGTTATTGACTAGGACCTGCCTTACCCTACAGAGTTCTTCGTCGACTTGCTTCCATTCTGAGCTGTGGCTGAGAGCACGGTCGACGTATGCGTTAACAACACTCCTCTTGTACCTGTCAGGGCAGTCGCTGTTGGCATTTAGGCACATTCCTATGTTTGTTTCCTTTGTGTAGACTGCAGTGTGGAAACCTCCGCCCTTTTCCATGACTGTTACATCTAGAAAAGGCAGCTTCCCATCCTTTTCCGTCTCGTAAGTGAAACGCAGCACGGAACTCTGCTCAAATGCCTCCTTCAGCTCCTGCAGATGTCTGACATCAGGTACCTGTGTAAAAATGTCGTCAACATACCTGCAGTATATGGCCGGTTTCAAGTTCATGTCGACTAAGACTTTTTGCTCGATGGTACCCATGTAGAAGTTTGCGAACAGGACACCTAGGGGAGAACCCATGGCGACCCCATCTACTTGCTTATACATGTGCCCATCCGGGCTCAAGAAGGGTGCCTCTTTAGTACAAGCTTGGAGTAGTTTCCTCAGAATACTTTCTGGCATGTCAAGAGGAGTACAGGCTGGATCACGATACACTCTGTCGGCTATCATTCCGATTGTCTCGTCCACAGGTACGTTGGTAAACAGCGATTCTACGTCCAACGAGGCTCTTATCCCTGTGGCCCGTGCGCCCCGCAGTAAGTCCACAAATTCCTTTGGAGACTTCAGGCTGAAGGCGCAAGGAACATAAGGAGTCAGCAGGCCGTTGAGTCGCTTCGCCAGTCTGTACGTGGGTGTGGGTATCTGGCTAATGATTGGCCGAAGTGGGTTTCCAGGCTTGTGCGTCTTGACATTTCCATACGCATATCCAGGTTTATATTCCCCAATGATCTTTGGCAGGTGGAGTCCGGATTTCTTGGCGTTCACAGTTTCGATCAGTTTGTTGACCTTTGCTTTTAATTCGGCTGTAGTGTCCTTCGTTACCCTTTGGAACTTAGTTTGGTCAGAGAGTATGATGTTCATTTTCGCCAGATATTCGTCTTTTTTAAGAATGACATATATTGGCGACTTGTCACCTCTCCTGACAACTATCTCCTTGTTCTCACGAAGGCTTTTAGCTGCCGCTTTAAGCTCGGGGGACAGTATGGTGCTTCTGTAGTTGCCTCGATTCTTTCCTCCTTCTGCAATAAGTTCTGCTTGTAAGGTATCTTTGGTAGTGACCTTCTTTTGTGTCTCGAGGTCGAATATGTCGTCCAACAGAATTTCCAACTCTACTTTCCGGGCCATTTCACTCGGTCTGGACATAACATGACAGTTTATGCCCAGATTTAGGAGAGTGACTTGGTCCTCAGTGAGGTTAATTCCTGCAAGGTTCAGGAAGCCATCTCTTGGTCGTGGAATTGCCATAGGTCCTCCATATAATGTTGTTAGTTTCTTGATAATCCTTGTTTCAGTGCTGAGGTGATGTTGGTCTGTGAGGATGTCGAGGTGTTGTTCAATGCGGGTACGGATACTATGGTCGATGTTGCTATTTCTCCACTCGTTTGTAGCATGAAGTAGTTGCGTTTTGTTGTCTTTGATTTCATTCTCTGCCTTGTATATCTGATCACGAATCAGATCCTGGCGATATTTTATCGTGAAGGCTTGATTCCTTGCTGCTGGGTCTTGCACTTTAACATTAGTATATTTTGGTAGCAGTCTTTCCTGTAGACATATATTATTAAATATGACCGAAAAAGTAAGATTAATAATTCTAACACGAATTTTCTCAATCTTTCGTACATTACGCTTCACTGTTGGAGGTAAATCAAAAATCACTTCTCCAAAATTCCGGGCCATTTCCGAGGGAAATGGCCCGGAAAGTAGAGTTGGAAATTCTGTTGGACGACATATTCGACCTCGAGACACAAAAGAAGGTCACTACCAAAGATACCTTACAAGCAGAACTTATTGCAGAAGGAGGAAAGAATCGAGGCAACTACAGAAGCACCATACTGTCCCCCGAGCTTAAAGCGGCAGCTAAAAGCCTTCGTGAGAACAAGGAGATAGTTGTCAGGAGAGGTGACAAGTCGCCAATATATGTCATTCTTAAAAAAGACGAATATCTGGCGAAAATGAACATCATACTCTCTGACCAAACTAAGTTCCAAAGGGTAACGAAGGACACTACAGCCGAATTAAAAGCAAAGGTCAACAAACTGATCGAAACTGTGAACGCCAAGAAATCCGGACTCCACCTGCCAAAGATCATTGGGGAATATAAACCTGGATATGCGTATGGAAATGTCAAGACGCACAAGCCTGGAAACCCACTTCGGCCAATCATTAGCCAGATACCCACACCCACGTACAGACTGGCGAAGCGACTCAACGGCCTGCTGACTCCTTATGTTCCTTGCGCCTTCAGCCTGAAGTCTCCAAAGGAATTTGTGGACTTACTGCGGGGCGCACGGGCCACAGGGATAAGAGCCTCGTTGGACGTAGAATCGCTGTTTACCAACGTACCTGTGGACGAGACAATCGGAATGATAGCCGACAGAGTGTATCGTGATCCAGCCTGTACTCCTCTTGACATGCCAGAAAGTATTCTGAGGAAACTACTCCAAGCTTGTACTAAAGAGGCACCCTTCTTGAGCCCGGATGGGCACATGTATAAGCAAGTAGATGGGGTCGCCATGGGTTCTCCCCTAGGTGTCCTGTTCGCAAACTTCTACATGGGTACCATCGAGCAAAAAGTCTTAGTCGACATGAACTTGAAACCGGCCATATACTGCAGGTATGTTGACGACATTTTTACACAGGTACCTGATGTCAGACATCTGCAGGAGCTGAAGGAGGCATTTGAGCAGAGTTCCGTGCTGCGTTTCACTTACGAGACGGAAAAGGATGGGAAGCTGCCTTTTCTAGATGTAACAGTCATGGAAAAGGGCGGAGGTTTCCACACTGCAGTCTACACAAAGGAAACAAACATAGGAATGTGCCTAAATGCCAACAGCGACTGCCCTGACAGGTACAAGAGGAGTGTTGTTAACGCATACGTCGACCGTGCTCTCAGCCACAGCTCAGAATGGAAGCAAGTCGACGAAGAACTCTGTAGGGTAAGGCAGGTCCTAGTCAATAACGGCTTCTCCAATGGTTTCATCGAAGACATCATAAGAAGGAAAGTGAAAAGCCATGCAACCTCCGAAGAGACAGCTAACACAACACCTATACCCCCTATTAGACTATTTTACAGGAACTTCTTTTCCACAGCTCATAAAACAGAGGAAAGGGTCCTGAAAGATATTGTTAATAGAAACGTTATCCCTACAGACAAAAATCAGAGGATACAACTGACGATTTACTATAAAACCAGAAAAACGGCCAGCCTACTCATGAGAAACTCTTCAGACACAAAACAGAACGCTTTAAAAGAGACTAACGTCGTCTATGCCTTCAAATGCTCACTTGGGGACTGTAAGCTCCAAAAAACCCAGTATATAGGCAAGACAACAACATCTCTTTCTAGGCGTTTAACGATGCATAAACAACAGGGCTCCATTAAGGAACATATAATCTCTTCCCATAACCAAACCATCGCCAGAGAAATCCTAGTAAACAACACAGAAATCATCGATAGATACAGCGATAGCAGGCGGCTTGACGTTTGCGAGGCACTACACATCAAGAAGTCAACACCAGCAATCAACAGCCAATTATTGCACAACTATATTCTACCCACCTCAAGACTCCGCTCCAATATAGAAGCATCAAGAAATATGGACCAATAGGCTTTCTACAAACACTTCTATTCAATACCCATTGTTTCTGTTCTGTCTTGTGTTGATACTTTTAATACCCTATTAATATCCCCTAGTGTTCTGTCTTGTGTTAATGCCACATCACCCTTCCCACCTCACTCAAATGTAATGCCACATCACCCTTCCCACCTCACTCAAATGTAGATATAAAATCAGGGAAACGCAAGTTCTAATCAGTTGTGTATTTGTGAAGTCTTTGAAAATGTAATAAGTTTTACGAAACGCGCCCATGTCGCGTCAGACTAGAAATAAAAATGAATTTTGGAGAAGTGATTTTTGATTTACCTCCAACAGTGAAGCGTAATGTACGAAAGATTGAGAAAATTCGTGTTAGAATTATTAATCCTACTTTTTCGGTCATATTTAATAATATATATATATATATATATATATATATATATATATATATATATATATATATATATATATATATATATATATATATATATATATATATATATATACTGTATTGGAGGGGATCTAAACATTCCCTCTAATGCGTTATGTGTGGTTTCCTCCGAGGCTATGGGTCCCCCTTCTTCCAGCTAGAGGTGGTACTCTCTCTCTCTCTCTCTCTCTCTCTCTCTCTCTCTCTCTCTCTCTCTCTCTCTCTCTATATATATATATATATATATATATATATATATATATATATATATATATATATATATATATATATATGTCGTACCTAGTAGCCAGAACGCACTTCTCAGCCTACTATGCAAGGCCCGATTTGCCTAATAAGCCAAGTTTTCATGAAATAATGTTTTTTCGGCTACCTAACCTACCTAACCTAACCTAACCTATAAAAATAGGTTAGGTTAGGTTAGGTAGGGTTGGTTAGGTTCGGTCATATATCTACGTTAATTTTAACTCCAATAAAAAAAAATTTACCTCATTCATAATGAAATAGGTAGCTTTATCATTTCATAAGAAAAAACTTAGAGAAAATATATTAATTCATGAAAACTTGGCTTATTAGGCAAATCGGGCCTTGCATAGTAGGCTGACAAGTGCGTTCTGGCTACTAGGTACGACATATATATATATATATATATATATATATATATATATATATATATATATATATATATATATATATATATATATATATATATATATATATATATTATGGTGATTGGCTTACTCTCGTTGTTAATGCTTTATCATATTGTTTTCCTACACAGGGCAAAGGTAAATGGAGTCAACCGGAGTCGTTGCTCCATTACAGCACGCTGTGATGATTATTTCAGAAATTACACAATCTCTCTCTCTCTCTCTCTTAGTACTGGTGCAAATATCGTTCATCAACATCTTTTCCTGTATTTTTCTTTTATCTCTTCGTTCGTTTGCGTTTGTGTTGAAGGAGATGGTAGATGTCGTGTTCCTTGCCTGTGGTCCCACCAAATGCTCGCTTGAGATACCATTCAGTACCGTTCTCTATCAAATTTAAAGTTGAGTGGGAGTTCGAGACCACCAGCCAGCTATCCACTCCTCTCTGTCTGTGAATCTGTCTGTATGACTCCCTCTCTCCCTCTCTCTCTCTCTCTCTCTCTCTCTCTCTCTCTCTCTCTCTCTCTCTCTCTCTCTCTCTCTCTCTCTCTCTCTCTGTATCTCTCTCTCTCTGTCTCTCCCTCTCCCTGTCTCTCTCTCCCTGTCTCTCTCTCTCCCTGTCTCTCTCTCCCTGTCTCTCTCTCTCCCTGTCTCTCTCTCTCCCTGTCTCTCTCTCTCCCTGTCTCTCTCTCTCCCTGTCTCTCTCTCTCTCCCTGTCTCTCTCTCTCTCCCTGTCTCTCTCTCTCCCTGTCTCTCTCTCTCCCTGTCTCTCTCTCTCCCTGTCTCTCTCTCTCCCTGTCTCTCTCTCTCTCCCTGTTCTCTCTCTCCCTGTCTCTCTCTCTCTCCCTGTCTCTCTCTCTCTCCCTGTCTCTCTCTCTCCCTGTCTCTCTCTCTCCCTGTCTCTCTCTCTCCCTGTCTCTCTCTCTCTCCCTGTCTCTCTCTCTCCCTGTTTCTCTCTCTCCCTGTCTCTCTCTCTCTCCCTGTCTCTCTCTCTCCCTGTCTCTCTCTCTCCCTGTCTCTCTCTCTCTCCCTGTCTCTCTCTCTCCCTGTCTCTCTCTCTCCCTGTCTCTCTCTCTCTCTCTCTCTCTCTCTCTCTCTCTCTCTCTCTCTCTCTCTCTCTCTCTCTCTCTCTCTCTCTCTCTCTCTCTCTCTCTCCTTCTCTATGTCTCTCTTGCTTTATTTATCTCTTTTTGTCTCTCGTTTCTCACACTTTCTCACTTTAATATTCCATGAAGTGAGAAAAGGTGAGTGCCATGTGTTTTGATAAGTACAGTTTAATGCAATACCATTTTGCACAAAGAGAGACAATACAAGACATTCAGGAACATCCATTACGGTACAGTTCAGCATAGGAGAAGACATTTCATTCCATTTATGTGTAAAGTAAGAATATGTATTGAAGCCCAATCTTTCACAGGATTTATTACAACAAGTATTTCGCTTAATGCCTCGGTAATTGTAGAAACAGTCAGAACAAATCTATAGTCCAACGGTGACACTCTGCAGGGAATTATATTCATATTAACCCATAACCTATAATAAGTTGAATTTCTTTCTATTATAACTCACAAGTAAATCTCAGAGTAAACATTGTACTTATTGCCGTGCGCAACCACTTTGACTAGATGGTGAGCGACGGTCTTGCTTCATGCAGGTCAGCATTCATTCCCCGACCGTCCAGGTGGTTGGCCACCATTCCTTCCCCCACCGTCCCATCCCCAATCCTTATGCTGACCCTTTCCAAATGCTCTATCTATAAAGTCGTAATGGCTTGGCGCTTTCCCTTGACAATTCAACACATATTATTGCCGTGACACTCCATCGCCGGCGTTGGAAAAGTCTCACTCCAAAGCAACAACCCGCGTCGGGTCGTCCAGCTTCCATGGTAAACAAAAGTACTGCTCCTTGTAAGACATTGAGCCGAATTGTTCTCTCGGTAACTTGGACTTTTGTTAAGTCTACAAAAGCAATTAATGTCCTTTACACTGGTTATTATGTTTTCCTCTCAATAAGTACTGTCAATTATGGTACTCCAGTTCTTCTTGGTAATTACCTGCGTTGCTTAACGACGTGCCACGCGATTTCAAACGACCTGGTTTCCGTTCTTAAGTTTTTCCTTTAATCTTCTAAATTGATCACAGCATTGTTATTGTAATGCTTGTATTATCGCTTCTTAACACTGTCAGTACACTTCTCACTTCTTACAACACTGACCAGCTGTGTCACAGTGAACTTACGTACCTGAAAATTAATCATGAATTTAAATGAACGCATCATATAACGACGCGTTCATTTTTAAAATTTAAAATCAAATTAAAAGTGAATTTAATTAACACAACGTATCACACAGACAACACTGCACATGCGTCTCCTAATCTGGGCAATAAACACTAGTCATCAATTTAACTTTAAGTTCTTCTTAAATGATGAGTTCTTCTGTGGGAAGTTCAATCTTCCCGAGTGAAGATTCTCAGGAGAACGCGGCTGCAAAGGCCACTGTCTCTCCATGCGTTCAATAAAGTGTTCCAGAATTAACATCAACAAATTAGCTGAGAGAGACTCCACGGGAGGCTCTGAGAGAACCTCGATTCCAGCCAGGAATAATTGCATACCGCCATTTATTTTCCCTTTTTCTTAAACACCATTTGGGTCAATAATCTTAGTCATAAATTCTTGACTCCACTCCGATTCTACTGACAGAAGAACGGCCTTCCCTTTTGATATGCTAACTGACAACTTTGTTCAGATCGGAATCACCTGATCGGCATCACCTCTCACGGAGGCAAGAACTGCAGCCTAACCCATTCTGGCACCTCAGATGAGCCAATCACATACCGCCCCTCACAATGACGTGAAAATCCCGCTAGCGACATCTGGTCTTTTAATTGGCTCACTCGGACTAATCAAGCGCTCAAAGAAAGCGCAAAGGTGATTTTTTTTCTATCTCAACCGTTAATGGTCGGATCCATTTGTCGACTGCTCATCGACACGTAATGCTTGTACACCCCTCACATCCAGCCTAATATACACCTGACTTGTAACCCCCTCGCATCCAGTCTAATATACACCTGACTTGTAACCCCCTCACATCTAGTCTAATATACACCTGACTTGTAACCCCCTCACATCCTGTCTAATATATGCCTGACACGAGGCTTTCGTCTTTAACACATATGCACTAACATGTAAGCTAAAACAAATTGTAGTGTCTGGAATGGTGATGGTAAAATTAAGACATTATGGTCGCAAGCCGAGAAATGAGAAAATTTAATTTAAGTGAACTGTGTAGAATGCTATGTGGTGCCGGGCTCCCTCTTTTCCGTTATCTCTCTCATTCTCTCTCCCTCCCAAAATTTTACCCTTCCGTTCCCTCTCTACGTTTTTTTCTCCCGTTTTTCCCGTTCCGCTTTATTGACGTTGATAGATATCGTTTACAGCTAAATAATCAGGCCGAAACACTCTATGGACAATCAAATCTACATTTAATTAGTCACGGACTAGTTTCATTATTATTATTTTCTACCACAGACGTGGCCACACATTTACAATGCTAACCAGAATATATACATTTTATTCTGTCCTCTATGGACAGGGTTAGAGATGTGTTAAACATATAGTTCAGGGATTTATTGAACAATCAACCACAGAATGAGATTCGGTGCTTTTAAAATGCTAAGCTAACCTACATACGTAAATACATACGTACACAGATTTACGCATGCCCTACATAAAGTGTTCGATGTGTCTTTTTCAGTGTCATTAATGTGCATTTACAAAGGTGAAATGTATTTCTGATCAGCTTCCACATATACTTTATACACATACATATACATAAATACACACATATACGTACATATACATATATACACACACATGCATACACATACATTTGTCTCTTTTGATTGTCTCAGATGCAGCTAATTTCTATGTAAGGTGGGTCATGCGGAGTCACTCCCAATCACCCTATCACATTCGGCCTACAATCACAGAGCACCATACAAGGTCGCTTCAACTGACCTTCTGTAGCTTGCTCTGTTCTTCTTACTCATTTATTTGCAGGATTTCCTACTGATGTTTGGAAAAGCTCATTTAGTATTTCTTCGGAACTCATTCCTCTCATCTATGGGACTTGTCTGGTGGCGATCATTATGATAGTCAGCCATGCATATGCAACTGACTTTACCCAGTTAATGAGTCTATCAGGATAAAATATTGGTGCGATATCTCCAACATCGATCTTTATCCCTTTGCACCCAATGGAGTTAAACTCTTGAGACCACTACCTAGACCATTCTCTTAGTATACCAATGTCCTCTTGTTGCTTATTTATAATCTTCTCGGTGTCATCATTAAAAAATTATAACATGGACTTTGTCTCCACTTGGATGTCATTCACAGACATCAGCAACAATATGTAAAGACTCTTGTTGTACTGTAATCTATTTTCACTCTCGTAACTTTTGTTTCCTCGTTGCACATAAATCTCTATGTGGAGCAGGACCCGAGTCTAGCGTCGTAGCACGGAGCAGTGACGACAACGCCATCTGTGAGTCAGCTCCCGAAACCCCCTCCAAATGGACGACGCCATCTAGCGAGGACGGGATATACTGGCCACAGGGGCTGGTTTCCCGTCTTAATCGGCTCGTAACATAGCCGCTGCTGACCTCTGGTGAGGTGGCGATTAGACAGCAATACCGTCTATGGAGTGGATAGGTGGACGTTTGTGTCTAAGCCTGTAAGTGAGGTTCCCTAGTTCCAGCACTAATGACGTGTCTGATTACAGAGTCGACCTGGGACTGCTGTATTGGACGATGAGGCAGTCTACCCAAGGCAGCCAAGGTCTCTTCACGAGTTTGCTCTGAAGAAGCTGTGAGTCACCCCCGGACGAACAATGTTGAGAGTGTTAGCCTGCCTGTGACGTGGCAGTACCAGGAATCGTCTTATCCGGGGCAGGCTGCTGGAAGAGACTAGCCACTGTGGTGCTGAGAGAGGAGAGTGATCAGCGGAATCACACGAGGCTCCTGCCTAGGGCTCGCAACCCTAGTATCGGTCGTGGAGTGGCCTACACAGCGGAGCTGATCGGAACCTGCCAACTACAGGCTGGATTGTGGTTGAAGGCCTCCACGACGGTGCACCCAGTGGGACTGTGATTTGGCTGGCCTGTGGCCAGGGTAGATTCGCCGAGAGAATCAGAGGATTCATCATGGGCCACAAAGAAGAGAACCAGGGCTACTCATCGTGAGCACCGTGAAACATCCTGAGTCTTCGGAGGAAGACAAGTTATTGTACATAAGTGTAGTTATAGCCCCCGTGTGTGACTGTGATATATTTATTTATGGTGGTGGTAGAAATATATATATATAAAGCAGTGCATTTGTATCCCTTCCCCTAGAATTTAACTTGCGTTATGGAACACACCCCTTGAAAGCCACTACTAACTTGGGGCCGGATACCCAAACTCTAATAACATCAGAGAAGAACCCGGTTGCGACCCAATAGGGCCGTAACACTTGTGCACTCACACATGCACACGCACACACCTGCAACTTCCTGACACACCAGAAGCTTCAGGTGTGCCGAGATGAGGAACTTCATAATGGGAATACCATGGGAATCAGAACTCAGAGAAAAAGTCTTTACAGGACGTGATGGACTATGAAGAAGAAGTGCCAGGAAGCTGCATACAGGTTTATCCCGGCCCAAACGGAGAAAAATTAAAAGCAACAGAAGACTCCATGGTTCAACCAGGAATGTAAGGTTGTGAAGCAATTCAGTACAAGACGATGCAGAAAATTCAGCAACAGCAGAACACCAGAGAGCAGGGAGAGAGACCAGAGGGCCAGGAATAATTACCTCAGAGTGAGGAGAGAAGCAGAGAGAAAGTATGGAAATGACATAGCGAGTAAAGCTGAGACCCAAACAAAACTGTTCCACAGCCACATCAGGAGGAAAACACCAGTGAAGGAACAAGTGATGAAACTGAGAAAAGGTGAGAACAAAAACAGACAATGACAATGAGGTGTGTGAAGAACTCAAGAAGAGATTCCAGGAGGTCTTCACTATATAACAAGGAGAAGCCCCTGCACTAAATGAGAAGGCGCCAAACCAAGCAACCTTGGAGGAATTTGACCTCACCAGTGATGAGGTCAAAATGAATCTGTCACAAAAAAGGGTCAGAGACAAGAGGCACTGAACTACAGTCCAGTTTCCCTAATATATATTCCATGCGCGGTGATGGAGAAGATTGTGAGGCAAAGGCTCGTAGAGCATCTGGCGATAAAGAGGTTTGTAAGTCACCACCAACATGGTTCAAATATGGTAAACCGTGCCTGACTGGCTTAATAGAATTCAATGACCAAGCAACAAAAAATTGGCAAGAAAGAGAAGGGTGAGGCAGACTGCATTTTCTTGGAATGTCACAAAGCCTCTGACACTAGCAGGAGAAACAGGCAGGAGTAAAAGGTAAAGTGTTCGATAAATGAGTACCTATGCAACAGGAAACAGTGAGCAACTGTTAAGGGGAAGACATAAGAGTGGCAAGATATCACCAACGGAGTCCCACAGGGCTCTGTACTTGGACCCATCCTGTTTTTGATATATATAAACAATCTTCAGGAGGGTATTTCTCTCAATGTTGGCTGATGACGCAAAAATTATGAGCAGAATCAAGACAGATCAAAATAGACAGAGACTACAAGATGACCTGGACAAATTGGAAGAATGGTCTGAAAAATGGCTACTAAAGTTCAATTCAGGAAAGTGTAAAGGAATGAAATTAGGCGAATGGAACCGGAGGCTGAACACTAGGTACCATACACACGGAAATCACAAGAGGGTGATGCATCAAATGAACAAATCCACAAGCGCCGTGATGATATACTCGTCACGGCCCTTGTGGATTTGTTCATTTGATGCATCACGCAATTGTGATTACTGTAAGTATTGAAGTGAGGGCGAAGAAGTACAACAGCTTGTTGGCAGAGCCCAGGTGCATGGGGAAATTGTTTAAAACCCTAGTTTGTGTCTCAGAGAGACTACAGGATACGTGTAAGGTCAGTGGAACTCCCGGTTACAATTCTTTTACAATGACATGGCCTAGTTGACTAAGGCAGCATCTGGGATCATCCCTTTCGTAAGTTCGAACCATAATCACCACACTTGTGGATTTGTTCCCTAGGTACCATCTGGAAGGTGAAATCCTGCAAGAGTCAAACAGAGAGAAAGACCTGGGGGTTGATATCACACCGAACCTGTCCCCAGAGGCCCATATCAAAAGGATATCATCAGCGGCATATGCTAGATTGGCCAACATAAGAACTTCCTTTTGAAACCTGTGTAAGGAATCGTTTAGGACCCTGTATACTGCTTATTTCAGACCAATCCTGGAATATGGAGCTCCAGCCTGGAGTCCATACCTAGTTAAACACAAGACAAAGCTAGAGAGGATTCATAGGTAGGCCACCAGACTTGTTCCAGAACTGAGAAGTGTGAGCTACGAGGAAAGGCTATGGGAGCTAAATCTCTTGTCCCTGAAAGACAGAGTAAGGGGAATCACGATAACCACCTACAAAATTCTCAGCGGAATTGACAGGGTGGACAAAGACAAATTCTTTAGCGCGGGTGGGACACAAACAAGGGGACGCAGGTGGAACATGAACAAGGGGACATAGGTGGAAATGTAGTACCCAGATGAGCCACATGAACATGAGAATTTTTTTTCTGTGTCAGAGTAGTTAACAGATGGAATGAACTAGGAAGTGATGTGGTAGAGGCTGACTCCATACACAGTTTCATATGTAAATATGATAGAGCCCAGTAGGCTCAGGAATCTGTACACCAGTTGACTGACAGTTCAGAGACGGGACCAAAGAATCAAAGCTCAAAACCTACAAGAACATCTAGGTGAGTACAACTAGGTAAGTACCTGTATGGAATCCCTACATCAAAATAACACAAAATGAATGTAGGAAAGGTGCAAAAATAATTGACATGATTCGTTCTTGACCTACTAGTGCTGAGATATGAATAAAGACTTCGGAAGTAAATCGAACTATAATGGAGGAAAGAGGGAAAAGGACGGACATGATAACGGTGTGCGAAATACTAAAGAGGGATTGACAGAATAGATATATAAGCAAGGTTCAAATTAAAGAAAAGAAGAACGAGATAATATATATGGAAATTGGAAACACAGATGAGTCACAGTGTTGTCAGAACGAACATTCCAACATTCTCGTTATTTGGATGTCCTTCAAAATATAATACAAGTCCTACGAAATATGAAAGGTGCGCCTGTGTGTATTCACCTAGTTGTGCTTGCTGTGGTTGAGCTCTGCTCTAGCGGCCCGCCTCTCAACTGTTAATCAATCAACTTTTTTTTCACACATACACACACACCCAGGAAGTAGCCCTTAAAAATTGTCTAACTCCCAGGTACCTATTTACTTCTAGGTAACAGGGACATCAGGGTGAAAGAAACTGACCATTTGTTTTTTGCCTCCACCAGGGGATCGAACCCGGACCTCAGGACTGCGATTTCGAAGCGCTGTTCACTTAGCAGTCAGGTGCCTGTGCGTGTGTGCGTGTGTGTGTGTGTGTGTGTGTGTGTGTGTGTGTGTGTGTGTGTGTACTCACCTATATGTGCTTGCAGGATCGAGCATTGACTCTTGGATCCCGCCTTTCTAGCTATCGGTTGTTTACAGCAATGACTCCTGTCCCATTTCCCTATCATACCTAGTTTTAAAAGTATGAATAGTATTTGCTTCCACAACCTGTTCCCCAAGTGCATTCCATTTTTCCACTACTCTCACGTTAAAAGAAAACTTCCTAACATCTCTGTGACTCATCTGAGTTTCCAGTTTCCACCCATGTCCCCTCGTTCTGTTATTATTACGTGTGAACATTTCATCTATTTCCACTTTGTCAATTCCCCTGAGTATTTTATATGTCCCGATCATATCTCCTCTCTCCCTTCTTTTCTCTAGTGTCGTAAGGTTCAGTTCCTTCAGCCGCTCTTCATATCCCATCCCTCGTAACTCTGGGACAAGCCTCGTCGCAAACCTCTGAAAACTGAACTTCTCCAGTTTCCTTATGTGTTTCTTCAGGTGGGGGCTCCATGATGGCGCGGCATACTCTAAGACAGGTCTCACGTAGGCAGTGTAAAGCGCCCTAAAAGCTTCCTCATTTAGGTTTCTGAATGAAGTTCTAATTTTCGCCAGTGTAGAGTATGCTGCTGTCGTTATCCTATTTATATGTGCCTCAGGAGTTAGATTAGGTGTCACATCCACTCCCAGGTCTCTTTCTCGAATCGTTACAGGTAGGCTGTTCCCCTTCATTGTGTACTGTCCCTTTGGTCTCCTGTCACCTGATCCCATTTCCATAACTTTACATTTACTGGTGTTAAACTCCAGTAGCCATTTCCCTGACCATCTCTGCAGCCTGTTTAAGTCCTCTTGGAGGATCCTACAATCCTCGTCTGTCAAAACTCTTCTCATTAATTTTGCGTCATCTGCAAACATTGACATGTATGATTCCACTCCTGTAAACATATCATTTACGTAAATTAGAAAGAGGATTGGTCCCAGCACCGATAATTGAGGTACTCCACTTGTTACTGTTCGCCAGTCCGACTTTTCGCCCCTTACCATTACCCTCTGGCTCCTTCCTGTTAGGTAGTTCTTCACCCATACTAGGGCCTTTCCGCTTACTCTTGCCTGCCTCTCAAGTTTGTATAGCAGTCTCATGTGCGGTACCGTATCAAAGGCCTTTTGGCAGTCAAGAAATATGCAGTCTGCCCAGCCTTCTCTGTCCTGCCTTATCCTTGTTACTTTATCATAGAATTCTAAAAGGTTTGTTAGGCATGATTTCCCTGTCCAGAACCCATGTTGGTGCTTGTTTACAAACCCAATGCTCTCCAGGTGCTCAACAATTCTTAGCCTAATTATTCTTTCAAGTATTTTGCAGGGGATGCTTGTCAGTGATACGGGTCTGTAGTTAAGTGCCTCCTCCTATCACCTTTTTTGAAAATCGGTACGACATTTGCCTCCTTCCAGCAACTGGGCAATTCTCCCGACATAAGTGACTCATTAAAGATCATTGCCAGAGGCACGCTGAGAGCCTGCGCTGCCTCTTTAAGTATCCACGGTGATACTTTGTCTGGTCCAACAGCTTTATTTGCATCCAGTGTTGTCAACTGTTTCATTACATCCTCTGCTGTCACCTCTATATCTGATAGTCTTTCATCTTGGGTAATCTCTTCTAACAATGGGAGCTGCTCAGGCTCGGTTGTGAACACTCCATGGAATTTTGCATTCAGTACCTCGCAGATTTCCTTGTCGCTTTCTGTATATGCCCCTTCTGTTTTCCTCAGTCATGTCACTTGGTCATTTACCGACACCTTCCTTCTTATATGGCTATGTAGTAATTTTGGTTGCTTTTTCGCTTTGACTGCAATATCATTCTCATAATTTCTTTCCGACACTCGTCTTATGTTAATGTAATCATTCCTAGCTCTGTTACATCTAATCCTGTTGTCCTCTGTCCTTTGTCTTCTGTACTTCCTCCACTCCCTCCTGCTTCTCACCTTTGCTTCCTGACACTGTCTATTAAACCATGGGTTATTATATTCCCTCCTGCTTTTTTCCTTTATTGTTGGAATAAATCTATCTTCAGCCTCCTTGCATTTCAATATGACTTGGTTCATCATACCTTGCACTGTTTTTCCTCTAAGTTCTTCGTCCCACTGCACTTCTCCCAGGTAGTCCCTTATCCTTCTGTAGTCCCCTTTTCTGTAATCAAGTCTCCTTTCCTGGACCTCTTGTCCTTTGGTCACAATTTTAAACTCCATCATGTAGTCAAAGACTAGGACACAATGGTCACTAGCTCCTAGTGGTATTTCATGTTCCAACTGCTCGATGTCTTCTACATTCTGAGTGATAATGAGATCTAATAGGCTGGGCGTATCCCCTCCTCTTTCCCTAGTATCTTCTTTCACATGCTGTGTTAGGAAATTCCTGTCAATAACGTCTACCAGCTTCGCTCCCCAGGTCTCTTCCCCGCCATGGGGATTCCTCGTTTCCCAATCTATCTCTCCGTGATTTAGGTCCCCCATGACCAGCAGCTTCGCTCTCATTCTATGCGCTAACGTTGCTGCCCTCTGCAGTTCATCCATACATGTCTTGTTGCTGTCCTCGTACTCCTGCCTGGGCCTTCTACTGTTTGGTGGGGGATTGCAGAGTATCAAGATTACAATCTTCTTCCCATCCACTGTCAGAGTTCCATGTATGAAGCTTGTGCTTTCATTGGTACCCGGATTTTCCAGCTCATCAAACTTCCATTTCCGCTTTATTAGTAGTGCCACTCCTCCTCCCTGTCTCTGTGTCCTTTCTTTTCTTATCACCTGGTACCCCTCTGGAAATATTGCATCCGAGATCATGCCATTTATTTTAGTTTCCATTATTGCCACTATGTCTGGGTCTGCCTCACTAACTCTTTCTTTTATCTCTTCTGCTTTATTGGCTACCCCATCAGCATTGGTGTACCAAACCTTGAGACTCTTCTTGGAAACTCGGGTGTCAGAGTTCCCCCTTTCACCAGGGGTCTGGGGGGAACTGGGGGGTGTCTGGGGGGCAAGTGGGGGCTGTGGGGGTGAGTGGGGGGGGGTGCTAGAGGGGTGCCTGGGAGTGCCTGGTAGGCGAATGGGGTCTGGGCATCTAGGGGGGGTAGGAAGGGCATAATGGGTCTGAAAGTTAGGGGTCTGAATAGCATAGGGGGGTTGAGAAATAGAGTGAGACTGAGAGTCAGATAGAGGTTGAGAGGTTGGGGAGGAGTGGGATACTGAGGGCGGAGAGCTGAGATGAGAATGGAGCATGGGTGCTGGGAGTGGAAGAGAGGGTATATTAGTTAGGGGGGAATCGGGGGTAGGTGGGGGTTTTGGGGTAGAAGAGGGGAAGAGGGAGATGGGGGAAGGTGTTAGGGGGTCACAAGGTGAGGGGGTTAAATGTGGGCTGGAGGTGCATAGGAGGGGTGAGGGTTGGGTGGGGTTTGGGGGTGAGTGGAAGAGGGGTGCAGTGGAAGCTGGGATGGAGTAGATGGAATTGAAGTCAATGGGGTAGAAGGGACAGGGGAGTAGGAAGGGGTATTTGGGGAGGGGGGATGGGAAGGTGGGTTTGGGGAGGGCATGGCTTGACCCACTGGGGTCGTTGACAAGTGTGATGTAGCAGGGGCAGGGGAATCGTTGGGGAGGTGCAAATGTGGAAGGGACAGGGGGGTTTTGGGAGGCTGAGGCAGGGGGGATGTATAGGAGGGCTGAGTTGGTGAGGATGCGACCTGGGAGGTGACCTGGGAGGTGGCCTGGGAGGTGACCTGGGATGTGACCTGGGAGGTGAGACTACCTGAGAGGCTAGTTCGGTGTCGTTGTTGCCATCTATTCTTGTGGGCTATTTGCTCATCTTTCGTCATAAACCTCTCTATAAACACATTGTAATGGGTTTCACTTCCTCTGAGTAAATGCTTGGTCCTCATTATGTACTCCACTGCCTCCTCATTGGAGAATTGCACCAGAACAGGTCTATTCTTGGTACAATTGTAAGGTCCAACCCGGCGATTGATATCCACCTCGTGTTCTGCCATTCCTGCTCCAATACACCTCAATATCTCGTGCAATTCGTATTTTTCTGTTTCTATTCTCTCTTGTCTTGTTGGTGCCCCAGATTCGAATAATCCATGTATTATAATAGACAGTCTCCTCAGTAATTCATTGTCATGCTGGTAGCCTGTCCCCTGGGGATTCCCCATCCCAACCGCAGTCACTAACCCATCCCCCACTAGTCCTCTGTCCTTAGCCATGCTGCTAATCCTTCCTAATTCGTTTGTGATACGAGCACATTCCCTCTCCCAGTCCTCTCTTCCCTTCCTAATCTCTTCCTGAACATAGAGCATAAGTTCTTGTTTCTGCCTCTCTACCGCATCCTGTATTTGCTGAAATACCTCACTTTTAATCCCCTGGATTAGATCCTCCAACTAATCACTCCTTCTCTCTACAAATTTCCCTATTAATTTGTCTATAAATCTGTCCTCCTCCTCATCCCTGCTGGTGATTGACCTTGAACCCCTTCTAGTCATTGCAGTAACAATCTAGCCAAAAAGGCGCTCCTCAATACCTTGCACAATCTGCTAACACAATAGGTGAGTGAATCTCCAATCGTCGTCCCACGTGGTGGTAGAAGGGTTGCTGCCGGAGGTGAAGTCACGCGGTCAGAGGTCGGTGAGGTCTGCTTGCACACTGCACACTGCCACTGCACACTATTTTGAATTACGCTAATTAAACTGTTTTTCTTCACTACCTTATGGCTCTGGTCAAAACCCAAGGTTTTTTCATTCACTTGTACACTCTTTTTCACTTCGAGGTTGCCTGATTACCCCTCCCACTCCACTAGTGAACCAGGAGCTCCCAACCCCACGTCCACCCAACACGATGGTCACAAGACAACTGTGTGTGTGTGTGTGTGTGTGTGTGTGTGTGTGTGTGTGTGTGTGTGTGTGTGTGTGTGTGTGTGTGTGTGTGTGTGTGTGTGTATGTGTGTATGTCACCTAGTTGTGTTTGCAGGGGTTGAGCTCTGGCTCTTTGGTCCTGCCTCTCAACCGTCAGTCAACAGGTGTACAGATTCCTGAGCCTATTGGGCTCTATCATATCTACACTTGAAACTGTGTATGGAGTCAGCCTCCACCACATCACTTCCTAATGCATTCCATTTGTCAACCAATCTGACACTAAAAAAGTTCTTTCTTTTATCTCTGGGGCTCATTTGGGCACTCAGTTTCCACCTGTGTCCCCTAGTGCGTATGCCCCTTGTGTTAAATAGCCGGTCTTTATCTACCCTATCAATTCCCTTCAGAATCATGAATGTGGTGATCATGTCCCCCTAACTCTTCTGTCTTCCAGCGAAGTGAGGTTTAATTCCCGTAGTCTCTCCTCATAGCTCATACCTCTCAGCATGGGTACTAGTCTGGTGGCAAACCTTTGAACCTTTTCCAGTTTAGTCTTATCCTTGACTAGATATGGACTCCATGCTGGGGCGGCATAATCCAGAATTGGCCTGACATATGTGGAATACAAAGTTCTGAATAATTCTTTACACAAGTTTCTTAATGCCGTTCGTATGTTGGCCAGCCTGGTATACGCCGCTGATGTTATCCTCTTGATATGTGCTGCAGGAGACAGGTCTGGCGTGATATCAACCCCCAAGTCTTTTTCTTTCTCTGACTTCTGAAGAATTTCCTCTCCCAGATGATACCTTGTATCTGGCCTCCTGCTCCTTACACCTATCTTCATTACATTATATTTGGTTGGGTTAGACTCTAACAATCATTTGTTCGACCATTTCTGCAGCTTGTCTAGGTCTTCTTGAAGCCTCAAACAGTCCTCTTCTGTCTTAATCCTTCTCATAATTTTGGCATCGTCCGCAAATATTGAGAGAAATGAATCTATACCATCCGGGAGATCATTTACATATATCAGAAACAAGATAGGACCAAGTACAGAGCCCTGTAACGCAGGGTGGGGGAAATAGCTCTATCTTGTCCATTATTCCACCCCCCAGTTAACTAACGAAGCCGGGGGAAACAGCTCTCTCTAGTCCGTTATCCCGTCCCCAGTTAGCTAACTATTCTAGAGCACCCTCCAGAGTTCCTAAGGCAACCTCTCTCGTTCAACACCTTGTAACCTAGGTATTTGACTACCTAGGTGCTAAGACTACAAGGCGCCGTCACTTGATCAGTTACCCGAAACTCTAGAGAGAACTCTAGAATACAGAATCATTGCCACAAACGTATAAGAGAAAACGAAAGGAAAGAAATGAAAAGTGAAGTAATTAGTGAGGGTTTGGGGTGAGAGGTAGAGAGGTGGGAGGAGCGAGGAGGGTCATTAGTTGAAAGTGAGAGTTTAGAGAGGGGTGGAGGGAGAGGTGTAGATAGGTAGAAGTTGAAGAGTAGATAGGTAGAAGTAGAAGAGTAGATAGTAGAAGACGAAATGCTGCCACCATCCATTCATGATCATTACATACAAGACAAGGAATGGAACTTGCCTGTATCACAAAATTCACCAAAGATGTTATCATGAGTTCATTATTAGTAGTTCCCATCTTTATCATGTACTCATTCTAAACCATGAAACCAGTAACCACAGAGGCTTTCTCACCTCAACTCAACTCTCTAGGGAACACAGTGAAAGACCATTTAAATAATAAATTCAACAATTATATTTTTCATGATAAGTATCATAACTTAAGCAATCCAATTAAAATGTTAACGATTAATATTCAAAGTGAGTCATCCTCCAAGAATTCGAGAACCCTACAACTTGACTGCCCCTGATCATCACACAACACTTGTAAAACACGACCAAGTCACCTTAATGTTCACTCACCGAGGACTGAGTCTAAGTTGAATAGAGAGGGGGGGGGGGGTCTGTAGCTTGACAGAGACTGTCTCGCCCCTGCCGGCCGACAGCCTCCCTGCTAGGGACGTCGTCTCTGCTCTCGTCTGCTGTTCTGTCTCTTAATGCTTGATGCTCGATAGTTCTCCGAGTATTTATTGGGGAACCTAGTAGCTAACTCCGCCCACAAATAGATAGCCTCCGGCACTACCAAGCCACTCCTTAAACGTCGGCATGTTTGAAGGCTACCCGGCTCCAATTATACGCTTAGCGGAAGCAAGGTGAAATTCTCATGATCTGACCTCAGATCACTTGGGGTCATTAACGCTTTGAGGTGTGAGATCTCAGGCAGACAACTGGCGCCTCTCAGATCCTTGTCTGTGACTCATGTACTCTATATATTTTAAATAAACTAACCCAAACACTTTTACAGTGTTACATCTCCCCTTCTCCCCGAAATAAAGTTTTTGCAACACTGCTAAAGCAAGCTAGCTGTGTGCAACAACTTTATTAACGAAAAAAAAAATACATCCTAGCTAAACAAATATACATCATCCTACTCTAAAAAATGAAATATATAGACAGACGTCCATTGTCTCTGGCTGGGCGACGTCACTGCTTGGTCTTGTAGATAATCCTGTACCACATTTCTTCAACACAACTGCCTCCGTCGCTTCTCCGTCGTTAACGCACAACAACCCTTGGTCAACCCGAAAGCCGTTACTACTTGAACTGCGCACAGGACCGTGGAATTCGGTTGTCCCAGCTGATCTGTAATTGGCCCTACGTCAGTCACCATGAGAGACGTATATTGGGGTTCTTCACAGCTATAGGGACTACAAGTTTCGAGACCTTCATATAGTTGCCAACAGTAGAAATCCCATCCTACTCTTCTTCCTCCCTGTTGCTCCAGCACGCCTCCTTCAGAGAGCTACTTCTGACAGCCACATCAAGTCCGCACGACACAGGATGAATCACTCAACAGAGCAACATGCTTGCAGGAGGGGCGGCCAGTTAAGGCAAACGATCCTGTCTTGCAATTACGCTCCATGCAATGATGCTGACACCAGCAAGGAACACGAGGCATCGTGTCTCACTCAGCTTGTCTTATCTTCTTCTTCTTCTTTCTTCTTTCTTCTCTCTTCCTTCTTCTCTCTTCTCTCTTCTTTCTTCTCTCTTCCTCCTCCCATGGGTCTTTGACAAGCGACCTGGGGTCCATTGGGGTCCGTCCGTCCTGGGGTCCATCCTGGGTAGACCGATGTTGGTGGGACAGACTGGAGTCGTTGTTGCTCCTCTTCCATCTTTACTGGGTCGTCTGGGGTCGTCTGCAGAACGACCTGGGGTCCACTGGGGGTCCGTCCGTCTTGGGGTCCACTGGGGTCCGTCCGTCCTGGGGTCCACTGGGTAGACCAATGTTGACTGACCGAGAGGGCTGCATCTTGGGGTCCCCGGGGTGGTGATGGTGGCCCTGACCTCCAGGTAGTGGGCTGGTCGTGGTGGTGGTGATAAACGCCCGTGAGTATGGTACACAGCAGCCGTCTCCCTCTTTTGTATGTGCGTCTCTCCTCTCTTCTGGCTCCCACCTGTGGATGAACATAAAGGCGACAATACCCGTGTTCCATCTTGTTGTGTGACCCTGTAGTTTGTATAGGGTTCACACAGTCCAATTATAAGCTCTCCTCCTGGCAACAACTACACTTAAATTTTAATAATCCAATTAACTCTGAATGATATTGACTTGGTGGAACATAAAACAGTAACAGAGTAAAGTTAGAGAAGAGAGAATAAGATCATCACTACTTTTAACTTGTCAAAAAAAAAATCAACACTAATAGACAAAACACTAGCCTAACTTAACTGTACCGTTCTTAATCTTACGTACTTAAATATCCATTACTCCCACCCTTAACCTACAGCCACCTACGTGACCCAGAGTGTTTCCCTAGCATCTCCGCCGGTAAACAACTCAAAACTGTTGCCACCCCTGTGACCAGACTATCTAACGTCGAGCGTCCCCAACGTGAAGTCTACTGACATACTAAAGCTCCCCCTAGCATGCTGTACAAGACCAGTACACCTCGGGTTATTGCGTTCAAATGGAGTAAAACAGTCGATCGCAATAATCTGAGCAGAACCACACTTAAACTACTTAAGAACTACACCTGCCACTCCCCACTGACCTGGAGACCAGCGGTGGCTGGGTGTCCCCGTGGGACATGCGAGGTCACCTGTCACACTCAGCTGACCTGCACTACCAACACCGCTAAGTTCCCAAATCGCCAAATCTTATTACTAACATAAAACACTACACACGCAAGTTCTGGAGAACATTCCCTGAACTACACAAAACTCACAAAATCACTAAACACAACACCAGAGAATCACTATCTCCTAACCTGAAAAAAAGTTCGCTAACTCGCGAATAATAAACACCTGTCAAGATCTCCCTGATAGCGCCTGAGCGGCAAAAAGACACGTGGGACTGAACAATGTTAAAAGAACACCAACTACCTACAACATTGTTCAACACCGCTGCCAACATTGAAACGGAGGGTGGGGGAAATAGCTCTATCTTGTCCATTATTCCACCCCCCAGTTAACTAACGAAGCCGGGGGAAACAGCTCTCTCTAGTCCGTTATCCCGTCCCCAGTTAGCTAACTATTCTAGAGCACCCTCCAGAGTTCCTAAGGCAACCTCTCTCGTTCAACACCTTGTAACCTAGGTATTTGACTACCTAGGTGCTAAGACTACAAGGCGCCGTCACTTGATCAGTTACCCGAAACTCTAGAGAGAACTCTAGAATACAGAATCATTGCCACAAACGTATAAGAGAAAACGAAAGGAAAGAAATGAAAAGTGAAGTAATTAGTGAGGGTTTGGGGTGAGAGGTAGAGAGGTGGGAGGAGCGAGGAGGGTCATTAGTTGAAAGTGAGAGTTTAGAGAGGGGTGGAGGGAGAGGTGTAGATAGGTAGAAGTTGAAGAGTAGATAGGTAGAAGTAGAAGAGTAGATAGTAGAAGACGAAATGCTGCCACCATCCATTCATGATCATTACATACAAGACAAGGAATGGAACTTGCCTGTATCACAAAATTCACCAAAGATGTTATCATGAGTTCATTATTAGTAGTTCCCATCTTTATCATGTACTCATTCTAAACCATGAAACCAGTAACCACAGAGGCTTTCTCACCTCAACTCAACTCTCTAGGGAACACAGTGAAAGACCATTTAAATAATAAATTCAACAATTATATTTTTCATGATAAGTATCATAACTTAAGCAATCCAATTAAAATGTTAACGATTAATATTCAAAGTGAGTCATCCTCCAAGAATTCGAGAACCCTACAACTTGACTGCCCCTGATCATCACACAACACTTGTAAAACACGACCAAGTCACCTTAATGTTCACTCACCGAGGACTGAGTCTAAGTTGAATAGAGAGGGGGGGGGGGGTCTGTAGCTTGACAGAGACTGTCTCGCCCCTGCCGGCCGACAGCCTCCCTGCTAGGGACGTCGTCTCTGCTCTCGTCTGCTGTTCTGTCTCTTAATGCTTGATGCTCGATAGTTCTCCGAGTATTTATTGGGGAACCTAGTAGCTAACTCCGCCCACAAATAGATAGCCTCCGGCACTACCAAGCCACTCCTTAAACGTCGGCATGTTTGAAGGCTACCCGGCTCCAATTATACGCTTAGCGGAAGCAAGGTGAAATTCTCATGATCTGACCTCAGGTCACTTGGGGTCATTAACGCTTTGAGGTGTGAGATCTCAGGCAGACAACTGGCGCCTCTCAGATCATTGTCTGTGACTCATGTACTCTATATATTTTAAATAAACTAACCCAAACACTTTTACAGTGTTACACTGGGGCTCATTTGGGCACTCAGTTTCCACCTGTGTCCCCTAGTGCGTATGCCCCTTGTGTTAAATAGCCGGTCTTTATCTACCCTATCAATTCCCTTCAGAATCATGAATGTGGTGATCATGTCCCCCTAACTCTTCTGTCTTCCAGCGAAGTGAGGTTTAATTCCCGTAGTCTCTCCTCATAGCTCATACCTCTCAGCATGGGTACTAGTCTGGTGGCAAACCTTTGAACCTTTTCCAGTTTAGTCTTATCCTTGACTAGATATGGACTCCATGCTGGGGCGGCATAATCCAGAATTGGCCTGACATATGTGGAATACAAAGTTCTGAATAATTCTTTACACAAGTTTCTTAATGCCGTTCGTATGTTGGCCAGCCTGGTATACGCCGCTGATGTTATCCTCTTGATATGTGCTGCAGGAGACAGGTCTGGCGTGATATCAACCCCCAAGTCTTTTTCTTTCTCTGACTTCTGAAGAATTTCCTCTCCCAGATGATACCTTGTATCTGGCCTCCTGCTCCTTACACCTATCTTCATTACATTATATTTGGTTGGGTTAGACTCTAACAATCATTTGTTCGACCATTTCTGCAGCTTGTCTAGGTCTTCTTGAAGCCTCAAACAGTCCTCTTCTGTCTTAATCCTTCTCATAATTTTGGCATCGTCCGCAAATATTGAGAGAAATGAATCTATACCATCCGGGAGATCATTTACATATATCAGAAACAAGATAGGACCAAGTACAGAGCCCTGTGGGACTCCACTGATGACTTCACGCCAATCGGAGTTCTCACCCCTCGCCGTAACTCTCTGCTTCCAATTGCTTAGGTACTCCCTTATCCACTAAAGCACCTTACCAGGTACACCTGCCTGTCTTCCCAGCTTATGTACCAGCCTCTTATGAGGTACCGTGTCAAAGGCTTTGCGACAATCCAAGAAAATGCAGTCCGCCCAGCCCTCTCTTTCTTGCTTAATCTTTGTCACCTGGTCGTAGAATTCTATTAAGCCAGTCAGGCAAGATTTACCCTCCCTGAACCCATGTTGGCGATTTGTCACAAAGTCCCTTCTCTCCAGATGTGATACCAGGTTTTTTCTCACGATCTTCTCCATCACTTTGCAAGGTTTACAAGTCAAGGACACTGGTGAGTATTTCAGTGCCTCTTGCCTGTCGCCCTTTTTGTATATTGGGACCACATTCGCCGTCTTCCATATTTCTGGTAGGTCTCCCGTCTCCAGTGACCTACTATACACAATGGAGAGTGACAAGCAAAGTGCCTCTGCACACTCTTTCAGTACCCATGGCGAGATCCCGTCTGGACCAACAGCCTTTCTAGCATCCAGATCCAGCAGGTGTCTCTTGACCTCCTCTCTCGTAATTTCGAACCCTTCCAAGGCCGCCTGGTTTACTTCCCTTTCTCCTAGCACAGTGACCTCACCTTGTTCTGTTGTGAAGACCTCTGGAACCTCTTGTTGAGTTCTTCACACACTTCTTTGTCATTCTCTGTATACCTATCCTCGCCTGTTCTAAATTTCACTACCGACCGGCAGGGAGCCGGTCGGCCGAGCGGACAGCATGCTGGACTTGTGATCCTGTGGTCCCGGATTTGATCCCGGGCGCCGACGAGAAACACTGGGCAGAGTTTCTTTCACCCAATGCCCCTGCTACCTAGCAGTAAAATAGGTACCTGGGTGTTAGTCAGCTGTCACAAGCTGCTTCCTGGGGGTGGAGGCCTGGTCGAGGACCGAGCCACGGGGACACTAGAGCCCCGAAATCATCTCAAGATAACCTCAAGATAACCTGTTCTTTCACTGTTGTTTTCCTTCTGATGTGACTGTGGAGTTGCTTTGGTTCGGTCTTGACTTTGTTTGCTATATCATTTTCATAACTTTTCTCTGCTTCTCTTCTCACCCTGACATACTCATTCCTGGTTCTCTGGTATCTCTCTCTGCTTTCTGGTGTTCTGTTATTCCGGAAGTTCCACCACGCCCTTTTGTTCAGTTTCTTTGCTTCCATACATGCCCTATTATACCATGGATTCTTCTTTTGCTTCTCGGATTTTACCTTTAGGGCCGGGATGTATCTGCTTACTGCCTCCTGACACTTTAGGGTGACATAGTCCATCATATCTTGTACAGACTTAGCTCTGAGGTCTGTGTCCCAAGGTATTTCCCTTAGGAAGCTTCTCATCTCCTCATAATTTCCATTTCGGTATGCCAGCCTTTCGTTTCCTAGTTCTTTTTTGGGGGAGATAATTCCTAGCTCTGCCAGGTACTCAAAGTTCAATACACTTTGATCACTCATTTCCAAGGGTGCTTCCATCTTAACTTCCCTTATATCCCACTCATTTAAGGTAAATATCAAATCAAGCATTGCTGGTTCATCTTCTCCTCTCATTCTTGTTGGTTCCTTGATGTGCTGGCTTAGAAAGTTTCTTGTTGCCACGTCCAGCAGCTTAGCTCTCCATGTTTCTGGTCCTCCATGTGGGTCGCTGTTCTCCCAATCTATCTTCCCATGGTTGAAGTCTCCCATGATTAGTAGTCCAGCTATTCTGTAGGGAAGTTTAGTAGGGAAGCTGTTCCGTGGGTGAGAAGATCTGTGAGGTGGTTTGCAGGGTCTCAGAGGATTTTGGGGTGGGGGGTGGGGGTTTAAGGGAAGGGGGGACAGGTAGGGTGTGGGTTAAGGAGATAGGGGGGACATGGAGGATACGGGGTGAGGAGGGAGGAGGGATAGGGAGGGTATGAGATGAAGGGGGAGGGGAGACAGGGGGGGAAAGGTGGAAGGAGGGAAATGACGGGAATGGGGAAGGGGTGACAGGGTCTACCCGTGGCCTGGGTAGACTCGTTGGTGTTTCCCAGTACTGGTTGAGGACGGTACTGTGTTGAGGAAACACGGTAGCTGACAAGACTGCATCGATTGAGCATCGAATAGCGTTTAGTGTCCTATGAGAGAGACACTTGTGTACATATTAAGTGTAGTAATACTTCTTATAGGATTATACATGAGGTGATGGGAAAGTGATTTTGTGTGTGTGTGTGTGTGTGTGTGTGTGTGTGTGTGTATTTACTGTTTCCATCCGCCGAATCAAGCTATTAGCTCTTGGACCCAGCCTTTCTAACAATCTATTTTCCTGTATTATTTCACCTACACACCTACACACACACACACTCACGTTCACACTCACACTCACACATCCCCAGGAAGTTCCTCGTAGCAGCTATCTAACTCCCAGGTACCTAGTTGCTTCTAGGTGAAAAGGTGCATCAGGATGAAAGAAACTATGCCCATTTGTTTCCGCCTCCGGCAGGAATCAAAGCGGGGCCATTAGGACTACGACCTCTTAGCGTTGTCCACTCAGACGCGAGGCCTCTAACGAGCCTGTGTGTGTGTGTGTGTGTGTTCACCTAGTTGTGTTTGCGGGGGTTGAGCTTTGCTCTTTTGGCCTGCCTCTCAACTGTCAATCAACTGTTTACTAACTAATTTTTTTCTTTTTCTTTCCACACCACACTCACACACACACACACACACACACACACACACACACACACCAGGAAGCAGCCCGTGACAGTTGACTAACTCCGTGGTACCTATTTACTGCTAGGTAACAGGGGCATTCAGGGTGAAAGAAACTTTGCCCATTTGTTTCTGCCTCGTGCGGGAATCGAACCCGCGCCACAGAATTGCGAGTCCTGCGCGCTATCCACCAGGTTACGAGACCTGTGTGTGTGTGTGTGTGTGTGTGTGTGTGTGTGTGTGTGTGTGTGTGTGTGTGTGTGTGTGTGTGTGTGTGTGTTTGTGTGTGTGTGTGTGTGTGTGTGTGTGTGTGTGTGTGTGTGTGTTAGGAACCCGATTCCATCGTCGGAGCACGGAGCAGCGACGTCAATACCATCTGTGAGTCCGCTCCCGAAACCCCCACAAATTGGACGACGCCATCTAGTGGTGACAGGATTATACCAGCAAGAGGCGCTAGATTCCTGTCCTAACCAGCTCGAGAGGTAGCTGGTGCTGACCTCTGGTGAGGTGGCGCCTAGAAAATCAGCGTCATCTATTATAGGAGGAGTTGTATGTCTATGTCAGAGTACGTAAGTGATGTTTCCTAGTGTCCCATGTACTGACCAGTGTACTGATGACCTGTCTGTATCCACAGAGGCGACGTTGGGCTGTTGTGGTACGAGGACAGTCAGTCTACCCAGGGCAGCCAATAGCTCTCTACTCCAATCTGCTTTACGGAAGCAGTGAGCAGCCGCTGGAGAAGAACTGTGAAGTGTTCTACTGTCTGCCTGTGAAGTGGCAGTGACGGAATTCGGCGTACCCGGGACTGGCTAATGGAAGAGACGACTGACAGTTAAGGTGCTACTGAGGAGTATAACCAGCGAGTTGCATAAAGGTTCTGCCAGGGTTTCGCTACACTTGTATTTGTACGTGAAGAGGCCCAGCAGCGCGAGGCTGATGTTCTCTGCCAGCACCAGGCTGGAGAGTGATTGTGGGCGTGCACGGAGAGCACCTAGTGAGACTGTGTTTTGGCTGGCCAGTGGCTAGGGTAGACTTGTTAATGTTTCCCAGTACTGGTTGAGGACGGTACTGTGTTGAGGAAACACGGTAGCTGACAAGACTGCATCGATTGAGCATGGAATAGCGTTTAGTGTCCTATGAGAGAGACACTTGTGTACATATTAAGTGTAGTAATACTTCTTTTAGGATTATATATGAGGTGATGGGAAAGTGATTATATATGAATATATTAATAATTAATGAAGTGTAGTATTCAATGCACCTCCCCCAGTGTGTTTTACTTGCATTACCGAGCTCACTCCTTGAAAGCCACTACTAACTTAGGGTTGGATACCAGAACTTTAGTACTTCCAGAAACGAATCCGGTTGCGACCCATTGTGGCCGTAACAGTGTGTGTGTATGTGTGTGTGTGTGTGTGTCTGTGTACTCACCTATTTGTGTTTGTGGGGGTTGAGCTTTGGTTCCTTGGTCTCACCTCTTAACTGTCAATCAACTGGTGTACAGATTCCTGAGCCTTCTGGGCTCTATTATATATACATTTGAAACTGTGTATAGAGTCAGCCTCCACCACATCACTGCCTAATGCATTCCATCCGTTAACTACTCTGACACTGAAAGTTCCTTCTAACGTCCCCTGTGGCTCATGTAGATACTCAGTTTCCACCTGTGTCCCCTTGTTCGCGTCCCACCAGTGTTGAATAGTTTATCCTTGTTTACCTGGTCGATTCCCCTGAGGATTTTGTAGGTTGTGATCATGTCTCCCCTTACTCTTTTGTCTTCCAGTGTCATGAGGTGCATTTCCCGCAGCCTTTCCTCGTAACTCATGCCTCTTAGTTCTGGGACTAGTCTAGTGGCATACCTTTGGAATTTTTCCAGCTTCGTCTTGTGCTTGAAAAGGTACGGGCTCCATGCTGGGGCCGCATACTCCAGGATTGGTCTTACATATGTGGTGTACAAGATTCTGAATGATTCCTTACACAGGTTCCTGAATGCTGTTCTGATGTTAGCCAGCCTCACATATGCCGCAGACGTTATTCTTATTATGTGGGCTTCAGGAGACAGGTTTGGTGTGATATCAACTCCTAGATCTTTCTCTCTGTCCGTTTCATTAAGTACTTCATCTCCTATTCTGTATCCTGTGTCTGGCCTACTGTTTCCACTGCCTAGTTTCATTACTTTGCATTTACTCGGGTTGAACTTCAACAGATATTTGTTGGACCATTCACTCAGTCTGTCTAGGCCATCTTGGAGCCTCCTACTATCATCCTCTGTCTCAATCCTCATTATAATTTTTACATCATTGAGAGAAACGATTCTATACCCTCTGGGAGATCATTTACATATATCAGAAACAGTATAGGTCATTGGACTGACCCCTGCGGGACTCCACTCGTAACGTCTCGCTAATCTGAGACCTCACCCCCTCACACTGACTCGTTGTCTCCTGTTGCTTAGGTACTCCTTTATCCAATGGAGTACCTTCCCTTTCACTCCAGCCTGCATCTCCAGCTTTTTCACTAGCCTCTTGTGTGGTACTGTATCAAAGGCTTTTTGACAATCCAAAAATATGCAGTCTGCCCACCCTTCTCTTTCTTGTCTTATTTTTGTTGCTTGGTCGTAGAATTCAAGTAACCCTGTGAGGCAGGACCTGCCATCCCTGAACCCATGTTGATGTTGTGTTACAAAGTTCTTTCGCTCCAGATGCTCCACTAGCTTTCACTGCACAATCTTCTCCATCAGCTTGCATGGTATGCAGGTTAGGGACACTGGCCTGTAGTTCAGTGCATCCTGTCTATCCCCTTTCTTGTATATCTGGACTACGTTAGATGCTTTCCAAATTTCTGGCAGTTCCCCTGTTGCCAGTGATTTGTTATACACTATGGAGAGTGGCAGGCATAGTGCTTCTGCTCCTTCCTTTAGTATCTAAGGGGAGATTCCATCTGGGCCTATAGCTTTTGTCACATCCAACTCTAGTTAACACTTCCTTACTTCTCCGCTGGTAATCTCAAACTCTTCCAATGGTTTCTGGTTAGCTATTCCCTCTCTTATCTCTGGAATTTCTGCTTGCTCTAAGGTGAAGACCTCTTGGAATTTCTTATTAAGTTCCTCACACACTTCCTTGTCGTTTGTAGTGAATCCTTCTGCCCCTATCCTTAATTTCATAACCTGTTCCTTTTCTGTTGTTTTTCTTCTGATGTGGCTATGCAGCAATTTAGTCTTAGCCTTGTTTGCGATGTCATTTTGTATTGTCTTTCTGCCTCTCTTCTCATCCTGACATATTCATTCCTGGCATTCTGGTATCTTTCTCTGCTCTCAAGTGTACTATTATTCCTATAGTTTCTCCATGCCCTTTTACTTTGCTGCTTAGCTAGCCTACATCACTGATTAAACCATGGGTTTCTCATCTTCATTTCACTGTTTTCCTTTTGGACTGGGACAAACTTGTTTGTGGCGACCTTGCACTTCTGTGTGATGAAGTCCATCATATCTTGGGCCGTTTTTTTCCCTGAGCTCTGTTTCCCATGCTATATCTGTTAGGAATTTTCTTATCTCCTCATAGTTTCTCTTTCGGTATGCTAACCTTTTGGTTTCGGTATCCCTCCTCGAGTTCAATAACCCTTCTTCAATCAGGTACTCAAATACCAGTACACTGTGGTCACTCATTCTTACTAAGTCTCAAAACTGATTTCTCTTACGTCGGAGTCGTTCAGATTGAAGACTAGGTCGAGTCTCGCTGGTTCGTCATTTCTTCTCATCCTTGTGGGTTCTCTGACATGCTGGGTTAAAACGTTTCTAGTCACCACCTCCAATAGTTTGGCTCTCCACGTATCCTCGCCTCCATGCGGTTCCTTGCTCTCCCAGTCAATCCTTCCATGATTGAAGTCCCCCATGATGAGCATGTGGGATCTATTTCTACAGGAAGTAGATGCTGCCCTCTCAATTATAGTGTTAACTGCCAGGTTGTTGTTTTCATACTCTTGACTGGGTCTTCTGTCATTTGGTGGAGGGTTGTATATTACTGCTACTACTATTCTTGGTCCTCCCATTGTCATAGTGCCTGTTATGTAGTCTCTGAACCCCTCACAGCCCAGGATAGCCATCTCCTTAAAACTCCATGCCTTTTCTCATGAGTAGGACCACTCTGCCTCCTCCCCTACCTTGCCTCTCTTTCAGTATTACTGTGTACTCCTGGGAAAACACGGCATTCATTATGATTCCAGAGAGTTTTGTTTCAGTGAGTCCGATTACATCTGGGTTCACTTCTTATGCTCTTTCCCTTAGTTCACTTGTCTTACTTGTGATCCCATCTATGCTCGAGTACATCACCCTGAAATTGACTCTGAAATCAATTGAAATTCTTCTGCTTCTCCTCTGGGGGGGGGGGGGGACCTGTGGGATCTGGGGTGAGTGGGAGCTGTGAGGATCTGGTACGAGGAGACTGGTGGAGGAGGGAGGGCTTGGTGGGGTTGGGGCGAGGGGGAGGGAAGGGGGGAGAGTGAGAAGGGGAGGGTTGGGGGGAGAGTGAGAGGGGGGGGGTTGGAGGGTGAGAGGGGGAGGGTTTGGGGAGCATGGGGGTGAGGAGAGGCTTTGGGGGATGGGGGGGGGGCAGAAAAGGGGGGAGGGCTTGAGGGGCGTGGGGGGAAAAGGAAGGCTGAGGTCGGTGAGGAAGAGGGGAGAGTTTAGAGGAGTAGTGGAGATGGGAAGACTTAGGTGGGGTGGAGGAGAGTGGGGGGGTTAGGGGGGCGGGGGAGAACGGAGGGCTTGGAGGTGGGAGAGACGGGAGGGCATGTGGGAGAAGGGAGGGCTTGGGGTATGGGGGGAAAGGGAGGTCCCGGGGAGAGGGGTGAGTGGGAGGAGGGGGGTGGGTGGTGGGAGGGTGCCCTAGGTGGTTAATGGAAGAAAATTTAAATTTTTGCCCAATTAATGAAAGGGAAATTACAACTCAAGTCGATAACAGAGCTGCAGCACTACTCCCGACGCAAACAATAGACCTTAACAACATACGCGATGACTGCCACCTTATGAAACACATAACCATTGCGGAGGTCCATAAAACAATTATGGGTTTCAAGAACAAGGCGCCGGGCAACAGCAAAATAAATAAGATGGTATTATCCAGCCTACCAGTGATTGCACTCCATCAATACACATGTATCTTAAATGCAGCTCTTGCATCTGGACTATTCCCCACATACTTCAAGAATGCCACAATACGATTAATCCCCAAGCCAGGTAAACCTCCAACCCAAACTGAAAACTACAGGCCAATTTCCCTCCTCGAAGTACCAGGTAAAATATTCGAAAAAATTATCAATCAGAGACTTGTGAAGTACATGGAAGAGGAAGGGAAGTATAACACCAGGCAGCATGGGTTTAGAAACCGCAGAGGGGCCCATACAGCTATAGCCCTGATCTACGAGCATATAGCCAACGCAGTGTCGAAAAAAGATCAGTGTAATATAGTGCTTAGGGACGTCTCGAAAGCCTTCGATAAAGTGTGGCACACAGGCCTAAAATATAAGATATCTGAACTAGGACTTCCTGAGAGATTTACAGCTACTCTCTGCAGCTTTATAGACAATAGAACTGCTAGGCTTAATATCGGCAGCTACTTGGGTGACGTAATAGAACTGAAAAGTGGAGTACCACAAGGAAGCTGCCTCTCCCCCACTCTATTCAACATATATACAGCTGACCTACCCCAGCCCCAACATGGAGAATACATCACATACGCTGATGATGTTACCCAAATAATATGCCAACCGGGCCCATCAAAGCCGCTACTAGCCGACAAGACCAAGGCAGCCATTGAACTCATAAACAACTTTGAGAAGCAATGGAAAATTAGCACCAACAAACAAAAGTTCCAAATAATACACATTGGGAAAAGAAACCCTGACCCCATCATCCTTGATAACCAGCCCATCCAATATGCGGAGGTAGGCAGAATACTGGGACTTATGATAAATAGAACAGGGATACAAATTCATGTAAGGGACCGACTAAACAAAGCCAAAGCAGCATTAGGAAAACTGAGAAGATTCCGAAGCCTCAGTACTAACATTCAGATCCACCTATATAAGGCTCTAGTTCGGCCGCATCTAGAATATCCCCCAGTACCACTACACACCATAAAGAAAACTAACATGCAGAAACTGCAAGCAGTACAAAATAAGGCGCTAAGGAGAGCAGCAAAACACCGTCCACCATATGATCAGACAATCCAGGAGCTCCACGAACTCCTGAACATACAGCCACTAAACATCAGACTGCAGCACCAAGCCATCAGGGTGTGGAACACCATCGAAATGTTAGAGGACCCAATGTTTGAAAGATTACTCCAAGATGAGACGCCCCGCTCCCACAGCTGGTGGCCCAAGAGCCTCGATTCTCTGGACGAAAACCCCGCCCCACAGTATATAATCCCAAGATGAGTTATATATGTATATATATGAACAGTTCATATATGTGTATGTATGAACAACTCGATAAATAATATGTATGACAACTCGATAAATAATAATAATAAAATAAAGAGCATTAAACAGAATAACGTGTGTGGAAGCATCGGAGTGTGTATATATGAATGCTTCACAGTATTCATCTATGGACATCCATATATGGTGAAACACACGTGAAGAACCTCTCACACACTCACAGCTCCCTGACAAGAGGGAGCCAGCTTAGCTTAGCTGCCAACACCCACACATCGTGTCAGCAAGGCGGACAGCCCGCCTGCTTTCATACCTATCACTGTATTTCCCACTTCTATACTTCCCTTCACCTATGCCTCTCCTTCCTCTTTACTCCCAAAAAAAAAAAAAAAAAAAAAAAAAAAAAAAAAAAAAAAAAGGTGGTTAATTAGTGGGGGGCTGACAGGGGATGGGGCAGGTAGGGTGTCTGTTGGGTAGAATGTGGGGGTGGTGCCCCACTTCCTGTGGCTGTTGCACTGTTTGAGGAGGGTTCCCCACTCCCCTCTGGGATTGTAGGGTTCGGGGTTGTGGTTTTCTGATTCCTCTCTCTCTCCCTGTGCTCCTTCCTCAGGTCTGCTGCCTGCTTTCTTTCTTTCTTGTCATATCCCTCTGCAGGAATACTTTTTTGAACTTCTGTACATTTGCTAGACGGCTCTTCCTTGCTAACAGTTCCTCTTTCGTGATTTCGCTCATGAATACCACCTTTATCATTCGGTCTCTCTCCTTGTTGTACTTTCCTAGCCTGAAAACCTTTTCAACATTCTGGTCAGTTCCCTTCATCCTTACCTCTTTAAGGGTCTCCGTAACTATGTTTTTGTCCTTGTCTCTCAGCTCCTTTGGGCTGGTCCCTGTTTGCTCTCTAATGCCTGCTACTACTACTGCTCTTTTTCTCCATATCAGCCAGGTAGTGCATCTAGCTGCTTACTGAGAGGAAGCCTCTTCTATGGCAACTTCCCTAACTGCACACCGAGCTTCAGGGCTCTTTTTAAGCATTTCAGCAAATGAGAGCCGAGTTGTGGTGGTCCCCTCCACAGTAGCATTCCGATCTCCCCAAGGTACGGTTTGTGTCTGGTATTGTGGAAGAGTCTCCTTTAGGCATCTTATCTCCTCCTTTGCTGCCCTTAGATAATCCTGCAGGTTGGCTACTGTCTCTCTCATTACCCTCAGTCCTTCACTGAATTCATTCCGCATTTGCTGGAGTACTTCCTTCATCCAGGCTTCCTGTTCCTCCCCATCCTCTGTGTTTGTTCCAGCCACGATTGTCCTCCTGCGTTTGTCACCTGGAGTTCGTGTCCCTGTCATGTTTTCCCTATGAGAGAGAGAGAGAGAGAGAGAGAGAGAGAGAGAGAGGTGCGTGTGTGTATGGGAGGGAGGTGGAAGAGAGGGAGGGGATAGTGAGGGTGTGTGGGGCGGATTAGTGCAGGAGGGTTATGGGAGGTGAGGGCCCTGTGGATGGGAGGCTGTGTGTGTACTGTTGGTGTTATGGTGGGAGGGGGTGGGGGTGAGAGTAGGAGGAGAAGGAGTTGCCTCGTGTAGGGCGGAGTATTTTTTTCACACATGGGTGCCAGAAACTAGTCCCCACATGAGTCGAACATTTCTCTTGAGGTTCGTTTCCGTTTGCTAACTTATATCTAAGACTAACTATTAAAAAGCAATAACACTGTACACCGCTTGACTAACTTTTTGAGAGGCCTTACCTTACCGCCAATTCAAAACATCCCACAGTAAAAACAGGTGTTAAAAGTACTGTTGACAGTTGAGTGTAGGCCTGCTGTCTCCATCCATGCCGCTGCCAGGCGTAGGTCGTGTATGTGTGTGTGTGTGTGTGTGTGTGTGTGTGTGTGTGTGTGTGTGTGTGTGTACTCACCTAATTGTACTCACCTAATTGTGCTTGCGGGGGTTGAGCTTTGGCTCTTTGGTCCCGCCTTTCAACAGATTCCTGAGCCTACTGGGCTCTATCATATCTACATTTGAAACTGTGTATGGAGTCTGCCTCCACCACATCACTTCCTAGTGCATTCCATTTACTAACTACTCTGACACTGAAAAACATCTTTCTAACGTCTCTGTGGCTCATTTGGGTACTCAGCTTCCACCTGTGTCCCCTTGTTCTCGTCCCACCAGTGTTGAATAGTTCATCCTTGTTTACCCGGTCGATTCCCCTGAGGATTTTGTAGGTTGTGATCATGTCCCCCCTTTACTCTTCTGTCTTCCAGTGTCGTAAGGTGCATTTCCCGCAGCCTTTTCTCATAACTCATGCCTCTTAGTTCTGGGACTAGTCTAGTACCATACCTTTGGACTTTTTCCAGCTTCGTCTTGTGCTTGACAAGGTACGGGCTCCATGCTGGGGCCGTATACTCCAGGATTGGTCTTACATATGTGGTGTACAAGATTCTGAATGATTCCTTACACAGGTTCCTGAACGCCGTTCTGATGTTAGCCAGCTTCGCATATGCCGCAGACGTTATTCTCGTTATGTGGGCTTCAGGAGACAGGTTTGGTGTGATATCAACTCCTAGATCTTTCTCTCTGTCTGTTTCATTAAGTACTTCATCTCCTATTCTGTATCCTGTGCCTGGCCTCCTGTTTCCACTGCCTAGTTTCATTACTTTGCATGTGTGTGTACTCACCTAGTTGTACTCACCTAGTTGTGTTTGCGGGGGTTGAGCTCTGGCTCTTTGGTCTCGCCTCTCAACCGTCAATCAACAGGTGTACAGATTCCTGAGCCTATCGGGCTCTGTCATATCTACATTTGAAACTGTGTATGGAGTCAGCCTCCACCACATCACCCCCTAATGCATTCCATTTGTCAACCACTCTGACACTAAAAAAGTTCTTTCTAATATATCTGTGGCTCATTTGGGCACTCAGTTTCCACCTGTGTCCCCTTGTGCGTGTTCCCCTTGTGTTAAATAGACTGTCTTTATCTATCCTATCAATTCCCTTCAGAATCTTGAATGTGGTGATCATGTCCCCTCTAACTCTTCTGTCTTCCAGCGAAGTGAGGTTTAATTCCCGTAGTCTCTCCTGGTAGCTCATACCTCTCAGCTCGGGTACTAATCTGGTGGCAAACCTTTGAACCTTTTCCAGTTTAGTCTTATCCTTGACTAGATATGGACTCCATGCTGGCGCTGCAAACTCCAGGATTGGCCTGACATATGTGGTATACAAAGTTCTGAATGATTCTTTACACAAGTTTCTGAATATGTGTGTGTGTGTGTGTGTGTGTGTGTGTGTGTGTGTGTGTGTGTGTGTGTGTGTGTGTGTGTGTGTGTGTGTGTGTGTGTGTGTGTGTGAGGTGTGACCGTACACCCGCTCTCTGTGAGAAAGTCAGCTATGAATTTATAGTAGGTAAGATTAAAACGAAAAAAGGGAAGGGAAGGGTTTTGGAATTAAGTTTTAGAACCGTTTTCTACGTAATATATCATAAACTACTGTTCATATGATACGTGATGAATTCCTAACACTTTCACATGACTTATCTCTTTATTTGTGCTCTTTTAAATGTCTATATTTATACATTATCGAAGCTCTCGCTGCTTCCTCTCCTTCTACTGATACGCCCGCGTGCCTTAAATTAGCCGATCTTCCCATTACGTGTCCTGGTATTCCTGCTACTTTGCTAGAATGTCTTCAGTTTCTTATATTTTCTTGCAACTTCAATTACTATTTTTTTCATTGGTTTCTCTTTATACTACATTTTTCTTGTTTTATTTAATTTTGCCTCATTTCCTATTTTTTTTAATTCTGTTTTTACTATTAACTTTAGAGCTATTTTATCAAACAATTTGCTTTTAAGTTTGCTTTAAAAGCTGGTGTGTAAAGCATATTACAGTTCCAATAATAGTTTACTTATTAACTGTCATGTGAACCTTCGTCTTAATCAGAAAGCATTCTCAAGTTACTACTTTATTCATTATAAGTTATTGGTATAAAATATTACATGTATTTGCTTAACTCGTTGTTTTGTAAATGGTCTGAAAAATTTGGTTTAATGTAAATGAAATTCTAAGGAATACTCATATAGTTTTTTAATTTATTATTTCATATGTTTGTGAATAAATACATCATACTAACATATCCAAACCTAACGTAACCTCACCTAATGTAACCTTAACCCAGCGTAACCTTAACCTAACTTAACCATGGATAGGAAGTAGCTAATAGCACTATTAGCTACTTCCTATCCATGGTTAAGTTGGTATGGTACCGTCTTGATAAGGAAAGGTTGCTTAAGAACCAGCGAGATTTACTTCCAGGCCTCCCCCCCCCCCCCCCCGGGCAGCAAATCGCCCGGAGAAGCTTTTAAGACTTTTTCCTGTTGTGCTCAGGGCATTTAAATCCTTTCACGAAGACTTAATTTGTCCAATATATCTTCTCCTTTATAAGACCTGTGCTTGCGTTTTTCATTTACTTGTTGTGGCGACTTGCCTGATAGATTCGAGGTGAAAGATTATATACATAACACTTATTCATTTGATGTGAGGAACCAAACTGTGTGATGGCAAGGTTAAAAGTAACAATTACGAGACAACGTCGTGAGGCTGCAGGAGCTCTGGTTCACGGGTAACGTTCCTGACAACGAGGCCGAGAGTGACCTGACCAGATGGTATAGTCACGGCGACGCTGCTGACGAAAACCAGGACAAGACTCAACGAAAGTGGTAAGAATTAATTAAGGGGGACTTAACACTATCAACATCAGAAGTCCGAGACTGTTCAACACGCTTCTACTTCATATAAGGGGCGTAACTGGCCGACCCCTCAGTGTTCAAGAGAGAACTATCAACATCAGAGCCCCGAGACTGTTCAACACACTTTTACTACACATAAGGGTCATAACTGGCCGAGCCCTCACAGTGTTGAAGAAAGAAGTTTCAACATCAGACGCCCGAGACTGTTCAACACGCTTCCACTAGACATAAGGAGCATAACTGGCCTACTCCTCACAGTGTTCAAGAGAGAACTATCAACATCAGAGGTCCGAGATTGTTCAACACGCTTACACTACACATAAGGGACATAACTGGCCGACCCCCTTGCAGTGTTCACGAGAGAACTCGATAAATACCTCCAGAGGATAGTTGATGAACCAAGCTGTGCTTCATACGTCAGGCTGCGAGAAGCCTCGTCCAACAGCCTGGTTGACCAGTCCAGCAACCAGAAGGCCTGGTCGATGACCGGGCCGCGAGGTCGCTAAGCCCGGAAATCAACACAAGGTAACCATAAGGAAACACGGTATCCCCACATTTATTTACGCCTTGGTCTGAAACACAGAGTTGTGAGTTGTAATGTTATTATTGTGGGCACTGACTGTAGAAGTTCCTGTGAGCTTGTGCACGACTTGCAGGAGGCTTGTCCCTGTTCCTGTGAGCCTGTGGACGACTTGCAGGAGGCTTGTCCCTGTTCCTGTGAGCCTGTGGACGACTTGCAGGAGGCTTGTCCCTGTTCCTGTGAGCCTGTGGACGACTTGCAGGAGGCTTGTCCCTGTTCCTGTGAGCCTGTGGACGACTTGCAGGAGGCTTGTCCCTGTTCCTGTGAGCCTGTGGACGACTTGCAGGAGGCTTGTCCCTGTTCCTGTGAGCCTGTGGACGACTTGCAGGAGGCTTGTCCCTGTACCTATGAGCCTGTGGACGACTTGCAGGAGGCTTGTCCCTGTACCTGTGAGCCTGTGGACGACTTGCAGGAGGCTTGTCCCTGTACCTGTGAGCCTGTGGACGACTTGCAGGAGGCTTGTCCCTGTACCTGTGAGCCTGTGGACGACTTGCAGGAGGCTTGTCCCTGTACCTGTGAGCCTGTGGACGACTTGCAGGAGGCTTGTCCCTGTACCTGTGAGCCTGTGGACGACTTGCAGGAGGCTTGTCCCTGTACCTGTGAGCCTGTGGACGACTTGCAGGAGGCTTGTCCCTGTACCTGTGAGCCTGTGGACGACTTACAGGAGGCTTGTCCCTGTACCTGTGAGCCTGTGGACGACTTGCAGGAGGCTTGTCCCTGTACCTGTGAGCCTGTGGACGACTTGCAGGAGGCTTGTCCCTGTACCTGTGAGCCTGTGGACGACTTGCAGGAGGCTTGTCCCTGTACCTGTGAGCCTGTGGACGACTTGCAGGAGGCTTGTCCCTGTACCTGTGAGCCTGTGGACGACTTGCAGGAGGCTTGTCCCTGTACCTGTGAGCCTGTGGACGACTTGCAGGAGGCTTGTTCCTGTTCCTGTGAGCCTGTGGACGACTTGCAGGAGGCTTGTTCCTGTTCCTGTGAGCCTGTGGACGACTTGCAGGAGGCTTGTCCCTGTTCCTGTGAGCCTGTGGACGAGAGCTGTAAAGCCCGTGCAGCTGGTCATATTCTGTACGTGTCGACCTACTTTATTCAACACAGAAGGGACCTTAAGCGAGAGGTTCCTCCGGGACTGAGGTTAGAGTTCCTCTTTTGTGGTGAAGCCAAGATGGCGGCAGGTGACGGCACAATTTTATACAAAAAGAGGAAGACAGGAGTAACTGAACTCAAGCTATGTGTCACAAACACGTATTCTCCTGTAAGATATTAGACATTTTAGTTCTAAGAAACCTCGCAGAACCTTTCTAATATATGTACATTGTTTACAAGCATTACCATATAATCCGTATTAAAAAATGTTGCTTTGCCAACTTATGAAAGTTCCATTGCAAGATGAAAACTATAGAAAGAGCGCTGGGCAGACTACATATTCCTGCATGACCAGATGGCTTTTGTCAGTACTACTACTCACCAGCGACTAACTTGCAAACTCGAGAAGCAGGCTGGTGTATTGAGAAAAGCACTGAGGTGGGTGAAGGAGTACCGATCAGGAAGAAGGCAAAGAGCCTGAGTGCGAGGAGACCATCATAATGGAGAGGTAATGCGTGGAGTACTTGATGGGTCGGTATTAGAGCCCATCCAAATACATGTAAACGATCTAATGCAGAGAGTAAGCTCATTCTTATTCATGTTTGCTATCAATGTTAAGCCAATGAGACAAATCAGAACAGAGGAACAATGCCAGAAAATTATAAGATGAACTAGACAATCTCAAGAGATGGTTTGAAAAAGACTACTACACTTTAACTCTAACAAATGCAGGGTTGTGAGGATTGGAGTTGGGGCAAGAAAACCTCAGATAACTACGGTTGCATATTACATATATAGAACACGCTCAGTTCTTCGCTGTATGAACTTTTGAGTTCATAAAAGTTCCATTTTATGAGTGATCTCATAAAACTTTGCATTAAAGATAACTATTTCAGCTTTAATGATTCATTTTATAAACAAACATTTGGCATTGCGATGGGAAGTTCCCTCTCCCCGGTTTTGAGCAATTTGTACATGTATTGTTTTGAAATTAATATCTTACCCAGGATTTTACCCTCGAATTTGTTGTGGTACAGGTACGTTGACGATATTTTATGCCTGTGGCCGGTTAACCACGACCAAAAAAAAATTCTCATTCAGCTTAATTCGCTGGATCCGTCAATCAAATTTACAATTGAGAATGAAAGGAATGGTGTTCTGTCTTTTTTTTTTTAGAGATCATGATTCATAGAATTAGTAGAAGTTTATAATTCAACGAGAATAGGAAACCTACCAATGTTTGCCCCTATGTTCATTTTTATTCAAATCGGCATGTTCAGGTAAAGCGGGTAGTATTTTCAGGAATGTTTCTCAGAGCCTTGAAAGTTTACAGCCCGGAATTATTTGACGAAGAAATAACAAAAATATCTGAAATTGGGAATAAGTTAAAATACATAAAATCGGTCTTGGATGTCACGTTTGGTTAAGCAAAAAGGACGATCTACAAACAAGCTCCCAAGTCTAAGCCAGGAATAAAAAACTTGTTGGTATTACCATATTTTGAGGGACTAGTAAATCTCGCCCCAGCCCAGAAAAACCTTAATATTAACTCAGTATTACAAAATAATAATACAGTTAAGTCCATGTTAATTAAGAACTCGCCCTCGTCAGTAGCAGGTTGTGTGTACTCCATCACTTGTAATGAGTGTGCATGTGTTTATATCGGCCAGACTGGTAAATCTCTTTCCTCACGTTTAAAACAACATTCATATGCTATTCGTACAACCAAGCGCTCCAGTGGACTGTATTTACATTAAAGTTTATGTGATGATTCTATCGAATTTAGAGGGGCGAAATGCATTGTTAAAAGTAAGAATTTCGTTGAACGAATGTGATCAAGTCTGCTCTGATCTAACAATGAAACAACAGTCTTAATGTGAGCCCTGACATGTACAAATTAGATCCCCTATATAAGCTTCAATATAGCATCCATTTAACCCCTTTTTCGTCCCCTTTTATCCGAAGGTTCATCCTCCTTTCTTTACTTGTATATGGGTTAATAGGTTTTTATTCTTACGTTCTTGGTGGTCAGGTGACCCGCCCTGTCGGATATAAGGTAGCCATTCACGTTTCCTTCTTCATTCTAAAATGCTCTGATGAAGGCGAATTGAGCTGAAAATGCGTTTAGCATTCTCTATTTTTCCAGGTGTGGTTAATATATATATATATATATATATATATATATATATATATATATATATATATATATATATATATATATATATTATTATTATTAAATATGACCGAAAAAGTAAGATTAATAATTCTAAAACGAATTTTCTCAATCTTTCTTATGTTATTTTTCACTGTTGATGGTAACTGAAAAATCAATTCTCCAAAATTCATTTTTATTTCTAGTCTGACGCGACACTTGAGCGCGTTTCGTAAAACTTATTACATTTTCAAAGACTTTAGTTTACAAACACACAACTGAAACTGAATAGAGCTTACACATCTTCTATTTTATATCTACATTTGGGTGAGGTGGATGAGGTGAAAACAAACTTTCAACAATGGGTATTGAATGGGTATTAAATTCAAACACAAGACAGAACACGAAACAATGGGTATTGAATGGAATTGTAGAAAGCCTATTGGTCCATAATTTTTTATGCTTCTGTATTGGAGCGGAGTCTTGAAGTGGGTAGAATATATTTGTGCATTAATTGGCTGTTGATTGCTGGTGTTGACTTCTTGATGTGTAGTGCCTCGCAGACGTCAAGCCGCCTGCTATCCCTGTATCTATATAACTTCTTTTCCACAGCTCATAAAACGGAGGAAAGGGTCCTGAAAGATATTGTTAATAGAAACGTTATCCCTACAGACAAAAATCAGAAGATACAACTGACGATTTACTATAAAACCAGAAAAACGACCAGCCTACTCACGAGAAACTCTCCAGACACAAAGCAGAACGCTTTAAAAGAGACCAACGTCGTCTATGCCTTCAAATGCCCTTTTGGGGATTGTAAGCCTCAAAAAACCCAGTATATAGGCAAGACAACAACATCTCTTTCCAGGCGTTTAACGATGCATAAGCAACAGGGCTCCATTAAGGAACATATAATCTCTTCCCACAACCAAACCATCACCAGAGAAATCTTAGCAAACAACACAGAAATCATCGATAGCTACAGCGATAGCAGGCGGCTTGACGTCTGCGAGGCACTACACATCAAGAAGTCAACACCAGCTATTAACAGCCAATTAATGCACAACTATATTCTACCCACTTCAAGACTCCGCTCCAATATAGAAGCATCAAGAAATATGGACCCATAGGCTTTCTACAATTACTTCCATTCTTACCTTCAATACCCATTATTTCGTGTTCTGTCTTGTGTTGAAAGTTTGTTTTCACCTCAAGCAAAACTGTTGTAACATATCACTTCACCCAATTGCAGGTATAAAAAATCGAAGATGTTTAAGCTCTATTCAGTTATAGTTCAGTTGTGTGTGTGTAAACTAAAGTCTTTGACAATGTAATAAGTTTTACGAAACGCGCTCAAGTGTCGCGTCAGACTAGAAATAAAAATGAATTTTGGAGAATTGATTTTTCAATTACTACCAACAGTGAAAAGAAACATAAGAAAGATCGAGAAAATTCGTGTTAGAATTATTAATCTTACTTTTTCGGTCATATATATATATATATATATATATATATATATATATATATATATATATATATATATATATATATATATATATATATATATTTATATATATATATATATATATATATATATATTTATATATATATATATATATATATATATATATATATATATATATATATATATATATATATATATATATTTTGGTAGCAGTCTTTCCTGTAGACATATATTATTAAATATGACCGAAAAAGTAAGATTAATAATTCTAACACGATTTTTCTCTATCTTATGTTTCTTTTCACTGTTGATGGTAATTCAAAGATCTATTCTCCAAAAATAAATTTTTATTTCTTGTCTAAGTTTTCTAGACTAGAAATAAAAATGAATTTTTGGAGAATAGATCTTTGAATTACCATCTATAGTGAAAAGAAACATAAGATAGAGAAAATTCATGTTAGAATTGTTAATCTTACTTTTTCGATCATATTTAATAATACTGCACATATATATATATATATATATATATATATATATATATATATATATATATATATATATATATATATATATATATATATATATATATATGGCATACCTAGTAGCCACAACGCACTTCTCTGCCTACTATGCAAGGCCCGATTTGCCTAATAAGCAAAATTTTCATGAAATATTTGTTTTTCGACTACCTAACCTACCTAACCTAACCTAACTTTTTCGGCTACCTAACCTAACCTATAAAGATAGGTTAGGTAGGGTTGGTTAGGTTCGGTCATATATCTACGTTAATTTTAACTCCAATAAAAAAAAATTGACCTCATACATAATGAAATGGGTAGCTTTATCATTTCATAAAAAAAAATAGAGAAAATTTATTACTTTAGGAAAACTTGGCTTATTAGGCAAATCGGGCCATGCAAAGTAGGCCAAGAAGTGCATTCTGGCTACTAGGTACGACATATATATATATATATATATATATATATATATATATATATATATATATATATATATATATATATATATATATATATATATATATATATATATATAATGTCGTACCTAGTAGCTAGAACGCAGTTCTCAGCCTACTATGCAAGGCCCGATTTGCCTAATAAGCCACGTTTTCATGAATAAATTGTTTTTCGACTACCTAACCTACCTAACCTAACCTAACTTTTTCGGCAACCTAACCTAACCTAACCTATAAAGATAGGTTAGATTAGGTTAGGTAGGGTTGGTTAGATCCGGTCATATATCTACGTTAATTTTAACTCCAATAAAAAAAATTTTCCTCATACATAATGAAATGGGTAGCTTTATCATTTCATAAGAAAAAAATTAGAGAAAATATAGTAATTCAGCAAAACTTGGCTTATTAGGCAAATCGGGCCTTGCATAGTAGGCTGAAAAGTGCGTTCTGGCTACTAGGTACGACATATATATATATATATATATATATATATATATATATATATATATATATATATATATATATATATATATATATATATATATATTGGAGATATTAATATTAGCTGCCTCGTATGGGCCAATAGGTCTTCTGCAGTTACCTTCTTTCTTATAATTCCTTTCCCCCACTTATTTTTGGTGGTCAGGTGACCTGCCCAGGCGGATATAAAGGTCTGATCAGCAATCTTATCTTCATTCTACTTTGCTCTGATGAAGGCGAATTAGCCGAAAACGCGTTAAGCATGTTCTATTTTTCACATGTGGTTATTCTGCATACTTGGATCAGTGTTTTTGTGATCATTGTTGCATATATATATATATATATATATATATATATATATATATATATATATATATATATATATATATATATATATATATATATATATATATATATATATATATGTCGTACCTAGTAGCCAGAACGCACTTCTCAGCCTAATATGCAAGGCCCAATTTGCCTAATAAGCCAAGTTTTCATGAATTAATTGCTTTTTGACTACCTAACCTACCAAACCTAACCTAACTTAACTTTTTCAGTTACCTAACCTAACCTAACCTATAAAGATAGGTTAGGTTAGGTTAGGTAGGGTTGGTTAGGTTCGGTCAAATATCTACGTTAATTTTAACTCCAATAAAAAAAAATTGACCTCATACATAATGAAATGGGTAGCTTCATCATTTCATAAGAAAAAAATTAGAGAAAACATATTAATTCAGGAAAACTTGGCTTATTAGGCAAATCGGGCCTTGCGTAGTAGGCTGAGAAGTGCGTTCTGGCTACTAGGTACGACATATATATATATATATATATATATATATATATATATATATATATATATATATATATATATATATATATATATATATATATATATATTGATATATATATATATATACACACAAATAAACTGAATTACAGCGGCCTATGCAAAGCTGGCAAACTTTCTTGGATGTTTCAAAGATCCGACCAGTGGGGCTACCAGACGGGAATTGAGAGAAAGTTCAGATATTTGCTACAAAACTGGGTCATGAACTGAGAAAACTCCAAGTTGAAGGAAGGAAGACTTATGGATCTGGAACAAAATAAAAAAAATCTGAATATCGCTATTAATATATACATATATATGTACACCTTTAACTGATCCGAGAGTAATTTGATTAAGGAATTTATGCCATGTAAAATACAATATTGAAATAGAACATACAAGAGAATGATGAGTATGATCACAACATTCAAAAGAATGATGCGTATGATCACAAGAAACCAGGAACAGTGAGAAGCATGATCGCATCATTCAAGATACAGGAAGTACGAACAAAGTGATTAATTGCCATAAATTATAATGTAGAGGTCTCCAAGTTCATGAACAATAAATACAATTCTTCCCTTATTCTGACTATTCTCTCACACGCTCTTACAATACACAAAAGTACATATGGACACGCGAGAATGTTTTTATGTACACACAAAACAGCTTATGTGTGTACACTGTAATTTCCCGCCCACACATTACACATCCACACTCTAAAAACATTTAATATTTGGCGGAGTTGTATCATCCTGAATTTCTTTCCCTCTTTCCTTTTTTTATATTGTCTTTATTAAATATTTGGGAGCAGATTTATTATAGAAAACTCATATATTGATCAGTGACATTGTCCATAAAATACCTTTCTCTTATCTGTGACTATATCTCTAACTTTTGATATAATAGAACTTCTTTCTTAGTTTCTACTATTTAACCGGAACCCACAAATTACCTTTGACCTGACCATCGACTTTGTGACCCGTCATATTGAATTCTGCACAAAGCCCATTGTGACAATTTTGTTTGGCATTCTATTTAGAACATTTTTGAGCCCAGTAATAAAATTTATGATTTAACTTATAATACAAACTCGTGGTTTATTTGTCATGCCAGACCAAACGTTGTGACCTCTTATGACCTCTCCCGCTCGTCATATTTACTTGTGTCTTGACACCACCGCTTGAGAACCTTGCAGTTACTCAACTCGATTAAACAACACACTTTCAATGCGAAATATAACCAAAGTAGACTCTGGCCAAATGTGATCTTCACGATCTCCAACGTTTATGTGGTCAATGTTCAGGGATTGTACTGAGTAATTACGTACAGGGAGTCCCAAAGTGTTCAGGGATTATACTGGGTAATTACATACAAGGCGTCCCAAAATGTTCAGGGATTGTACTGGGTAATTATATACAGAGTGTCCCAAAAGGCTGGCCCCTTGGCAAAGTATAAAAGAAAATTACTGGGATTTGTTATTATAATATATGAATTATCAGTCATTTTATCAATTACAATATTCATAGTCTTCAGTCACAATACAGTAGTCTTAAGTCACAATACAATAGTCTTCAGTCACAATACAATAGTCTTAAGTTACAAAACAGTTGTCTTAAGTTACATTCAGTTTTAGATGCTGCCCTCGTCGTCACCTCCCCTCATCTTCCCCTCCACCTTCCCCACCTTTACCACTACCCCATCCCTACCCCTACCTCTACCCCTTCCCCACCCTTACCATCCCACCTTCCCCACCCCTTCTCACGCAAACTTCCCTCTCTCCCTCCGGCTAACCACTCTTCCGTTTCATAATATATAACATTAAGGGTTACCCATGATTGCTCGGTATATTCTGTCTTTCTTCCCACCCTTCGTCTCCCATCTTCCACTCGACACCTTATTGTGCCCACCCCTTTGGTCCTCCCCTTACACTCTTCCCTCCTCCCCTTATCCCCACCCCTACCTTAGCTCCCCCCCCCCCGCTGTATCCACTCCCATATCCCATAGGTTTTTCCCTGTCACCTCCGTTTCTTCCCTTCACTCAGAAAATGTATGGGTCTCTTTCACCCCCTCCCCTTCCCCCTACCTTCGTTCTGCCCTTTTCTTTCACACCCCCTAGACCTCTTTCCCCTCTCACCATCCCTGTTTTCTCTCTATCCTACGATGCTACTAGCAAGATATTGACAAAGAATATTAAAGTTGCTCTGATCGAATGTGTGAGGGGCTGGCTCTCATTGGTCTATGAGTGGGAGGTTAATTCCTCGGAGTGGTGGCTAAAATTAACTTATGCTATTCGGACTAAATGTCTTTTAGTCCGAGTAGCATTAGTTAATTATGAGTTAGCATAAGTTAGAGTTAATTATGAAATTAACTTATGTGTTTTATCGGCCTGTAGCGAGTAGATTATCCCAATAATATACTCGCTCCAAATGCATTGTTAATATTCCTGTCATCCTTTGGAGATGAATGAGGTGAGGCGTTGCCCGGGCAACACGGTGAGGTGTTGCCCGAGCATATAAGCAGCAGAATAGCAAACATTAACCAGAGTCTACTTTCAAGTGTGGTCTAGAGCAGACACTTGCGAGATACTGTACCGACGCTCAGTGCGCTCAACTCACACCAAAGTATCACCTGTGTACTTCTGTATATTCGACCAAATATATATATAGTATCTTAGTGTCTGTGTTTATTGTCACCATACTTTACGTAACAATAGAACCGTTACATTGGTGACCCCAGAGAGTTTCGACGATACCCAGCCACGATGGACTACAACATGGACTCTCACTGGACCTCCACTGCTGCTGCTTGCTGTGGACCGCAGCCACCTGTCGTGGAACGTTGCCAACACTCTTGCCACAGCTATGATTTTCATCGCGATCATCTCTGCATTTTCATCTACTACGGCTTGCTGCTCCACGATCACTACTCACTCATCTGGCAGCTTCATCAGTAACTACATAATGTGGGATCTACAGCCTGTCCTGCCGACTCTCCGTCGCTGCCAGGGCACTGCTTGTTCTACAGGGGCGCCCACGAAAGCTGCTCTTTCGTCAGATTCATCTACACGTTCACTGCATTCTGATACTCTGCCGACTCAAACACTTTGCGCAGTACAGGACTTACAGCTTGCGTTTCCGACTCTTCGTCGCCTCCAGGACAATTCAGCTCTAGCAGTGATTCCCTTGTTGTCCTAACTACGTGCCTACATTACCTCATATTGTCCTGGTGCCCGAGCCCATCCGCCCCGGATCTAAATGCTCCACCAACAACCCAAGACTCTACAGCTTCGACACAGAGCAGACTACGACCGCATCGAGCCGCCACGCTCTCGCTCCCTGAGTTCAGACACTCACAATTCTCAATCGAGCCGCCACACTCTCCCACATAGAGCTCCACGACTCCGGCCTCACTCAGCTCTCTGCTGAGAGCTGATCAGCAGAGAGCTGATCTCTGCTCTGCTCCAGGCTTCGTCTCAACGTCTGCGACACTGCTAAATCCAGAGACACATCCGCCGACTACGCAGTTCACTTTTTCGACCACAGTTACCAGCAGCACCGCCACCTACGACAACGGACGATCCTGTACGACCCCCCACCCTACAACCCCAGTTACCAGCCGCACCACAACCTGATCCTACGACGAAGGACGATCCTGTGCGACCTCCCACCCTACGACCCAGTTAGATGACATCAGCGAAGAGGAGGAAGTTAACTTTGATGGTTATGTAACGCGAGCAGGTCGTACAATTCACCGACCAGCTAAGTTCCTTGATCAAGTATTTTTCCTTTCATCCCCTGGGAGGGGGAGTTCTGTAGCGAGTAGATTATCCCAATAATATACTCGCTCCAAATGCATTGTTAATATTCCTGTCAACCTTTTTGGAGATGAATGAGGTGAGGCGTTGCCCGGGCAACACGGTGAGGTGTTGCCCGAGCATATAAGCAGCAGAATAGCAAACATTAACCAGAGTCTACTTTCAAGTGTGGTCTAGAGCAGACACTTGCGAGATACTGTACCGACGCTCAGTGCGCTCAACTCACACCAAAGTATCACCTGTGTACTTCTGTATATTAGACCAAATATATATATAGTATCTTAGTGTCTGTGTTTATTGTCACCATACTTTACGTAACAATAGAACCGTTACAGGCCTATTGCAGACATTAATATCAGAAATATTCTGTAATTTTTTTCGGCATCAGTGTTGAATATTATTATCAGAAAAGTCATAAATGTTAGGTTCTTAGTGTTAAAACTAAATTTACAGGGTTAGCCGGTAGCTTGGGTCAACCTATCGTCGTGGTGGTGTGAATGCGACCCTGGCACGCTGTTCACTTTTGAATAACGGCGGCCCTGACCAGCCTGCGTTCCTCCCACACCCCCAGACCATTCCCACTGCCAATTAGGGTGAGCCTAGCCCTAAGCATCTGGCCTCCAAATTTGAATAGACAAACAAACGTACTCTCTTATTGTAAGCACGGAGGGTTACCCGGCGGTGCCCGGGATATTCTGTCTCTCCCCACAACCCTCTTACCCCATCTCCTTCTTGACCCCCTAGACCTCATCCCCTCTATCACCTCCCTCTGGTCCTTCCCCAGGACCTCCCCCCCTTACACCCTTCCTCCCCTTCCCCTACTTACCACACCACTTTCGCCACCCCCATTTCGTCCTCTTTGTTACTCTTCTTTCCCCTCACCCCTTGTGCCCACACCTTTGGGGCTCTCCTTCCTACTTTCCTTCCTTCCCTTAACACCTCTTACCTACTCTCCCCTTACCCCACTCCCCTTTCTTTCTCCTCCACTGCCACCACTCATGCTACTCTGTATTTATATTGTTAAATGGCATTCACATAAAATATAATAGTTTCTCCTCTCGAATTTGTGAGTTGACCTTCAGTCTTGTATGGGACCAGGAGTTTCAGCATATAATTGATGTGGTTTATGGGACTGTGGCTTTAGTAAAGATCGCAGGACATTTCAGCTAATTTTTCGGATATCAATGAATAAAGATGGATATTTCTATTAGAAATACGTATTGATTTTTTTTTCAAAATATTTTCGTAAGTACACTTGCGGGGAGGGACAAAAATCATCGTGAGGGGTCTGAATAGGACCATGGAAAGTCGATCTCTTTTTCAATTCTGACGAACCCGATTAGTATAAGCTAATCCCAAATCCCACAAAATGGATTTGTCTTCTCATTCTCTATCGTTTCTCCCACAAAACACAATTAAACGTCTATAAAGTTTATGGAAAAATGTGTATGATAATATTCAACTCAAAACTAAATAACAAACGCAATATTTAGATTTAGATTTTGGCTGTGTATTCATAAGAACTTAAACAAATCGTATCAATTTCGGATGGACTGAAAAGGTGTATAGAAGTTCTTGCCAAACTTATATTTTTAGAAAGTAATTGAAATACAATTCACTCAAAATATTTGAAAAATATTGTGTAATATCAATGGTAATGACAGAGGCAGAAGTGCTGCTTGCAAGAGTATTAACATAAATACTTGTTTTAAAGCACACTTTTTCATTATTCGGGTGCATGAAACGTGAGTTTGAAGAGCTCTGCAAACTGTATCCTCCATCACAGAGAACTTGTGCTGGGATCACAGCTAGGGACTAGGGACCTGAGCACCGACCAATGATAGAAGTACAGTGACCAATCCTAGGGACATGGCAGAGGTATAATGATGACTGCTAGGTATATGGTAGAGGTACGCTGACTACTACATGTATATGACAGAGGTACACTAAAGACTACTAGGTACATGCCAGAGGTACACTAAAGACTACTAGGTACATGCCATAGGTATGCTGACTACTGCTAGGTACATGCCAGAGGTACACTGACTACCAACAAAGACTAGGAAGATGAGCATTGACCACAGCTACGGACAGGACAGAAATACACTGACGACTGCTAAGAACATTACAGTGGTAATCTGACCATAGCAAAGGATATTACAATAATACACTGAGTAGAGCTAAGTATAAAATGCGGACCAAGTGATCACAGTTCGTATGCCAAGCCACACAAAATATTCTCCTGATAAACAGTAACAGGAAACGCTTCAACATTTCAGGGTAGAATGTGAAATTTCAATTGACCATAATATAAGATGACCAAACCACACATATGGTTTGGTCATCCTAAATGCATAATATGTTATATGTATATAATATGTCTATTATATGCATGTTATATGCACATTATATGTTATAATATGTTATATGTATATTTTATGTTTGGTCAGCAATTATATGTATAAATGCTTACACTATATATATGTATTGCTTATACTATATATTTAATAGTATATCAATTTATTTTGTAAATATTATTGAGGTCATTATTGGACGGAGTGACATTGAACAAGATCTCTCAAAAAAAATCGCGAAATAATATTTTTGTAAATGTTTCCCCCCCTTGCCCCCCCCCTCTCCCCCCTCGCTCGCCGTATCGCATAACGAGAAATGTGTTGGGTTGAAAAGATCCAGGTGAAAAGATTGTGTGTGTGGGTGCAGCTTTAAGAAGGAGTGTAGAGGCACTGAGGTCAACTTTATGCTGCTGCTCCGTGGTGTTTCTGGCCTGACCTGTTTAACTACGTGTGTATGGAGAATATAGTGATATTCGTGGGTTGGGGCTTGGGTACTACCCTATTTGTACTTGCAAGGGATGAGCTCTGGCTCTTTGGTCCCGCCTCTCAACTATCAATCAACTAGTGTACAGGTTCCTGAGTCTACTAGGCTCTATCATAGTTACACTTGAAACTGTGTTTGGAGTCAACTTCCACCACATCACTTCCTAATGCATTCCATTTGTCAACCACTCTGACACAAAAAAAGTTCTTTCTAATATCTCTGTGGCTTATTTGGGCACTCAGTTTCCACCTGTGTCCCCTAGTGTGTGTGCCCCTTGTGTTAAATAGCATGTCCTTATCTACCCTATCTATTTCTTTAAGAATCTTGTATGTGATGATCAAGTCCCCACTAACTCTTCTGTCTTCCAGCGACGTGAGGTTTAACTCCCGTAGTCTCTCCTCGTAGCTCATACCCCGCAACCCGGTACTAGTTTGGTAGCAAACCTTTGAACCTTCTCCAGTTTAGTCTTATGCTTGACTACATATGGACTCCATGCTGGAGCTGCATTCTCCAGGATTGGTCTGACATATGTGGTATACAAAGTTCTGAATGTTTCCGTACACAAGTTTCTAAATGCCATTCTTATGTTAGCCAACCTGGCATATGCTGCTGATGTTATCCTCTTGCCATGGGCTTCAGGGACAGGTCTGGCGAGATATCAACCCCCAGGACTTTCTCTCTCTCTCTCTCTCTGACTCTTGAAGAATTTCATCTCCCAAATGATATTGAAGACTCCCGTAGTCTCTCCTCGTAGCTCATACCTCTCAGCTCGGGTACTCCATGGTCGGGCGCCATCTTGCCCTCCGCCTCGTCAGGGTGCATCATGTATCTGCAACCACCATGCTAATTATACTGTTTGTGTGTGAGTGTGTATTTACTATTTGTGCCAGCAGAATCGAGCTATTAGCTCTTCGACTCCACCTCTCTAACCAATCTATTTTCCCTATATAATATCTACTACATATATTTATCTCAAACACACGCACACACACACCCAGGAAGCAGCAAATAACAGATGTCTAACTCTCAGGTACCTATTTAATGCTAGGAAACAGGACCATATGGGTGAAAGAAACTATGCCTATTTGTCTCTGCCGGCGCCGGGAATCGAACCAAGGCCACAGGATTACGAGTCCCGCGCGCTGTCCACTCAACTACAAGACTCGTGTGTGTGTGAGTGTGTGTGTATACTCACCTAGTTGTGTTTGTGGGGGTTGAGCTCTGGCTCTTTGGTCCCGCCTCTCAACCGTCAATCAACAGGTGTACTGATTCCTGAGCCTATTGGGCTCTATCATATCTACACTTGAAAGAAACTCTGCCCATTTGTCTCTGCCGGCGCCAGGAATCGAACCAAGGCCACAGGATTACGAGTCCCGCGCGCTGTCCACTCAACTACAAGACTCGTGTGTGTGTGTGTACTCACCTATTATGCCTGTAGAATCGAGTTCTTGCTCTTGGACCCTTTTCTCCAGTCACCTGTTGTCTAGAACAATGTCTCCTGACCTATTTTCCTATCACATCTACTTTTAAAATTAACAATGCCTCTACAACCTTCTCCTTCAAATATTAGCATTTTCCCATTACACTTAAAGGTAAACTTCCGAACATCTCTGTGACTCATCTGAGTCTCAAGCTTCCATTTTTGTTCTCGTTTTCTAATGGTATTCATTGTGAGAATTTCCTCTTTTACTAGTCTGTCTATCCTACCTAAGTGTTTAATGCGTCTCTCCAAGCTGCATGCCAGGGATGTGTACGGTAGAGAGCCCATGTAGTAGATATGATACAGAGAAATATGCAGTAGATATGGTAGAAGAAACATGGGTTGGGAGTCAGTGTATTAGACAACCGTTGCCTCTGATGCCTTGTCATACCGTCATATTGTTGTCTTTCGTGTGCACTATCCTCGTCATTTCAAACAAGGTTTGGAACTTTTGTATCGTTCAACTGGTTTCGGATCCCAGAGTTCAAAGATTTCAGAAACGGCTCTCAATTTACTAATAACTTCAGTTGGTCCCAATCCTTCGTCAAGTGTGTCTGGCAAGCTCTGCTATATAACGAAGTGATACATTCGATTCTCGTATTTTTTCTTGGATTTAAGCAGTTAATTCTAGAGTGTATGGCGGGAAGTCCGTAACACCCTGTGTGTTAAACATCTGTAAATCCTACATTGCTCCAGAGAAAGTGTTAAATAAATCTCTCTCGCTTTCTCCGTAAATTTTCCAGCCACTAATGTTGCTTACTGTTCATTGCGCCATCCACGGAGCTCCGCCCGTCCAAAAAAAAAAAAAAATGTCGATTTCTGCGGCATTGAAACCTGGTAGGACTCTACTCCCATCCTCACAAACCCTAGGCTGTCCATAGTCCTCCTTAAGACACTGATCTAAAATCCTCTATCTCAGATTTTCCTCTTCTTATGCTGTATCCCGAAGGATTTGTCTATCCCCTCGTGAACTAACCTCCAAGCCTTCAGTTTAATTTATCTTTTCACCCGGCGGCCAGAAAGAAAAATTCGTTTTCACCATCCTGTCTAAAGCTTAAAATTTCGCCACTTTTTCCATGAAGTTTTAACTCTAATCTTAATAACTCCATCTGCGAGTTGGTAAGATCACCAACACTTTTTGACATTCCTTTCTGAAATAGAACGTTCTCCATTGCTCGCTGACGTATACTAGTCACTCACCACCCTCATCAGTCACTACCCGCACCAGCAGTGACAGTCACCTCTGCTCTCCTCAACACCCTCACCAGTCACTACACCCACCAGCAGCGACAGTCACCTCTGCTCTCCTCAACACCCTCACCAGTCACTATACCCACCAGCAGCGACAGTCACCTCTGCTCTCCTCAACACCCTCACCAGTCACTACCCGCACCAGCAGTGACAGTCACCTCTGCTCTCCTCAACACCCTCACCAGTCACTACACCCACCAGCAGCGACAGTCACCTCTGCTCTCCTCAACACTCTCACCAATCACTATACCCACCAGCAGCGACAGTCACCTCTGCTCTCCTCAACACCCTCACCAGTCACTACCCGCACCAGCAGTGACAGTCACCTCTGCTCTCCTCAACACCCTCACCAGTCACTACACCCACCAGCAGTGATAGTCACCTCTGCTCTCCTCAACACCCTCACCAGTCACTACACCCACCAGCAGTGACAGTCACCTCTACTCTCCTCAACACTCTCACCAGTCACTACACCCACCAGCAGTGACAGTCACCTCTACTCTCCTCAACTCCCTCACCAGTCACTACACCCACCAGCAGTGACAGTCACCTCTACTCTCCTCAACACCCTCACCAGTCACTACACCCACCAGCAGTGACAGTCACTACACCCACCAGCAGTGACAGTCACTACACCCACCAGCAGTGACAGTCACTACACCCACCAGCAGTGACAGTCACTACACCCACCAGCAGTGACAGTCACTACACCCACCAGCAGTGACAGTCACATCTGGTCTCATCACCGCCGCTACAGTCAGATATTCAAGAAAAATCCTGCCTCAAACAGCATAGTTTGAATTTTGTCACATTTTCGACCCCAGCAATTCTGTAACCACAAGGAGCTTTCTAGTTTGCTATATCTCCATCGGTGTACATAACTGTCACCCGTTTGGTGCTGTAGAATTATCGAATGTGTCCATTGTGCCACATTATGTGTCTCTGGGTACAAGTTTACACTTGTTTACTCTACACTTACAAGTTTAAAGAAAAGTCACTTGTTTGCCACTAATTCGAGTACTCTTTTCACCATATCTATTAACAATGACCTCCAGCTCAGTCCTACACTAGAACCGGCCGGCCAGCTTACTTTTGGCTCGCTTGGCAGCTTGACACCACTTGCTGGACACATTCAGCCCACAAGTGCCCCTCCACACACCTAGTACTCAGAAGGACGGAACCCAGGAATCGTTCACCCTGGGCCCCTATTGCCCCTACACTTAGGATTCCAGAGACTCAACGCAATGCGAGCCCTCTCCCTGTCCCCGATTAACCTGGATTACCCAGAAACATTGTGTCTGCTGACGTTGTCACCTCCGGAAGGTGACAACGTCCGGGACCTGACACCGTAATACTGCAACAATGGAAACAGAAGGAAATTGTTACTTAACTTAAAGATTGGTTAAGTTGTGTCTCGTGATGAGCTGTTTATGTTGACTTACCTGGCAAGGCACGGAATGTTTTTTGTAATTTAAAAAAAAAATTCATTTATTAAAAACCTAATATACCACATGAATAATCATATTCTAATTCGTATATATATATATTATTAAATATGACCGAAAAAGTAAGATTAATAATTCTAACACGAATTTTCTCGATCCTTCTTATGTTTCTTTTCATTGTTGATGGTAATTGAAAAATCAATTCTCCAAAATTCATTTTTATTTCTAGTCTGATGCGACACTTGAGCGCGTTTCGTAAAACTTATTACATTTTCAAAGACTTTAGTTTACACACACACACAACTATAACTGAATAGAGCTTAAACATCTTCGATTTTTTATACATACATTTGGGTGAGGTGATATGTTACAACAGTTTTGGATGAGGTGAAAACAAACTTTCAACACAAGCCAGAACATGAAACAATGGGTATTGAAGGTAAGAATGGAAGTAATTGCAGAGGGCCTATTGGCCCATATTTCTTGATGCTTCTATACTGGAGCGAAGTCTTGAAGTGGGTAGAATATAGTTGTGCATTAATTGGCTGTTGATTGCTGGTGTTGACCTCTTGATGTGTAGTGCCTCGCAGATGTCAAGCAGCCTGCTATCGCTGTATCTATCGATGATTTCTGTGTTGTTTGCTAAGATTTCCCTGGTGATGGTTTGGTTGTGGGAAGAGATTATATGTTCCTTAATGGAGCCCTGTTGCTTATGCATCGTTAAACGCCTGGAAAGAGATGTTGTTGTCTTGCCTATATACTGAGTTTTTTGAGGCTTACAATCCCCAAGAGGGCATTTGAAGGCATAGACGACATTGGTCTCTTTTAAAGCGTTCTGTTTTGTGTCTGCAGAGTTTCTCATGAGTAGGCTGGCCGGTTTCTTGGTTTTATAGTAAATCGTCAGTTGTATCTTCTGATTTTTGTCTGTAGGGATAACGTTTCTATTAACAATATCTTTCAGGACCCTTTCCTCCGTTTTATGAGCTGTGGAATGAAGTTCCTGTAAAATAGTCTAATAGGGGGTCTAGGTGTTGTGTTAGTTGTCTCTTCAGAGGTTGCATGGCGTTTCACTTTTCTTCTTATGATGTCTTCGACGAAACCATTGGAGAAGCCGTTGTTGACTAGGACCTGCCTTACCCTACAAAGTTCTTCGTCGACTTGCTTCCATTCTGAGCTGTGGCTGAGAGCACGGTCGACATATGCGTTAACAACACTCCTCTTGTACCTGTCTGGGCAGTCGCTGTTGGCATTTAGGCACATTCCTATGTTCGTTTCCTTAGTGTAGACTGCAGTGTGGAAACCTCCGCTCTTTTCCATGACTGTTACATCTAGAAAGAGCAGCTTCCCATCCTTTTCCATCTCGTAAGTGAAACGCAACACAGAATTCTGCTCAAATGCTTCCTTCAGCTCCTGCAGATGTCTGACATCAGGTACCTGTGTAAAAATGTCGTCAACATACCTGCAGTATATGGCCGGTTTCAAGTGTAATGTACGAAAGATTGAGAAAGATTCTCAATGTACGAAAGATTGAGAAAATTCGTGTTATAATTATTTTTCTTACTTTTTCGGTCATATTTAATAATATATGTCTACAGGAAAGACTGCTACCAAAATATACTATAAAGAGATCCGTCTGTATAAATCGCTGTGGTATTTGGGTAGCAATTTTTCATTGTTGAGAGAAAGACTGAGGCTATGGCTGAGTTTGGTGCAGACTTTGGAATGTTGTCTTCGAGTTGTATTGCTGTATTAGGAGTTGTATAAAGCCAGGGTGGAATAGGGGAAACAGTAAGTTGGGTTTCCGAGTTTTGGAGTAGAGAGAGGACTATATTGAGGTTATTTGTAGCCCGTGTGAGGAAAGGTTGTGAGTGATTGGTTGGGAGGAACAAGGTCGTTGCCGGGCACTGTGTTGATATGCTTGACGGCTCCCGCACCCTGACGATGTCGCTGAAGTGTAGTGTACCGTCGTCGATGTCCGTGTTGGGTTACATGCTCCGCTGCCAGTATCGGGGTCAATTGCCCACCTGTTATCGGTGTGGTCACGAGGGTCATCTGGCTGCAGCGTGCGACGTGGGAGAGACTGGTCGGGTGCATGTTTTTCGTGCAGAGGATTTACTGCCCCTGTTGCGTTCGGACGGTTCTGAGGACGGAGTGGGTGCTGTGCCTGGGGCGCCTGATTGCCTGTTGAGGCGAGTTCTACGACTTGTGCGACACATCTGGTAACAACTATGGCCCCTGGGGTTGTTGGGCCGGTGTGTGTGGTGGGTGTTGTTGCCATCGCCTGCGCTGCATGTAGTGCAGGATGTCCAGGTGGAGGTTCATGTCCCACCCCCGCCTGTGGATGTGATACCGGCTCCCAGGGACGCGGGTTCTGCTGTTTTGGAGGGGAGGCTTCGGCAGGGGGCGGTGCCTGCCGTGCCTGTGAGTTTTGGCGACTGTAGTTCTGCTCTTTCCATCCCTTTGTCGAAGCATGTGCGTCGGTGTTCTGAGGCTGTTTCCCTGGATGATGTGGACAGTGTGGGTGATGTGGCCTCTGTGGACTCTTCGGACGTTGCGGGTGTGGCCTGTGTGGATGTGAAGATGGTGACTGTGCCTGCGGAGGGGCCTGCTGGGAGTGGTGTGGTGCGGCCTGTCTCGAAGCGTTCGCGGCGGGTTCGGAGTGTCTCCTATTTGTGGTGTGCCTTGGGAGATGGTGAGGGAGTATGGTGCTCTGGCGTCCCCCACCGTGGATGATGGTGCTGTGAGGGGCTCCGAAGTTGCTACCTGTGCCCCCCCACTCCCTCCTGCGTCTCCTGCTGTTGAATCTCAGCAGTGGAGGGTTGCCCATGGTGATCGGGACCTCGTCGTGGTGTTGCGGAAAGATGTGTGCCGGGGGGGGGGGGTTCTGTGCCCAGTGGTTAGGTCGATGCTGCACCTGCATCCACTGCGGTTCCCCCTCCTTCGTTGCCCCTGTCTGGGGGAAGCCTAGTTCCGACTGCTGGGGTTGTGCCCTGTGAGGGTCCGGTGTTAGGCCCTTATTGGGATGCCCGGGTGTTTCCGATCCCGTGGTGCTATTCCACTGTCTGGGTGTCGCGGGTGAAGGAGTTTGTCTATAGCATGCCGGATAAGATGTCTCAGCCGAGTTCACCGCCTGGTGGGCAGGTGTCCCCTGACACGTGGGTGATTTGGGACGCGTACTGCTTGCGCTTTCCGATATACAAGTTTCCGGAGAAATATTAGTTGGCGTCTTGTGCACTACGCTACGCCATGCGTGGATCAGCTGCCGCTGTGAACTCGACACCCCGCCCTACGGTGCGGCGAGTCTCCCTCTAACGTCTGCCTCTGTTTTCGTCGCCACTCCTCTTTCTACGGCCCAGCACATCTAACACTTTTGAATTTCTTCTCCTCAACGTCAACGCGTCTTCCTACATCTGTCCAGATGCAATCATCAGGAGGGTAAATTCTTCATGCAAACTGCACCTATTCTCAAGAAGAAAAAGCAGAGAAGAACCGGTAAAAATTTTCATATAATTTTTGTGTGTGTCCGTCACACTCAGCCCAGCTCAGCCCAGCACAGCCCAATACAGCCCAATACAGCACAGCCCAGCACAGCACTCACTGACCACACATAATGACTCAGAGCTCTGACAGCCCGTCCTCAGGCCGTGGTGGGCCAAGCCGCGACTTCCACAGTGACGTATTTATTATCTTTTACGCATCGTGAACGTTGTCGGCGTTTTCTCACTTATTGCTAAAACTTGCTGTCTAGGTTAGGTCATGTTGTGGTGTTTAGGAACTATTGGAATTAATTGGGTGTAACATTTACAGGTGCGATTTGAACAGAAAAACACTATTGCAGTGATTTGTTTATGTAAAGTGATTTACACTACAATTGAACGAGTAAACGGGGAGTTTGACATGGCACTTCACGCATCTCACTAAGCAAAGTACGAATATTTGCAGTACAAACAAATATTTATTATCAAACATATATATAATAAAATATATATAATACTAGGTGTACCCGAGCCGGTCGGCCGAGCGGACAGCATGCTGGACTTGTGATCCTGTGGTCCCGGGTTCGATCCCGGGCGCCGGCGAGAAACAATAGGCAGTTTCTTTCACCCTAAGCCCCTGTTACCTAGCAGTAAAAAAGGTACCTGGGTGTTAGTCAGTTGTCACGGGCTGCTTCCTGGGGATGGAGGCCTGGTCGAGGACTGCTACGCGGGGACACTAAAGCCCCGAAATCATATCAAGATAACCTCAAGATAAGAAGATACCCGCCACGTGTTGCTGTGGCTCAGTCTGGTTAAATGGGAAAGAAAGAAAAGAAAAAGTGCACGTTTCTAATATGTTTAATTTCACATTGCTTCGCAGTATACAATTTTTGTTGTTGTTCCATTGTCTGTGGAGATATAGAGATTGTCTCGTTTGCCGACTCTAGAACACGCAACATATAATTGTCCACGTGAGAAGCAATCCGTTTCTAGATATAAACCGCACAATTCTAAAGATTGACCCTGAGCATTGTTGATGGTTATTGCAAACGTCAATCGAATTGGAAATTACAATTTCTTAAAATGAAATGGCATATCTGTTGGAATCGTAGGAATGCGAGGAACGAGGACATCTTCCCCTTTGAAAGGTCCAGTCAAAATTGTTCCTTGTACGACGTCGCTGATTAATTTTTTTACAGCAAGCCGAGTGGCGTTGCAAAGTTTTGGCTGGTTGATATTTCGCAACATGATAATTGACACGCCGATTTTCAATTGCCGTACGTGTGGTGGTAACCCTGGCAGATCGAGTAAATTAAAAAATTCTGTTAGATAATTAACCGCTTCATCTGCTTCCTCAACAATGTCAACGGACTTGTATGTGACTGCTTCGCTTTAAATGTTAGACTGAATAATATTGTTAAGGTCCAAGACGTCTTTGTTCTTGGCCGCCAGGATAGCTCGTTCACTCAGTCAATCGTGAGTCTTATAACTTATAACAGGATTGATGGGAATTACTTCTCATCCAATTCTTCTTTTGACGTCACTAAATTGCAAACGTTATGAGGCAATAAAATTCGTCCTGAGATCAGATCAACCGGCACGTTTTCGTTTTGAATTTCCAGCAATTGATGTGAGAATATCTCAGCTGATGGATCGTTTTGCAGCTGGACACGTATATTTGTAGTTAATCTTAACGTCTTTATGTGGTGCAACAAAGTACAGTATTTCACTCAAGCATTTATTTCGTCCGCTGGTGTCGATCGAGGAATTGCAGGTAATGTTTGTCTGAAATCTCCTGCAAACAATATTTATGCGTTCCCAAATGGTCTGATGTTTCCACACAAATCTTGCAATGATCGATCAAGAGCCTCGATGATTTTTTATGAGCCATTGTGCATTCATCCCAAACAATAAGTTTGCATTTCTGCAATACTTTTCCTAAGCAGGATGCTTTAGAAATGTTGGACGTGGGAGTTTCAATGAATTGCATGTTCAATGGCAATTTCAATCGCAAATGAGCTGTTCTTCCACCTGGTAGAAATGTCGCAAGCTATTCCGGACGACGCTAGAGCTAATGTTATGCTATTTTGGGATCGAAATGCTGCCAGAATCATTATAATTAGGAAGGTTTTACCAATTCCTCCTGGCGCATCTAAGAATATTTCTCCTAGCCCGTTATTGACAGTTTGAATTATTTGATTGTAAATGCCTTTTCTCTCAAGCGTTAGCTTAGGAATATTTTATTGCACATATGACAACAGATCACCCGTGCTGTAACTTTGTTCACGACGCCATTATACATGGAACGAAGCAGCAGCAGATCGATCCGCTGATGGCATTTCCAACTAATTGAGAACTTTATTCGTGATTTCTATGCACAAATCTCCAATCATTATCAACGCTTCGTTGCAGATTTTTGCTGTGAAATCCATGTTCATATTTGAATGATCACACAATGTTGCACTGGCCTCCTCCACAATTGGCAGCATCACTTCTCTTGTCTTCGTGTCCCATGGTTGCTAGGTCATAGATCCTCCATGACCCAGACAAAACCCAGGCGGTCCAGCCTGGTGAATGTTGTCAATGTCCCATCGTTGCTCTGAGGTAACGTGATCCTGGCCTCTAGAGCAACGGAGATTCCTACCCCAGGGTCATGTTCCCTTGGGTCTGTGCTGACGTCTCGTTCCAGGGCACCAATCCCAGAACGCTGTAGATCCCTCACAGCTCTCTGGTCTAGGCCCATCCGCCCAGAGTGTGTCCACCTGTATTCACACCTTCCCGACCGCTGTACCTGCAAAATATTCCCTCGGAGCCCCCTGGCTCGATCCCATTATTACATAACCCCTTCGGCTCCTTACTCTCTCCCCGTATATAGCCTGAGCGCAGCTGCAAAACCATTGCAGCTGGCCCTTATCCCTGCTTTGATGTCAGGGGGCGAATTTCGCCTATAACGTCACGTTGGCTTCACTTCCTCCCCCTTTTTTCTAAAATTACTGAGTGTAGCCTCATAGCTTCCCTTCTACTCTACCTGAAGCTCTGTGACATGATCCCGGGGGACCTTCTCAAGCCTAACACTCCGTAATGGTGCCGATGAGGTAATATACAGTATATACATGCACATACATTATCACAATAAATACCTCATTAAAATCATTTCACAACTAATGTCACTAAAGCATCATACTGCCACTGGCTCGCCTCTAGCGAGATTCCTGTAACAACTTAATTAATGAGAGATTAGTATATCTACTTGGCTCGTCCACTGCAACCACCAACACCTGAAATTTTGAAATCCTACATTATAATCTTATCCATAAGACTTACCCACTCCGACATAATTAATAATGAAAATTTTAATGAGAATAATGAATTTTTATTAGTCTTTTATGAGTTTTGCTAGATATATCGACTTGGCTCGCCTACTGCAGCCACCAACTCCTGCAATTATCCACATTTCATCTTATCCATAAGACTTACCCACTCCGACACACCATTACCTCTGGTCACCCCAACCACTGATGACCTCAATATAACGCCACACATCCCCACAACCACTTCCTGCGTCCTAACGCACCGACCTTGCTACGCCAATACTCACCTTACCGACCACTACCTGGCGCCCCTGCGCCACCATATACTCCACAACACCACACTCCATACCAGGCGTCCAAACGCCACTACACTACACCACCCAATGGCGTCCCCAACGCCCTCAACACAACACCCGGCGTCCCCAACGCCCTCAACACAACACACGGCGTCCCCAACGCCCTTAACACAACACACGGCGTCCCCAACGCCCTCAACACAACACACGGCGTCCCCAACGCCCTCAACACAACACACGGCGTCCCCAACGCCCTCAACACAACACACGGCGTCCCCAACGCCCTCAACACAACACACGGCGTCTCCAACGCCCTCAACACCATCACCACCACAGGCATATGCCTTGCGCCAGAGCGCATCAAAACACCACGAGACATCACCAAACGCAACACACACTGTCCCTTTTCTCTGGTAATCCATTAATTACCTGACCAACACTCGTCAGGTATAATTTCTTGTGTAGTGGCCACCCGCCACACTCTACCACCTGCGTTAACATACTTCAACGCTAATGTCTACAATACACCCGGCGTTTCAATAACTAGTAATGCTACACATGCTTCACCTTGGTGCTACAATGCCAACAATGTCATGCACTATACTACATCCATAATATCAACAGTCAAAACATGCACATTTCACTACAGTAAATACTATGCATTACGCTGGCGTTTAATAAGCCACTACACGTGCATTACACTACACACCACATGCATTACACTACACACCCCGGCGTACAAACGCCAATACACAACCATGCTCTACTCCCGGCGCCACACACCCCCACCAACGGGACACGCTCCCCGTGTCCCAAGGTAACATTCTCCATAATGCTACCTGCACCCACAAAAAAATCTCCATGGACCTCTCCAGGGTACACGAGACATCGAACCCCAGACGTCAAATTACGCGTCGCTCGCTATGCCTAGGAGTTCACAATTCTCTTCGCCTATTTTCTGTATCGATGTATCACCTGAAATCGCTCGAATCTTTACGTAATATTTAATTATCTTTAAAATATTAGGTTTACACTTTACGTGAAATTTAATTTACGTCAAATTACGTAGTTTTCACGCTTGATTTGTCCTTAGCAACGTTTTATCACTATTTCCGCCTTACCAACGATATAAAACAAGCTCCAAGGTGCGGCTCGCTTGGCCCGCACATGGCCGCCCATGGCCCACGCTGGCCCACATTCACCCGTGCTAGTTTACCTCGCCACGCTGTATAATCCGCACTACGAACACTGTATAACCCGCAATACGAACACTGCACTTGTTTTAGATCCCGATGCTTCAGTGGTCCAGACTTGCATCTTAGCCGTCTCTCGTTGCGGGAATCTGGAAAGAAATAAATAAACCCCACATGTGCCCCACAATGGCCTAGTCCCTTTAATTAACTAACTCCTCTGACCTAGTCTCACCTGACCCTTCTTTCCTCCGTCTAGTAACCACCATTCTCACCACAACCCGACGTCTACCATTTCCCGAACATTCCCTCACCAACTAAACCAGAACCACACTTCCTTCATCTCGCACAGTGTTCCAAAACCTGTTTGCGCTGCCACCAAATATGTCGTGACGCTGAACCCCGGTTCATTCCGAACACAGCGATTACACAACACATAACACCTTGCCTCAGCAACCGTTACTACCACCGTGTACTCCTACACACACCAGACCCTTGAGGCATACCACTAGGTTTGTACTGGAACACAATGAATGAACATACGGAAGGTATTTAAAGGCCGTCGGGTTTTGTCATTTAATTTCAAAGAATAGACTCTGACAAATAATACTATATTAATTAACATACTCTATTAGGTCAATACACTTCCAATACCCATAGACCACTTGACCTCCGCGGTCACCACCCACACTCGTAACTTCCGCCTAAGTCCCTAATACGGAATGATTACTACAACGCTCCACACCCGGTTAGTCTTACATTCAATACTCACATACTGCAGACTTAACTTGGTCACTAAGATCACAACAGGCTCTCGCATAGCTGTCTGCTACACTTCGCTGCTGCCACAACCGGAGATGCGGAGGACTTCCCAGTTCCACTCCCACAATCAGACTGACTCCAGCCAACCATGGCCTCAATCATTTCACCACGCCTCTTGAGGAAGGTATAATCCGATTAACCTTATCCCTAGAGCGGTAACCTTGTTCCTAGAAGCCTGACGAAGAATAATTCCTCTTTCCCGGAATTATTAATTTGGCTAAACAGCTTCGGTCTTAATCCATTGACCTTTCTTAGATATGTGATCCATAGTCTGTCTACTTACATGTACTTTCAATCATCATTCGTTAAGTGTTGTAGTAATGATCCTCTAGCTAATAATTCCTACTAACTTGTGGATTACAACAACCCCAGCATTCAACCGCACATATAAACAAGACAAACGCGCCTGAAGTAACCACGGCAGACCAAACCTCCAGCTGCCTCCCACTTAGCAACAATCCCAAAATACCTCTGACACTCCACCTTACACCACTCCCACCAAACGAACAAAGAGGAGAAATCAGCCTTCCGGGCAACGATGCCAACCCACCAGGCCCGAAACTGCACACAAATACGTGGACAACGCAATAACCGACAATTTAGCTTCCACCACCCAGGCCCCACCCGCACCTGACTCCGGATACCAACCCGGACAACCACCAAATAATGATCCGAGAAGGCCACCGGGATCGTGAGAAAATAAAAAAACAAACACTCCCCAAGAGAAACATAGAACCTATCCAACCTAGAACTCGCCCCACGCGCAGTGAAGGTATATTCCAACGAGCCGCCACACAAAATTGCAGCATCACGAAACCCACAAAACCTCAATTAAAGTGGCTGAAACATTTCGAGGGTGAGGAATAGAGCAATCCCACACACACGTAACACAATTAAAATCCCCCCTAAAGATCAAATCCCGCGTATCATGCTGCAGGTATGGCAGAAGCCCCTCCCGAAAAAACAGCTCCCGGTCTTGACGATGCGCCACCCCAGAAGGGGCGTACACCGTCAAGAATGGAATTACAACCCCCAAATACGCAACCCGAACAAACAAGACCCGCCCCTCTTCATACATTTCCGTGTGAAGCACGGAAATAAACGCCCTCCGCGAAAACAACATCAGCGTCCCTCCAAAAGACGTCCTCGGCGGGTTCAACACAACATGATACTCAGCACGCCTTCCCTGCAAAACAGACACATCCCGAACATTGTGCTCCTGGATCATAGCCACATCCACACGCTGCTTCCGAAGCACATCCACAAGGCCCAAATGGACCGCCAGAGCATTCAGACCACGAACATTCAAAGACGCACAAACAAAAGCTGGCGCCATCGAACCCATCAATGACCCCCAGCCCCTCCAGGCTCATCAGGGGGCACAGTTCCACCCACCGCAGAAGCGTCGTCAGCATCCAGAGGCTCAACCTACCGCCGCCCCACCGCAGGGAAATCCACCAGAACGCCGAGCCTCTGATCGCTCAGGAAGCGGACAGTGCCGGCATCACCCTGCAAAGCACGCCGAGACCCCGCCGCCACTGACCAGGTATCACCGACGTCCACCACTGACGAGGAAATCTTGCTGCCATCCGGCACTGCATCACCACCGGAATCCACATCAGACACAGGAGAATTAAGAGGAGGAGGGGGGGGGGGGGCACCACCCAAGGCACAACTCCGCGAAGCCTCAACCCGTTTGCCAGGAGGCTCTCCACTGCGTGAGCGCCCCCCGGCATCGCGCTTCCGGCGAGGAGCAGGGGAGGATGACGCCCCCTCATGGATCACACCCGTAGGGGGAGCGGAAAGCAGATGCGCAATGCAGGCCACAGGAACGCTGGCACCATCGACGACGCTTCCATCACCCTCAGCGAACGCACCACCCACAGCGGGAGGCACCGATATGACACTCCCATCATAATGCCCATCAACCATCGAAGCACCAGGAACAGGATGCACCTCCACATCCACCTGAAGTAGAAGACGGGAAGCAGGAGCAGCCACCTCCTTCACCACAGCTGGTACAGGAGACACCACAGGCACAGACGAACCACCAGACACAACAGATGCACCAGAACTCGCAGATGCACCATCAGGAACACCCCCATGCTGAGGACCGGCCATGGAGATACCATTCTCATGTACGGGGGGGGGGGGAAATCCCCCACACTGAACACAGAAACAGTCTCCATGCGAGGAACCTCACACTGGGCAGCGTCATGGCCCTCCTCCCCGCAGCGGAAGCACGTGGGGGCCTGCCCTGGATAGAAAACATGGAGTGGAAGACCAAAGCACACAACCTTAGAGGGGATGGACTCCATGAGGCGCATATGCAGCGTGCGAGTACCCAGACGGAGGCCCCACAGCCGCCCGGCACTAAACAAGTTGTATCGATGACGCATCACCGAACCATACCTCGCAAACACAGAGGAAAGCTCCGCCTCACGAAACGTAACAGGTACCCCGTGCACGCTCATAAAGGTCAGCGGACCCCACGGATCAGAGACAGTCACTGAAACAGCCGAATTAGGAAGGAGAGTCGTCCGCTCGTTCCAACGCCCCACAAACTGCTCGTATCCAGATTACGTGGCAAACGTCACCGCCACTCGAGTGGGAGAAAATTTCTCGAGACCTAGGAGATCCTTAACATCCACATTCAGGGCATCCAGAAGCGCAGTCGCCACAAGTTCCCAATCCACCGCCGCAGAGAACTCCAGACGAGCAGTATTCACCCCGTACATGAGAATGGTATCTCCATGGCCGGTCCTCAGCATGGGGGATGCGGCCACCACCAGCCGCCGCCATATTGCTGACCTCCGCCCCAGTCAGCTGGCGCCCCACACCAACAAGCAACCACCACCAGGCAGCGACCTTTGTAAAAATGTGGAACGCTTCACGATTTTGCGTGTCATCCTTGCACAGGGGGATGACACTTCTCTGTATCGTTCCAATTTTAGTATATGTACTGCCGAAGCGAGTACCAGAATATGCCAGGTTGTCCGTCGACTCGTTCTCCTCGTTTGCGTCGTTCAAATGGTTTTCAATTGGCATTCGATGTGTAATACATAGGCACTTCTGAATACAACAGTTTTTTTGCAAATGCATCATTTTGACATAACGTGAAGAGAGCAGTTAATGTTGTAGCCGGTCGATTCATAGCTGTGTGCTGCACATTTGCAGCTGTGAAATAAATGCGTTGTCCATATTCTTGTTTTCAAAACAAAAACAAAAAATACTAATAACATATTTCAATTCAAAAGCAGATCAATCGACACAGCTCAATTTCCATAACCAATTGCACTGAAAAATAAGAAGAACAGTTAAAAAAACGAAATGAAAACAGAAACAAATAAACTATACCCACGAAATTAACGGTATGGTAAACAACACAGCTCAATTCCAACGCAATATCACACCAAATAATTAAATCAAAATGAAAATAAAATAAAATCTATGAAAATTCAATTTATCAATGCAATCAGAAACATTGAAATGGATTCCTAACCTATTTTGAATTGCGTGTGTGGCTCTGACGTGCAACAGATGGCACTCTTAAAAAAAAAATGATTTTGCCTGTTACAGGTGTGTCATCTAGATAGTAGTATATAAAACCATGCACATATTCGACTGGAACGTTGTGTCAAAATTTCAAAGCAATTGGGGAAGAACTTTCGGGGATTATAGTGTGTGGTCCTCTTACGTCCTACAGATGGCGCTGTTTAAAAAAAAAACATATTTCTTCCTGTTACAGGTGAGGCATGTATATAGTAGATATATAAAAACACTCGCCTATTCGAATGCAACGTTGTGTCAAAATTTCAAAGCAATCGGCAAAGAAATTTCGAAGATTTCCCTCACACGAAAAACAGTTAAAAAGAAAATCCCTCGCAGACATGACATGTATATAGTATGTATATAGAAACCCGCTCGGATGCGAATGGAACGTTTTGTGAAAATTTCAATGCAATCAGCGAAGAACTTTTGGAGATTAGCGATTTTGAACAAACGAGCATTTCCATTTTTATTTATATAGATTTATATATAGTAAATATAATGTTTACAAACAAAACATTATTATCACGTCTAGAAACTAGTTACAACACGTCAACAGCTTGTCAACATCATTCCAACCCGTTCTCGCACTTTTTTACAGTCAATATTGACTTATTAAATACGTGCACATGTGACATACTAAACATACTAGTTTACCTTGAAAAGCTTCATAGGAAACACCGACCTTACCTAACCTTCTTAGTATGTTAAGATAAGCATCTTATTGCTTCGTAATTACAATTATTACTTAACCTATACCTATAATAGGTTAGTAATAATTGTAATTACGAAGCAATAAGATGCTTATCTTAACATACTAAGAAGGTTAGGTAAGGTCGGTGTTTTCTATGAAGCTTTTCAAGGTAAACTAGTATGTTTAGTATGTCACATGTGCACGTATTTAATAAGTCAATATTGACTATACGAAAGTACGAGAACGGGTTGCATCATTCACTTGAACTCTCTTGAACTGAAGTCATACCTCAATTGTTTTGTTTCCCAGCAGTAGTGTTTAAGCTCATCACGAAGATTTGTTATATATCTGCCATACACAACACTATACATACACAACACTATACTGAAGTGACGCGAGGAAGTAAAGAGTTCAGAAGGTCTTTCTATCGTGTTAGAATGAACCAACTTGTCAACGTGTTCGATGCCCGGTGTTTCATTGCAGCTCAGGTTGAAAACACAGCCCATCCTTCAGCCCAAGCTGTGAGTCCGATACTGACATGAAAATTATAAAAAGCCAGTATATGACTAATACGCTGTGAAGCCGACGGCCTACTGTTTTGCTGATGAGCTGTGAAGAGTGTGTCCAAATGATTCTTTCACTTCCTGTGTGTAGAGTGCACCTCTCTAAACATCTCGTACTGATCAAGGACTAATAAATCCTGATCAGAAGCATTCATAAATTTTTACATGCTGTTCATTCAAAACGGGAATTTTTCTCAAATATAAATTAATATTATAATATATTAGCATGCTAGCTGTACCCGGCCACGCGTTGCTGTGGCTCAGCAACCATTCCCTGTTCCCTAGTCCTCCTCACTATTCCCCCCACCCCCGTCCCCTCCTCCTCCTAACCATTCCTCTCTCCCCTGTCCCCTGGACCTACCAACCATTTCCCACTTCCCTGTTCCTTCGTAACCCCCCCACCCTTCCCCCATCTCTTTGTCAACCCCAAACTCCCTCACTCCACCGTACCCTTGTCCTCCCAAACCATTCCCCACTCCGCCGTCCCCTCATTCACCCCACCATCTCCCACTCCCCTGTCCCCTTGTCCTCCCTACCATTCCGCCCTCCCCTATCCCCACTTCCTCCCCACCATCCCCCACTCCGCTGTCCCCTTGGCCTCCTCACTATTCTCCATTCCCCCATCCCCTCGTCCCCACCATCTCCAATTCTTCTGTCCCCTTGCCCTCCCCTACAGTACCCCACTCCTCTGTCCCCTCGTCCTCACCACCATTCACCACTACCGTCCCCGCGTCCTACCCACCATTCCCCACTCCCTCGTCCAATGCATTCCCAAATGATCTGATGTTCCCATCAGAAAATTATGAACATCAAATGATCTGATGTTCTTATCAGAAAATTGGGAGCATCAAATGCTCTGATGTTACATCACTGAAAAATAAGAATAACAGTTATAAAATGAAATGAAAAACAATGAAAAAAAACTGTACTCACGAAATGAACGGTATGGTAAACAACACATCTCAATTCCAATGCAATGTAACAAAAAACAATTAAATCAAAATGTGAATAAATCAAATTCTATGAAAATTGAATTTATCAATGCAATCGAAATCACTGAAATGGAATCGTAACATATTTAGTATAACGTGTGTTGCTCTTACGTGCAACAGATGGTGCTGTTTTTCAAAGACAGCGTTTTTTTTTTTACCTGTAACAGGTGTGGCATCTATACTCATACCCTTGAAATGAATGGAATGATAAACAACACAGCTCAATTTCAATGTAATGTCACACAAAATAATTAAATAAAAATCTATGAAAATTCAATTAATCAATGTAATTAGAAACACTGAAATGTAATCGTAACATATATAGTACGGTGTGTGTTGTTCTTACGTGAAACATATGGCGCTGTTTTTCCAAAAAGGCATGTTTTTATCTGTCATCGGTGTGGCATCTATCTAGTAAATATATAAAAACATGCGCCCATTCGAATGTAACGTTGTGACAAAATTTCATATCAATCGGCGTAGAGTTTTCAGAGATTACAGTATGTAATGTTCTTACGTCCAACAGATGGTGCTTTTTTTTTTTTTGTTTTTTTTTATTTCCTGTCACAGGTGTGGCATGTATATAGTAGGTATATAGTAGGTCATTATAGTAGGTATATAAAAATACGCGAATTTTTTAATGCAACGTTGTGTTAAAATTTCAAATCAATCGGTAAAGAGGTTTGGAAAATTTCCCCCACATAAGAAATACATGAAAAACACAGTTTTTCAAACAAGCATGTTTTTTTCCCGTCACAGACGTGACATCTATATAGTATGTATATAAAAAGTCGCTCGGATGCGAATGGAACTTTGTGTGAAAATTTCGAAGCAATTGAAAAACTTTCGGAGATTAGCAAATTTGAAGAACAGTTCCATTTTTATATATATAGATTGTGCATATATAAGCATAGGGTAGGTTAGGTGTTTAGGTCCTGTTGCCAATTATTTGTATTTGTTGTATGTGGGTGAAGGATTTACACCGCTGTGGTTAGAACAAAATTCGTCAGTGAGGCACCTGTTCCGGAAGTGTTCGAACGAAATCATTTGTGAGTTGGGTGTAAACCGTTTTTCATTCATAACCAGGGAGTTGGCGGGTGCATGTAATCACTTTTGTCTTTGTTTGGAGGACGGGCTGGTTTATGAATGACAATCAGTTTACACACGAAGCACAACTGATGATATCCGAACACTTCCGGAACAACTGCTTCGCTGACGACTTTTGTTCGAACCACAATACTGTAAAAGCTTCTCCCACGTACTACAAATACAGATAATCACCTACAGAACTTAAACACTTAACCTAACCTAACCAATGCCTAAATATGCACAGTATGCTAATATATAATAAAATAATATTAATTTATATTTTAGAAAATTCCTGGTTTGAATGAACAGCATGATAAAATTGATGAGTGCGTCTGTGGAGTTGACCGCTGGATAGAATGAACTTTGTCTGAGGACGGGTTTATGAGAACGGGCTGGGTGATGACGCAGCCCATCCTCCAAACAAAGATCCAAAAGTGATTCCATGCACCCGCCAAACCCCCTGTTTATGAATGAAAGCGGTTTACACACGACTCACAACTTCTGACGTTCGAACATATCCGAAACAAGTGTTTCACTGACGAATTTTGTTCGAATCACAACGCTATAAATGCTTCACCCACGTACTACAATTACAAATAATCGCCAACAGAACCTAAACACCTAACCTAACCTAACCTATGCCTATATATGCACAATATGCTAATATATTATAATATTAATTTATACTTGAGAATATTCCCGTTTTGAATGAACAGCATATTAAAATTTATGAATGCGTCTGTGGGGTCGACCGCTGGATGTAATGGACTTGAGTCGAGGACGGGTTGCAGCCCATCCTCCAAACAAAGATCCAAAAGTGATTCCCTGCACCCGCCAAACCCCCTGTTTATGAATGAAAGTGGTTTACACACGACTCACAACTTCTGACGTTCGAACATATCCGAAACAAGTGTTTCACTGACGAATTTTGTTCGAATCACAACGCTATAAATGCTTCACCCACGTACTACAATTACAAATAATCGCCAACAGAACCTAAACACCTAACCTAACCTAACCTATGCCTATATATGCACAATATGCTAATATATTATAATATTAATTTATACTTGAGAAAATTCCCGTTTTGAATGAACAGCATATTAAAATTTATGAATGCGTCTGTGGGGTCGACCGCTGGATGTAATGGACTTGAGTCGAGGACGGGTTGGATGACGGGTTGATGAGGACTGGCTGGATGATACTGAAACTCTCTTCGAGTGGGTTTTTGAGCGTGTTCATTCGCATCGTGAAAGGAACACCTGAACCGTTTTCTTCCGCAGGTCAAGTTACAGCCCATCCTCATAAACATAGACCAAAGACCAAGCTCAAAAATCTAGCCGTCAAACTCCTTGTTTACGAAAGTAAAACATTTTACATAAACAAAAATCAATGCAATAGTGTTTTTTCAGTTCAAATCGCACCTATAAATGCTACACCCAATAATTTCCAATAGATCCTAACCACAACATGACCTAACCTAGACTTACCTAGACAGCAAGTTCTAGCAATATGTGAGAAAACGCCGACAACGTTCACGATGCGAAAAAGGTCATAAATACGTCACTGTGGAAGTCGCGGCTTGGCACACCACGGCCTGAGGACAGGCTGTCAGAGGTCTGAGTCATTATGTGTAGGTCAGTGAGTGCTGTGTTGAGCTGTGCTGTGCAGTGCTGTGCAGTGTTGCGCAGTGCTGGGTTGGGCTGCGCTGTGCTGTGACGGGAACACAAACGTTTATATGAAAAATGTCACCGCTTCTGATGGATACTAGAAACATGTGTTTAGAGAAAGTGATTTACTGGAACTAGACGTTGTAGTGTTAATGCCTGAATGTGTACAGTACAATTATAGTGGTTTGTTGGGTGTTGATGCTTTCATTGTTCGATCCTTGCCTTACAAAGTCCTAAAAATGTACTGTTATTTACAGTGACTTATGTGCGGGAAACCAGCACAGAAAACGGCGCTACTGCTGTACCGGGCGAAGTGTTGACCCGGGATAGTTTAGTGTTTTACTGGAAATATTAGATGACGACACGCCTTAACTCCTTCATGACGAGTACTCCAGTCGCCTCGTCATTCATGACGAGTACTCCAGCCCCCTCGTCATTCATGACGAGTACTCCAGCCCCCTCGTCATTCATGAAGAGTACTCCAGCCCCCTCGTCCTTCATGACGAGTACTCCAGCCCCCTCGTCCTTCATGACGAGTACTCCAGCCCCCTCATCCTTCATGACGAGTACTCCAGTCCCCTCGTCCTTCATGACGAGTACTCCAGCCCCCTCGTCATTCATGACGAGTACTCCAGCCCCCTCGTCCTTCATGACGAGTACGCCAGCCCCCTCGTCATTCATGACGAGTACTCCAGCCCCCTCGTCCTTCATGACGAGTACTCCAGCCCCCTCGTCATTCATGACGAGTACTCCAGCCCCCTCGTCCTTCATGACGAGTACGCCAGCCCCCTCGTCCTTCATGACGAGTACTCCAGCGCCCTCGTCCTTCATGACGAGTACTCCAGCGCCCTCGTCCTTCATGACGAGTACTCCAGCGCCCTCGTCCGTTGCGACAAAGTACTCCAATCTTGTCGACCTTCAAGTTAAGGTAAGATCACTTCGATGCTCAAATGTCACATATACCTTCGCTGTTTATATATGTGGATTAGAACATGAGTATTCTTGAGGTATATAAGGTTTTTAATATATATAAATTAGTTAAAAAATAATTAGTTTTCATGACTTTTCAGGTAAGTCAACACAAACAGCTCATCACGTGACACAACTCCACCAACCTTTAAGGTAAGTAACAATTTTCTTCTGTTTACATTAATGCTGTATTATGATGTCTGGTCCCTGACGTTGTCACCCTCTGGGCGTAAATACGTCAGCAGACACAATGTCTCTGAGGTAAGCAAAGATTATCGAGGACAAGGGGGGAGGGGTCGCCATGTTTTGATTCCAAGGAATCGTAGGTGTAGGGGCAATAGGGGGTCCCAGGGTGAACGATTCCTAGATTCCGTCCTGAGTACTGGGTGTGTGGAGACGCACTTGTGGGCTGAACAATATCAGAAAGTGGAGTCAAGCTGCCAAACGAACCAGAAATAAGCTAACCGGTCAGTTCTGGTGGAGGGGTGAGCCGAAGGTCATTGTTGGTAGGTCAATTCAGGTACTGTCTGGTGAAGACAGTACCTGAATTAGTGGCAAACAAGTAACGTTTCTTTAAACTTGACAGTGTAGAGTAAACAAGTGTAAACTTGTACCCAGAGACACATAATGTGGCACAATGGACACATCCGATAATTCTACAGCACCAAACGGGTGACAGTTATGTACACCGATGGAGGTATAGCAAACTAGAAAGCTCCTTTTCGTTACAGTATTTGTTGGGGTCGAAAATGTGACAAGCATCAAACTATGCTGTTTGAGGCAGGATTCTTCCTGAATATCTGATATTAGCGGCGTTGACGAGAGCAGACGTGACTGTCACTGCTGGTGGGTGTAGTGACTGGTGAGGGTGTTGAGGAGAGCAGAGGTCACTGGTGCTGCTGGTGGGTGTAGTGACTGGTGAGGGTGTTGAGGAGAGCAGAGGTCACTGGTGCTGCTGGTGGGAGATAAATTGGTTCCAACTACAATTTTTTTTTCTGAATTTGTGAGCATGTTACGATGTTGATCCCTTTGTAAAAGTTGGAATATTTATCATGTTTGTTAAGCATAACAAATTGTGTGAGTTTGAGGAGGATTCAGCTAATTGTTTTCTGCACCCTTAATTCTCGCAGTGATATTTTGATGTTTAATGGTATTAATGTTGGGGTAATGGTGTTTAATGGTGTTGTGATAATTACTGAATGAGCTACGCTAAAAGTGAACAAAGCATTTATGTGTTGTATTTTAAAGGCCTTTGTTAACATTAATAATAATTGTTGTAATGAAGTGTAGACATTATCTGGAGTAGTATTTGTCTTATAGCTTTATTGAAAGTCTACTTGATCCAAAACAGCCTGAGAGTCTTCTATGTAACATCTCATTTTCAAATGAAGTTATAAAGCTGCCAAGACGTGTAGAGCATTTAATAAAACAATTCCTGCTGGAATGGACAAATTCATTAAATAATTTATTATTGGAAACACATTTTAAAAATATCTAAAACTGTTATTTCTTTATTTAGGAACTTAAATGATTGCTTCATATGAATTTCCACAAATCCTTGCAAAAGCTGCAAGTGCTCATGGAGGTATTAAAAAGGCCTTTTAAATTCATATGTAAACTTGTGTTACATCAAGATTTATCACGTGTTTTAACAACATTACCAATGAACAATGATTCGATTCGGAGAAGAATTGATGAAATGTCAGCTGATGTAAAAACCCAGCTAGTTAAGGAAAACTAAATTATAGAGCACGAAGTTCTCAAATGAAATTGGTAAATCAACGGTTAGTGATAGAAGAGCTGTTCTTGAAGCTTTTGTTGCATTTTGTAGATGAAGTTTGTAAAGTGTGTGAAGAAAGGCTGTTCGTTAAATCTTTCAGAACCCTCACAACAGGATCATCCATTTCAGAGACTTTGAGGTCGTTTATCCAATAAAAACAAATACACCTTGTAAACTTAGTTTCCATTGCAAGTGGTCGTGCTCCATCCATGGTGGGAAAACATTAAGGATTTATTGCTCACATTAAACTGCATGTCCTTGGACTCTTCCAGTGCATTGTGCCATACTACACCTGTATATGAGACCTGCATGCACCCTGCCACTAATGGTAAACACCTGAAACACCTGCATACTGTAACACATGTGATGGGTGAGAAAGCAATAAGAAAGATAAACGTTATTGTAGCTTTATTGACACCTGCTCTAACAACCTATTCCATAGAACGCTGGAGCTCCATGTTTATCTACCAATGTGTTTTACAGGCTTTCTCTACCGTCCAGTACCACTTGGGCTGGACGGTAGAGACGGTCAGCAGGTCGGTGTTCAATCCCCGACCGTCCAAGTGGTTGGGCACCATTCCTTCCCTCCCGTCCCATCCCAAATCTTTATCCTGATCCCTTCCAAGTGCTCTTTATTCGTAATAGCTTGGTGTTTTCTCCTGATAGTTCCCTTACCTTCCTACAGTACATCGTCATCTCTAATAAACGCCTCTCTACTTATTCCCATACCAAAGATCTGTCGAGCTGTAAAACAATAATTGGATATCTCTTAAATCAAGATCTTAAAAATTATAAAGATTATATAGTGTCGTTGAAAGAAAAAATAAATAGCCCTTTTTCTTAAGTGATCCTCTGCATTTGTGCAGTGCTTTCAATTCTTCTCTTATAATCACCAGTGTTTTCTTGAATGAATGTTTGTGATTCTCAAGATTCAAAACATTTTAGCTGTGAGTGGTTAATGGCTCCACTTATTCTTGCCACATACAGTTCATGAACGCATCCGGAGAATACGGATCGCAGAGTTATTGTTTACTGGGGCAGAGTGCGGGCCTCAAATACCAGTATTACACAGTGCTCGTGGGATTCCTGGTTCAGTCTTGACGAGCGACGTCTGGACACGTGTTCCGCCTGTGGGCCGCTTGACACCTGTTCCGCCTGGGAGCCGCTGGAACACATTACACTGTTTTACCCTTAGCGTCTTGAAAGCCATTACCGCCGCCAGTTATTCCTTTTTAACAGTCCGGGTTGTTAAGACTCTGTGGCGCACTTACCGTCCAGGATCACAGGGAAGCTGACGGATTTTAACGTGTTCTAGCTGGTTTCTCGGCTAGAACACGATCGGCTGAAGAGGCGATCTACTCCGGCCGGCATAGCCGAGCTATGCCGAGCGTTGGCATGTTAGAGATTCCTGCTCTGTCTTTTGGGGCGAGGTGTGTGGCTTGCCCCTGCTTTATGAGAGGTCATTAGAATGTGTTTTGTGTTTTTGCCTTTTCGCGGGACCAGTTTAGGGGAGGCCTTGTCATTCTTTAACTGACCAGTGACTGTTACAATAGTTCCCCAGTGGCTGTTACTATAGCTCCCCCAGTGGCTGTTACTATAGCTCCCTCAGTGACTGTTACTATAGCTCCCCAGTGGCTGTTACTATTGCTCCCCAGTGGCTGTTACTATAGCTCCCCAGTGGCTGTTACTATAGCTCCCCAGTAGCTGTTACTATAGCTCCCCAGTGGCTGTTACTATAGCTCCCCCAGTGGCTGTTACTATAGCTCCCCAGTGGCTGTTACTATTGCTCCCCAGTAGCTGTTACTATAGCTCCCCAGTGGCTGTTACTATAGCTCCCCCAGTGGCTGTTACTATAGCTCCCCAGTGGCTGTTACTATAGCTCCCCCAGTGGCTGTTACTATAGCTCCCCCAGTGGCTGTTACTATAGCTCCCCCAGTGGCTGTTACTATAGCTCCCCAGTGGCTGTTACTATAGCTCCCCCAGTGGCTGTTACTATAGCTCCCCCAGTGGCTGTTACTATAGCTCCCCCCAGTGACTGTTACTATAGCTCCCCAGTGGCTGTTACTATTGCTCCCCAGTGTCTGTTACTATAGCTCCCCAGTGGCTGTTACTATAGCTCCCCAGTAGCTGTTACTATAGCTCCCCAGTGGCTGTTACTATAGCTCCCCAGTGGCTGTTACTATAGCTCCCCAGTGGCTGTTACTATAGCTCCCCAGTGGCTGTTACTATAGCTCCCCAGTGGCTGTTACTATTGCTCCCCAGTGGCTGTTACTATAGCTCCCCAGTGGCTGTTACTATAGCTCCCCAGTAGCTGTTACTATAGCTCCCCAGTAGCTGTTACTATAGCTCCCCAGTGGCTGTTACTATAGCTCCCCAGTGGCTGTTACTATTGCTCCCCAGTGGCTGTTACTATAGCTCCCCCAGTGACTGTTACTATAGCTCCCCAGTGGCTGTTACTATTGCTCCCCAGTGGCTGTTACTATAGCTCCCCCAGTGACTGTTACTATAGCTCCCCAGTGGCTGTTACTATTGCTCCCCAGTGGCTGTTACTATAGCTCCCCAGTGGCTGTTACTATAGCTCCCCAGTAGCTGTTACTATAGCTCCCCAGTGGCTGTTACTATAGCTCCCCCAGTGGCTGTTACTATAGCTCCCCAGTGGCTGTTACTATAGCTCCCCAGTGGCTGTTACTATAGCTCCCCAGTGGCTGTTACTATTGCTCCCCAGTGGCTGTTACTATAGCTCCCCAGTGGCTGTTACTATAGCTCCCCAGTAGCTGTTACTATAGCTCCCCAGTGGCTGTTACTATAGCTCCCCAGTGGCTGTTACTATAGCTCCCCAGTGGCTGTTACTATAGCTCCCCAGTAGCTGTTACTATAGCTCCCCAGTGGCTGTTACTATAGCTCCCCAGTAGCTGTTACTATAGCTCCCCAGTGGCTGTTACTATAGCTCCCCAGTGGCTGTTACTATAGCTCCCCAGTAGCTGTTACTATAGCTCCCCAGTGGCTGTTACTATAGCTCCCCAGTAGCTGTTACTATAGCTCCCCAGTGGCTGTTACTATAGCTCCCCAGTGGCTGTTACTATAGCTCCCCAGTGGCTGTTACTATAGCTCCCCAGTGGCTGTTACTATAGCTCCACCAGTGGCTGTTACTAAGCAGGATTTGTTTATCTAGGAGCGGATCTCGTGCAACTGAAGGAATAAAGTTGTCGCAGTTATCAAAGTGAACAGTGTAGTAGTAAGAAATAGATGTGATGGTTGAAATGGTAAAGGTGAGAACAAGGATTGAAAAAAATGTGAAAGGAAATTTGCAAGGAATACGTGTTAATAGGATTTCAAATAAGGAAATCTACTACCTCAGTTTAAAACATAATGTATTCAGTTTTTTTCAGATATATAATTATTAAATAAATGAACATTTATCCTTTCTGTGAGCCTAACTCTCTTCATTTAGTTATTAACAGAATATCCAGATTTTAAATAAATTTTAGTAATTGTTTATGAATTAATTCTTCACTTTAATGAGTGTTATCGTATCCTTTCTTGATCATTTGTAGGAATCATCGTGATAAAATACCTCTAGTAAATATGATTAAACAGAATACCAATTCGCTGAACCCATGTTCATGGGTAGAGAGTAATGAGGTGTTTATTGATACAACTTGATGTCCCTTGAAAGAGATCTCTTCGTGTGTGTCTGATGTCTTCTTGCACCTGACAACACCTGACACGAAGATGTCGTAGGCTATTGCAATAAACTTAGGCTCTCAGAAGTCATTGACTTCTACCTTCATGTAATATAAGTTTATGACTTCTGAAGTATTTGTTCAACTCACTGGTGCCTCAGGTCTTGCCTTCGTGTGACATTCCCCATATTAACTACTGAAGGCTCGCCGCCACATGCACCATTACTGCAATTTTTCCAGGTTTTCAATTTGATGTGTTCAGATTTTTTCCGTTTTGATCATTATTGCTATATAAACGTTATCATTAACCATATCTACGACACAGTAAATCCTTTCTGGAAACATATATATGGAAGAAGAATATTATATGCTCTAATTCTGATCATTGTGGGTTCTTGAAAATGGCTCGTCATTCTAATAACTCATTATTATTAAGAGTCATTGATATGATTCCTTACATGCGTTCTAAACCACTTGAGTTCCTCTCTTAATGCGTTTTATTTTCCCTAAGTGAACTAGTTTCATGTGGACTCGAGTTGCTTTAATTGGTCAAAATTACCACAACCAAAATATTTTCTTTGCTTCATCGAGTTGTTTTATCGTATCTTAATTCCACTAGATGTAATCATCTAGTTGTGCTTGCGGGGGTTGAGATCTGGCTCTTTGGTCCCGCCTCTCAACCGTTAATCTACTGGTGTACAGGTTCCTGAGCTTCTCGAGCTCAATCATATCTACATTTGAAATTGTGTATGGAGTTAGCCTCCACCTCATCACTTTCTAGTGCATTCCAATTACTAACTACTCTGACACTGAAAAAGTTCTTTCTAACGTCCCTGTGGCTCATTTGGGTACACAACTTAGGTGTTGGGTTCCTCCCTAGAATGCAAATCTCTCATAATTAGTTTGGTCTGTCATTTATGTGAACAAGTATTTGAGTTTTGTTCAACTAATGTCAAGTATTTGAACAAAGATCTGCGGATTCGAGGCGGAACTCTTCATTTCCACCGAATTTGTGAAGGGGAGGCAAAGTGGCCACAACACCCTCTCTGGGTTGTGCCGACGGCGATCTCTCCCTTTAAAAGTCCCTTCACAATCACCAGTTACCATGAAAAGTTGAAAGATATAGATAAGGTATTTGATGCATCATTGAATGTATCTATACACATTGAGGTATTTTAGTATAATCTCTATTGGTTTTCCATGAATTTGCCTTGTAAATACTATTTTCCTCTGTCTTTCAATATGTACCTTAATCTTGATTGTTACAATAATCTATATTTTATGGAGACCGAGCAGATTCTTCCTATCTATATATTAATTTCAATGTTGTCGAGTCACTTTGTTCATCAGGGAGTTTCAATTTGCATTATCAATTATTCAGAACTCTACCTCTCAAGGCTATTCCAGGAAACACCAACTACCCAATTGATTTTGCCATAATTAAAAAAAATATATGTATAGGAGGGAATATTTTTTTATCTGATTGAAGTTGGAGGCCAGGTGCTTAGGGCTAGCCTATCTAAGCTTTGCAGGGTGTCAGTGATTGTACAGCGCGTGCCAAGGAGTCGTAGCTAGTTCGGGTTAACCTCCCATGTTATTTAGGTAAGACTGACTCCTACTGCGACAAACAACAATTTGTTTGATGTCTTAAATATGTTTCATTTCCGTAGTGTTTAATCAGATATTTATGCTGTTATAAAAGTTAAATCAACATTGTCGGCATTGATTCAACGTTATTCCAGCATGTTTTGATCACTGGGAGAAAGAACAGAGGGAAAATAAAGGGAAAGGAGTGAGGGAGAGATAATGAGAGAGAGAGAGAAAGGGAGGTAGGGAACGGAGAGAGATGTGAGGGCATAATGAGAGGGAGGGAGAATTGGAAAGAAGGAGAGATAATTGGACGGAGAGAGAGAGAGAGAGAGAGAGAGAGAGAGAGACAGACAGACAGACAGACAGACAGACACCAGGGGAATGTTGAGTAATCCATCTCTCTGTAAAAGAGAATGGTTGCCTCTTTTTCTGTCCAGAGTTCAAGCCACACGTCTAAGAGAAGCCTAGCGCAACTTTACATGGTAATGTGCTATTGTGGTATGTGTAAATGTGCAATCGTAATGCTGCAAAGTTGAGCACTTTTCAAATATTAGTGTATACAGATACTGACATCCCAAACGAATGTTCAGATAATAGATTTACATCCTGGGAACACTCTTTACATCTCTATTAGAGTGATGTACATAGTGTATAGTGAACTGGGGGATACTTTCTCCACCCCGCGTGTGTGTGGGTGGAGACAGGGAGGGTGTACGTGTATGTGTGTGCGAGGCTAAATGGGAAGGCTGTTTATAGGGTGAGAGATAGGGTGGGCATATGTGTGGAAACACCTGGGAGGGTATGTTTGGTGGGTGATGGGGGTGCGTCGACGTTTCGAAACGTCGTCGCTTGTCCGATGTGTGGTTTGGTCATCATGGGGCGGGTGTGTGTTTGGAGACAGGGAAGTGTGTGTGGCAGAGAAATTAAAGAAGGGGATATGTGGGGGTGGAGGGTGTGCCTGGGGAGGACCTGTAAGGGTGTGAGGGGGTTCTGGACTCAGGGTCGACCCGGGCTCCGCCGGATACCACCTCCACTCACCTATAATTTGTATCATTTCCCTTTGCCTATAAATGCCATTGCCGTCTTTGGGATCAGAAAAAATGAACTGTCTAAGTATTCAGGAGATGGAAGAAGAATTGTAATGTAAAATCGAAGAACTTTCACTCTTCCTACAGTTGTAACTCTTGTCTCACAATCGGTAATCTTGAGTTTCATTCCCAAAGTGGTGCTTTAGACGTTAAAATTTTCCTTGGCTACTTCTACATGTGTAATGTTTACTCTCTAAATAATATCCCAAGACCAGTTTAGTAGCTTGCCTCTCTGCTCAACCTCATCTACAAAACACGTCGCGCTTCGCTCGTATGCGTTAATTAGGTCCAAGAATTGTCGTAGAAGAAAATGAAACGGCATGAGAAAGTGACGTACGTACTGTCCTGTTTTCTGTTTTGGGTCCTCAGGTAGGTTAGGAGAGGACCCTTTAAAGTGACCGTTCTTTGACGTTGGGAAACCTCTGGAGGACGGACTGCTCTCCTAGGGTCAGGGAACACCGCCACAATCATCTCTTGTTATGCTCCGTTAGAGAAACAATTATAATAATTGTTGATGTACCTTTGTCTGATATTCGTTTTGCGATAACATTTCATTGGCAATTGATGAGGTGAAAAGGAAGACTTGGTCAGTGGACTGAAGGGTTATGGTGAGGGGTTAAGGTGAAGGGGAAGGGTGAGAGGAAGGAATGGAATGAAAATCGGGGTTAGAAGGAAAGAAGAACTGTCTGGAGAAAGAGTCAAGTATTACGGTTATATAGCACTTGGAAGGGGTCAAGAATGGGATGGGACGGGGAAGAGGAATGGCGCCCAACCACTTGAACGGTCGGGGATTGAACTCTGACCTGCATGAAGCGAGACCGTCGCTCTACCGTCCTGCCCAAGTGGTTGGGCAGATTGAGGTGGGTTGAGGACTGATGATGATGTGCAGTAGTGGAGATGGTTAGTGGTGGGTATGAGTAGTATTGGAGATGGTTAGAGGTGGGTATGTGCAGTAGTGGAGATGGTTAGTGGTGGGTATGTGCAGTAGTGGAGATGGTTAGTGGTGGGTATGTGCAGTAGTGGAGATGGTTAGTGGTGGGTATGTGCAGTAGTGGAGATGGTAAGCCGTCTCTCCTGGCGAGAGCGCAGGGTCCAGGATTCCGAGCCGTAGAGAAGTGTACTCATCACACATGCCATGTAGACTTGTGCCTTGGTGTGTAATTACAGTTTGGCATTTTCCCAAATGCGCTCTTTGAGCCTGGCCAGTGTTGTTGCGGCCTTACCGATACGCCTGTTGAACTCAGTGTCCAGGGAAAGGGTGTCTGAGATTGTGGAGCCCAGGTACACAAACTCGTGAACTGCCTCCAGCACATAGTCTGCTATATTCATACAGGGTAGCTCATTGACATCTTGTCCCATCACCTGTGTCTTCTTCAGGCTGATTGTCAGGCCGAATGCGGAACAGGCTGTGGCAAAGCGGTTGAGTAGCTGCTGCAGGCCTTCTGCTGTGTGTGTGGTGATCGCTGGGTAGTCGGCGAAGAGGAACTCCCTGAGGATTCGCATCTGTACTTTTGTTTTTGCTCGGAGTCTGGATAGATTATAGAGCTTTCCATCAGATCTTGTACGGAGATAGATGCCTTCTGTGGTTGTTCCAAAGGCATGCTTGACGAGGATCGCGAAGAAGTTGCCGAACAGGGTTGGAGCAAGAACGCACCCCTGTTTAACACCACTGTTAATGTTGAATGGTTCAAAAGTTGACCCGTCGTACACGACTGTCCTCTTCATGTCCTTGTGGAACGATTGTATCATGCTGAGTGGATGGGTGGGCAGCCAATTTTGGCCAAGATCTTGAAGAGTCCGTCCCTACTCACGAGGTCGAAGGCCTTTGTAAGGTCAACGAAGGCACTGTACAAGGCTTTTCTCTGCTCCCTGCACTTTTCTTGAAGCTGTCTCAGGGAGAACACCATGTCAGTGGTCGACCTCTCTGCTCGGAAACCACACTGTGACTCGGGGTACACTCTTTTGGCAAGAATCTGAAGCCTGACCAAAACGACCCTAGCGAAGAGTTTGCCAACGACGCTGAGGAGGGATATGCCGCGATAGTTGTTTACATCGCTTCTGTCACCTTTATTTTTGTAGAGAGTGATGAGGTTTGCATCTCTCATGTCTTGTGGCACCGAGTCCTCCCTCCAGCACTGGCATAGAAGTTCATGAAGCTCAGATTTAAGTGTTCCACGAGCGTACTTGAGAATTTCAGGCGGAATCCCGTCGTCTCCTGGGGCCTTCCCTGAGGAAAGTGAATCCACTGCGTTCTCAACTTCTTCCTCAGTTGGTTCAAGATCAAGTTCTTCCATGATGGACAGGCATTCAACTGCATCCAAAGCCTCTACGCTGACCAAGTTCTCTCTGGAGTAGAGTTCGGAGTAATGTTCCACCCAGCGATTCATCTGTTGATCACAGTCTTTAATGATCTCTCCAGTGGCTGACTTTAGAGGAGCCGTCCGGGTTTGTGTAGGGCCTGTTGCCTGTTTGATCCCTTTGTACATGCCTCTTATGTTGCCGACAGTGGCCGCGGTCTGGATGCTGGAACAGAGTCGAAGCCAGTAATTGTTAGCACAACGCCTCGCAGTTTGTTGAACTCAACTGCGGGCAGTACGGAGGGCCTATAGGTTCCTTTCTGAGGGCAGGTTCTTGTAGGATTAGATAGCTCGTCTCTTTTCCTCTACGAGGGGTAACAGTTCCTCTGCACTGGCCTCGAACCAATCTGCTGACTTGTTCTGCCTCTTACCGAAGGTGGACATGACAGTGTTGAAAATAGTGCCCCTGAGATGTAACCACCTCTCACTTGCGCTATCGCAGGGTGGAACAGGAAGGGCATTTACCAGCGCCGCAGTGAATTCCTCCACCTTGTGAAGGTCACGGGTATTGTTTACGTTAATGCGTGGTCTTCCCTCCTTCTTTGCTCTGTGGATTTTCCGGGGCTGGAACTTTACTCTGCAAACGACGAGAGAGTGGTCGGAGTCGCAATCTGCGCTCTGAAAGCTGCAGGTCAGTTTGACATTTCTCAGATTGTTACGCCCCGTAAGCACCAGGTCGAGTTGGTGCCAATGCTTAGACCTGGGATATCTCCAGGAAACCTTATGCTGGGGCTTGGTGTCGAAGAAGGAATTGGTGATGCAGAGATCATGACGGCAGCAGAACTCCAGGAGGCGCTGCCCACTCTCATTCATCTTCCCAAATCCAAACTGGTCCAGGCAAGATGGCCAAGTGCTGTGATCAGAACCAACTCTTGCATTAAAATCTTCCAGGAGAAAGACTGGCTCTCATGGTTGAGGTATGTCTCTGAGAGCTAGGCCGAGGTCATCATAGAACTTGTAGGAAGTCAGTGTTGGTGCATAGGCATTGATAAGGCTGACCATTCCTACTGCTGTATGAAGCTGAAGTTTGATGATCCTTGCAGACCCCTCCATAGGCGGTACTATGGACCCGAACAACCTGTTCCTGATGGCAAAGCCAACGCCATGCTCCCTTACCTCACCTGGTGGTTTGCCCTGCCAGAAGAAGGTAAAGTCCTTCTCCCATATGCTGCCGATTGCGGGCAGACGTGTCTCCTGCAGGGCGACTATGTCCATCTGGAGCCTGCGTAGGTCATTGTTGATCACAGCTGTCTTGCGGGAGTCGTTCACTTCCAGTAGATCTTCCGAGAGACCCGGTGTCATGGTCCTTACATTCAATGTGCCCAGTTTGAGAGCTGGGTGACTCTGTGTTTGTTTTCTTTTGCCTGGTACATGGTTGACGATCCGCTTATTGGATTGTGGCCTAAGCCCCACGCACCCAGTGGAGCAGGCGGACCGTGACAGGACAGCACTTGGGAGCTACTCAGCTTGAGGCGGGCGGTAGCTGTCGTCCTATGAAATCAGATGATTTCTCCCACCGACGGAAGCAACCCCTGGCGCCTTACTCTACGCCAATTGAGTGGTAGGCTTATCACCGGTAACTGTCACTTCCCATGTTGAGCCATCGCCAAGGCGATGCTGTAGTGTCCTCTCCAGGGCACAGGCCTGGGCAGTAATTATGGAGGATCAGCTGTTGCCTATGCAACAGATCCACCCACTCCATACACAGTCTCAAATATAGACATGATAGAGCCTAGTTGACTCGGGAATCTGTACACCAGTGTATTGACAGGTGAGAGGCGGGTCCAGAGCCAAAGCTCAACCCCTGCAAGCACAACTAGGTGAGTAGAGAAGAGAAGGCAAGAGACAAGAAGAGGAGATAAGAGAAGCGTAGAGAGAGAGGAGAGGAAAGGGGGGGGGGAGAGAATGTTCTGGGGGGAACCTCGTATGCTAAAGGAGACCAGAGTCTTCGTTTTGCACTGTTAGGATGAGAGGAGAAGATTCCTCTTCCGAAGATTCTGAAGATTCGAGAGGACCCAGAGGGCCTGGGACCAGTTGACAGTTTTGAAATCTTGAGTTTGATTTTGTTTTAGGTCAGGCGCTATGGCAGAGGGTCCAGGGCAGTCCAACAGAGAATTGCTAGGCTGTAGTTTTCGGTCCCTGGGTCAAGTGAGGAGGCCACTGCTTAAGAAGCCCTGGTTTTGGTTTTGAATTCTGCGCCGAGCTTCCCTGCTACAGTACTAGAAAGGAAAAAGGTGTTAAACAGTGTCAGTGTCTTAGAGACTTACCTTGTGAGGTGCGTGATTACCCGGCTACAGCCGCGTTTAAGAGGAAATGACAGGGGTGACCCCCCCCCCAGTGAACGAAGGGTCCTCATTACTGAGGAGGCAGGATCAGATCACTGATCTGATCACCTCACTCAACCTCATTCTCCCGTCCGGGTTACATCCGATGGTGTCACAGGGAGCTGCAAGCAGGTCTAGGGGATTCGCCAGAGTGTCACAGAGACTAAGCGATCCTTTAGGGACTAGTTTCTCCTCCAGGCCATCATATGTGGGTCCTGCGGAAAACGTTGCCATGAAGGATGATCACCGTAGGTATCCCGTAGCCAGGACCAGAGGGTTTAGAGTGTCATCCTGAGTGGTTATGCCAGGCCTGTGAAGTAGGTCGCTGGGTGGATTCCTCTGTCCTGGGGTTATCTCCGCGTTGGTTGTAGGAGCTGTTCTCTCAGGCGTTCCCTCAGGCTATTTTCCGAGCGTTGGAGGATCTCCTCGGAATATCCTCTGGATCGGAACATGTCCCAGAGGTCTTGCAGCTGGGTTTGCAGCACCGCATCGTCGCTGTTGATTCTCTTAAGGCAGAGGCCAAGAGAAAAAGGGAGAGAGTTCTTAAGGGAGGCCGGGTGGCACGACTCATACCTGAGGTACGTGTGGAGGTTCATTGGCTTGTAGTAAGCTCGGGTGCTGAGTAGCTTACTCGTTAGGTCGATGGAGACTGTTGTGTCGAGAAAGTTGATTTTCCCCCCTGTGTCTCTAGATTGTGAACCGTGGTTTGGAGTGGACCGTGTTTGCCCACGCGTGGAAGGTGTCCAAAGCCTCAGGTGGGCCCAGCATCACGCCAAAAACGTCATCTTTGTATCTGAAATAAACTGGGGGGTTGTTGGGATGACTCACCCATTGTATTTCACACACATGGTGAACGAAGATTTCCGCTAAGGCGACGCTGCTGGATGCCCATACCGCTGTCCCCTTGATTTGTCTGTATGCAGCATCGTTAAAGGTGAGAATTGTGTCCCGCGTCACATTGAGGATCGCCTCTACTAGGTGAGCCCTTGAGGGGGGGGGGGCGGGCGTCGGTCCGCGTCCCTGAGGTCTTGTCGAATTCTGTGCTCATTGGCAACAAAGAAATTTGCGACGGGTGAAGCCGCTTCCCTCTAGGGAATCCTGGTGTACAGTGAGACGATGTCTGAGACATGAGTGTAGCCTGAAGTGGTACCGGTCCCATTGTGTTGCTGACGTCCTCAATCTTGTTGAGGAAGTCTGTTGTGTCCATCAGTCTTTCATCCAAAAGGTGTAGGAGTTGGTTGAGGAGTGCCATGCATACCCAGTCAATCGGGCACATCGGTATCCAGCATTCACTGCAAACGGGGCGACCCAGCCAGGAACTAGTGACCAGGTCGATGCCTTTGTGGATCTTGGGGTGCAGTTAGATGTGCAGAATCTCTGAGTGGAAAGCCAGGTAGGAATCACTAGCCGTCGGTCGCAAGATTCCTCCGTGTCCCTCGTTGCTGAAGAAACCAAGGACCCGTCATCTGCTCCGTTTCTGGGCGTTCTACAGGGTGACTCGCCCGTTTATCACCGGCTGGTAGGTCGTGGCTTCGTAGAGGTGCCTAGCCATTTCCGTTTCATAGCGCCGCCCAGTGCCAGTTGCAGGTTGCATTGGGGGTGGACGTCTATTTGCTCCCCAAAGGTTCTCGTCACATGCAAGATTTGCTGGTGGAGACCATTGAGACGGAAAGGGTACTCCCGTCTAGCCAGCGCTGGGTTCAGGTAGCATGACGATAATGAGGGCTTCCGAGGGATGCGCTGGATACGTTGGTCCTGAGGTTGTTCAGGGGGCCTGGAGGGTGCTCCACGTCCTGTCGATCTGGGCCTCCAGATCCTCTAGGGTCTGCACAACTATCTGCTGCCACTTGTGGCATGGGGAGGATCTGTATCCTGGAGAGGCTGCAGGATCCAGTAAGTTCAGTAGAACTTCGGTTTCAACTTCTTTTACCATGTCGAAGCTCAGTCGATTAAGGCAGCGTTTGGGATGCTTTCGGACGCAGGTTCGAATCTTCATCACGGCCCTTGTGGATTTGTTTATTTGATGCATCACGTAATTGTGATTTTTGTGTGTAATGAAATAAGGGTGAAGAGGGAGAACGGCATATTGACGTAGCTCGAGTGCATGGGAGGGAGTTGTGTAAAACCCTGGTTTGTGCCTCGGAAAAGCTGCAGGATCCAGTAAGTAAAGTAGAACTTCGGTTTCAATTCCTTTTACCACGTCGTAGCTCAGTCGATTAAGGCAGCGTCTGGGATGCTCTCAGACGCAGGTTCGAAACCTCGTCACGGCCC